>NC_091749.1:22799443-23125693 GCF_043380555.1 Nothobranchius furzeri
ATGTGAAACAATATATCTGACGGAGATTTCTGCGGAGTTTCTGCACTTTCCTGTCAACAGAAACAGACATGCTGTCTGCCGCTGCCTTCCGCCTCCAGGCTTTTTCAGACTAATAACTGAAAACTAAAGACTGCACACGTTAACTGAACAAAGATTACAGCAATACACCACAACTTTCTCGCTACAAATATCGTCAAAACATATTTATGTGCTCAAACGATCTTAGTTTATCAAATTTTCTCTTAGAACAGCCTGAACAGAGTCCGCCATACTTTCTCTGTTTCTCAGTCCTACATGGACCAATCACATAGCTGTTCTGCATTTCTTCATTTGCATGTAAAGGCCGGATTTGCTCACTAGCTAACTAGTGAGCAGTACAGCGGTCGAACTAGTTAACATGTTACACAGAATGCCAGCCAAGTGTGTATTTATTCAAATTCCACAAATTTACTAGTTTTAGGGGCATTTTTCTGCAGCTAGTTAACTAGTGACAGTGTTTTGTGTTCACTACTTATCATGTAAGGCTCAGTTTGCCCTCTATAAGCTAGTGAGAAAAAATTATAATGCAGATATGCTCACTAGTTAACTAGTGAGTGCTTCCTGTCCCATTACAAGTGAACTAGAAAGGCCAAATATGTCAACTAGTTAACTAGTGAAGGTAAATTTGTCACTAGTTAACTAGTAAGAACACATTTTTACATAACAAGTAAACTAGATTGCTCCAAAAACAGCAACTAGTGTGCGTCTTGTGCGCACTAGTTAACTAGTGAGCATATCTGCACCTCACTAGTTAACTAGTGAGCATATCTGCACCTCACTAGTTAACTAGTGAGCAAATCCGCACCTCACTAGTTAACTAGTGAGCAAATCCGCATCTCACTAGTTAACTAGTGAGCAAATCCGCACCTCACTAGTTAACTAGTGAGCAAATCCGCACTTCACTAGTTAACTAGTGAGCAAATCCGCGCCTCACTAGTTAGCTAGTAAGCAAATCCGCACTTCACTAGTTAACTAGTGAGCATATCTGTGCCTCACTAGTTAACTAGTGAGCAAATCCGCACCCTACTAGTTAACTAGTTGGCGTTTTGGGGCCCACTAGTTAACTAGTGAGCATATCTGCACTTTACAAGTTAACTAGTGATGCTTTTTTGCACCTTACTAGTTAACTAGTGGGTGCTTTAGGGCACACTAGTTAACTAGTGAGCAAATCTGCACCTCACTAGTTAACTAGTGAGCAAATCCGCACATCACTAGTTAACTAGTGAGCATATCTGTGCCTCACTAGTTAACTAGTGAGCAAATCCGCACCCTACTAGTTAACTTGTTGACATTTTGGGGCCCACTAGTTAACTAGTGAGCATATCTGCACTTTACAAGTTAACTAGTGATGCTTTTTTGCACCTTACTAGTTAACTAGTGGGTGCTTTAGGGCGCACTAGTTAACTAGTGAGCAAATCTGCACCTCACTTGTTAACTAGTGAGCATATCCGCACCTTACTAGTTAACTTGTGGGCGATTTGGGGCCCACTAGTGAACTAGTGACACTTATTTTGCACCTCACTAGTTAACTAGTGGACATTTGTACCCTCTCTAGTTAACTAGTGAGCAGTTCTGCCTTCACAAGTTTACATGTAAGTGTCACACTGAAGCCACTACTAGTTCACTAGCTGAGGTTCCTCTGGCCAGCATGTTAACTTGTGTGCCGCATGCAAATGTTTGGGGTGGGATTTTACGAAATTCCGCACTGTGATTGGTTGTCATATTTTATTTTGACACAGGGAGCCAATAGAGAGTCTTAATTTGAGAAATTCTCCACCTCCTAATTAGAATTCTGCGCAACTAGCTAGCTAGTGTGAATGTAGACTTGAACTAGTTTACTAGTATACATTTATGTCCTCACTAGTTAACTAGTTTGGACAATGGATGCATCAACTAGGTAACTAGTGAGCCTGCTGCCATCAACTAGCTAGCTAGTGAGCCATTAATGGTTCACTAGTTAACTAGTGGCACTGACCTACTCCAACTAGTTAACTAGTTAGGAGTTAAGCCTTCACTAGCTAACTAGTGTGCACATTTTGGCCATCAATAGTTAACTAGTGAGACACAAAAACCTTCAACTAGCTGACTGGTATGCACTTTGGCCTTTACTAGTTAACTAGTGAGCCATTTATGTGACAACTAGTTAACTAGTGAAGCCAAAATGTGTTCACTAGTTAACTAGTGCACATTTATGTCTACCACAAGTTAACTAGTGTGCACATTTTGACCCTCACTAGTTAACTAGTGAGACAAATACCTTCAAGTAGCTGACTGCTATGCATTTCTGCTTTTACTAGTTAACTAGTGAGCAGTTTTTGTGTCAACTAGTTAACTACTGAAGCCTAAATATGTTCACTAGTTAACTAGTGCGCATTTCTGCTGTCACTAGTTAACTAGTGGGCACATTTTCACCCTCGATATTTAACTAGTTGACACAAACATGTCTAACTAGTTAACTAGTGGACAGAAATGGCTTACATGTTCATGACAATTCTGGCTGATATCCTGATATCAGAATAAATGCTCATTTGGCTTGCCATATTCTTCTGACATCATGTAGAAACAAGCAGTCTCCTTCTGATATCATAAAGAAACAAGCAGTCTCCTTCTGACATCATGTAGAAACAAGCAGTCTCCTTCTGATATCATAAAGAAACAAGCAGTCTCCTTCTGATACATAGGCGTCATTTTAACCGGGGACGCCGGGGACTTGTCCCCGGCAAAATTTGTGATTGGCAGCTGTGTCCCCATACTTTCAAAAAAGCCTGCTGATGAGGATTTTTGTTTTACCAGCTCAGATCTTATACCGGGGGTCGGCAACCTGTTCCCATCAAAGAGCCATTGTTACCCATTTCCCACAGTAAAGAAAACACCGCAGCAGCCGCAGCGTTGTGGGCGGGGCCTACCCTCAGACAGCAGAGAGCTGCTCACAACAGGTGACAGCAGCCGGTACCATGGGCGTCGCACCCGTGGGGGATTCAACACCCACACTTTTCCAGCTGTTTTGCTCACCTCCACACCAGTCTGGTTTCTTTAGGTCGCACTCACTCTGTTTGCCTCATCTCCTTCTTCACCTCCCCTATTCTGACAGCCGATGTCGGGTTCAAGGAGAGCAGGAGAGAGAGGGACGGAAGAGCTCGACTGAATTCATAATTTTACATCTTGACATTAGCTGTACAAAGTCTGAGTTTGATCAAGTGAAGAACAATAATTTGCAGAGGTATATAACAGGCACAGCGCCAGGTTTTCATTTTTGGGTGGGCCACGGTAATTCTGGACGGACCTTAATAAGCAGAGACTTAAGTGAAGCAGGCAGGTCGCGCTAGAAAATCTCGTTTAAAAACACGTCATAAATGTGTTCCCCCGTCATTTTTATTTCTAAAATATGAAGTAAAAACTCACAATTTAATTTTCATTCATTTGTCATTAATATGTAGTCTACACCCGTGCGTTAAGTGGACCATCTTCCAGCATCCAGCCCACCTCTCCAAATGCGTAAAATGTGCATCACAGCCACTAGGCGCACCGCGCGCACCGTCAGCTGTCAGCCCAGACAAGAGCAGAGCAACTAGAGAAAGAATAGAGGATAATTGTGTCTGGATGTGGATGGAGATTACATTTTACAGCAGCCTGATCATCATCTAAATACGTAAACCATCACCTGTCTTCTAGTCCACGCTATCAGCATTATGTTAATTGGTGTGTGTGTGTGTGTGTGTGTGTGTGTGTGTGTGTGTGTGTGTGTGTGTTTTCCACATCAAACGCTGGTCTAACCAACCAGACCAGCGTGTCCAGTAACATATTAATGTTACAATTAAACAGTTTCACTTCATGTAGGCTAGGAACATTTCACCTGCCGTGGCCCGACCGCTTCTGCTCCACATAAACTTTGTGCGTGATCAAATGTCTCTACAGGTGCTTTCTGAGCTGAAGAGGCGATTCTGCCTCAGACTGGATGCGTCATGCGTCTCCATATTAGAGACGGGAACAAGCGCTGTTCAGCCAAAGTTTAATAATTTCATAAAAATAAATTTTTTCCAAGTGACACATCCCTCAGAGAGACCGGGTTTCCAGACCGCTTCAGTGGGAGGAAATCAACCAACATCCTTGAGTTTATCCGTCAAAATAAACAGTCAAATGGAAATATCTGTAACCTGTCATTTAACTGTTTTGCCTTCTTGTGAAGATTGTTGCAAAGAGAAACAATTAAACCTGATTAACCCCAGAGCCACGCGCACTGCGCTGTACTGACTGTAAGTGAGGGGAAACGATTTAATCGGATCCTTTTCTTTTCAACATGGTTTAATATAAAGTTTCATTCAGTACAAACTTTAGTTGTACCAATATAACGAGGCAGAGCCTGGATTTGTATTCTGAACAGTTTAAACATGTTTAAAACGGAGACGTGCGTGACGTGTCTAAAATTCGTACCTGCTCCGCTCTTATGGAAATTAAACTAACAAGATGAATAACATGAACTTATTTTAGGCACAGACAACATCCCCCACACTATTGAAAAGCTTGCAACGCACCTGGTCGCTCGTGTACGTCAAAGTTATCTTTCGTAAGAAGATAATCAATAAAACGATTAAATAAAGTGGATCCAGAAGCTGTAGCCCGTCTCTGCCTTCAATTTTTGGTATTTTTCACCCTGTTGGTGGTTTTACTGAGCAGGTGCCACTTTTGTCATACGTTTCTTTTTAAAACGTGTTTAGACTGTTCAGAATACAAATCCAGGCTCTGTCACGTTTGATTGTTGTAATTAAACTTTGTAGGTGGGGAAGGTCAGAAAGCAGCTCAGAAGCACATGATTACGCACAAGCGTGACGCGTCAACCCGGTCTCACAGTACGACCGGGTTGGACCTGTTCAGGTTTACAGACAATCTTTACATTTAGAATTGGCATACAGATGTAAAATTAATGCAGTAAAATATAAAGCATTTTATTTAAATATCCATTCATTATTTTAAAAGTACAGAGAGCCACATCAGATGGATGGAAGAGCCGCGGGTTGCCGACCGCTGTGCTAGCCTACTTTATTGTCCCCAGCAATTTTTAAGCCCCACTCAAGTGTATGGTTATTGTCCCCAGCAATTCTGAAAATAAACTGACGCCCTTGTTCTGATATCATGTAGAAACAAGCAGTCTCCTTCTGACATCATGTAGAAACAAGCAGTCTCCTTCTGATATCATGTAGAAACAAGCAGTCTCCTTCTGATATCATGTAGAAACAATCAGTCTCCTTCTGACATCATAAAGAAAAAAGCAGTCTACATCTGACATCATAACGAAACAAGCAGTCTCCTTCTGATATCATAAAGAAACAAGCAGTCTCCTTCTGACATCATGTAGAAACGAGCAGTCTCCTTCCTATATCATAAAGAAACAAGCAGTCTCCTTCTGATATCATGTAGAAACAAGCAGTCTCCTTCTGATATCATAAAGAAAAAAGCAGTCTACATCTGACATCATAACGAAACAAGCAGTCTCCTTCTGACATCATAAAGAAACAAGCAGTCTCCTTCTGACATCATGTAGAAACGAGCAGTCTCCTTCCTATATCATAAAGAAACAAGCAGTCTCCTTCTGATATCATGTAGAAACAAGCAGTCTCCTTCTGATATCATAAAGAAAAAAGCAGTCTACATCTGACATCATAACGAAACAAGCAGTCTCCTTCTGATATCATAAAGAAACAAGCAGTCTCCTTCTGACATCATGTAGAAACGAGCAGTCTCCTTCCTATATCATAAAGAAAAAAGCAGTCTACATCTGACATCATAACGAAACAAGCAGTCTCCTTCTGATATCATAAAGAAACAAGCAGTCTCCTTCTGACATCATGTAGAAACGAGCAGTCTCCTTCCTATATCATAAAGAAACAAGCAGTCTCCTTCTGATATCATGTAGAAACAAGCAGTCTCCTTCTGATATCATAAAGAAAAAAGCAGTCTACATCTGACATCATGTAGAAACAAGCAGTCTCCTTCTGACATCATGTAGAAACAAGCAGTCTCCTTCTGATATCATAAAGAAACAAGCAGTCTCCTTCTGATATCATAAAGAAACAAGCAGTCTCCTTCTGATATCATGTAGAAACAAGCAGTCTCCTTCTGATATCATGTAGAAACAAGCAGTCTCCTTCTGACATCATAAAGAAACAAGCAGTCTGCCTCTGACATCATAAAGAAACAAGCAGTCTCCTTCTGACATCATGTAGAAGCAAGCAGTCTCCTTCTAACATCATGTAGAAACGAGCAGTCTCCTTCTGATATCATGTAGAAGCAAGCAGTCTCCTTCTAACATCATGTAGAAACGAGCAGTCTCCTTCTGATATCATGTAGAAACAAGCAGTCTCCTTCTGATATCATAAAGAAACAAGCAGTCTGCCTCTGACATCATAAAGAAACAAGCAGTCTCCTTCTGATATCATGTAGAAGCAAGCAGTCTCCTTCTAACATCATGTAGAAACAAGCAGTCTCCTTCTGACATCATAAAGAAACAAGCAGTCTGCCTCTGACATCATAAAGAAACAAGCAGTCTCCTTCTGACATCATGTAGAAGCAAGCAGTCTCCTTCTAACATCATGTAGAAACAAGCAGTCTCCTTCTGACATCATAAAGAAACAAGCAGTCTCCTTCTGACATCATGTAGAAGCAAGCAGTCTCCTTCTAACATCATGTAGAAACGAGCAGTCTCCTTCTGATATCATGTAGAAACAAGCAGTCTCCTTCTGATATCATAAAGAAACAAGCAGTCTCCTTCTGATATCATGTAGAAACAAGCAGTCTCCTTCTGATATCATAAAGAAAAAAGCAGTCTACATCTGACATCATAACGAAACAAGCAGTCTCCTTCTGACATCATGTAGAAACAAGCAGTCTCCTTCTGATATCATGTAGAAACAAGCAGTCTCCTTCTGACATCATAAAGAAACAAGCAGTCTGCCTCTGACATCATAAAGAAACAAGCAGTCTGCCTCTGACATCATAAAGAAACAAGCAGTCTGCCTCTGACATCATAAAGAAACAAGCAGTCTCCTTCTGACATCATGTAGAAGCAAGCAGTCTCCTTCTGACATCATAAAGAAACAAGCAGTCTGCCTCTGACATCATAAAGAAACAAGCAGTCTGCCTCTGACATCATAAAGAAACAAGCAGTCTGCCTCTGACATCATAAAGAAACAAGCAGTCTCCTTCTGACATCATGTAGAAACAAGCAGTCTCCTTCTGACATCATAAAGAAACAAGCAGTCTGCCTCTGACATCATAAAGAAACAAGCAGTCTGCCTCTGACATCATAAAGAAACAAGCAGTCTGCCTCTGACATCATAAAGAAAAAAGCAGTCTCCTTCTAACATCATGTAGAAACAAGCAGTCTCCTTCTGACATCATAAAGAAACAAGCAGTCTGCCTCTGACATCATAAAGAAACAAGCAGTCTCCTTCTGACATCATGTAGAAACAAGCAGTCTCCTTCTGATATCATGTAGAAACAAGCAGTCTCCTTCTGATATCATGTAGAAACAAGCAGTCTCCTTCTGACATCATAAAGAAACAAGCAGTCTGCCTCTGACATCATAAAGAAACAAGCAGTCTCCTTCTGACATCATGTAGAAACGAGCAGTCTCCTTCCTATATCATAAAGAAACAAGCAGTCTCCTTCTGATATCATGTAGAAACGAGCAGTCTCCTTCCTATATTATAAAGAAACGAGCAGTCTCCTTCTGACATCATGTAGAAATGAGCAGTCTCCTTCTGATATCATGTAGAAACAAGCAGTCTCCTTCTGATATCATAAAGAAACAAGCAGTCTCCTTCTGACATCATGTAGAAATGAGCAGTCTCCTTCTGATATCATGTAGAAACAAGCAGTCTCCTTCTGATATCATAAAGAAAAAAGCAGTCTACATCTGACATCATAACGAAACAAGCAGTCTCCTTCTGACATCATGTAGAAGCAAGCAGTCTCCTTCTAACATCATGTTGAAACAAGCAGTCTCCTTCTGACATCATAAAGAAACAAGCAGTCTGCCTCTGACATCATAAAGAAACAAGCAGTCTCCTTCTGACATCATGTAGAAACGAGCAGTCTCCTTCCTATATCATAAAGAAACAAGCAGTCTCCTTCTGATATCTTGTAGAAATGAGCAGTCTGCCTCTGACATCATAAAGAAACAAGCAGTCTCCTTCTAACATCATGTAGAAACGAGCAGTCTCCTTCCTATATCATAAAGAAATAAGCAGTCTCCTTCTGACATCATGTAGAAACAAGCAGTCTCCTTCTAACATCATGTAGAAACGAGCAGTCTCCTTCTAACATCATGTAGAAACAAGCAGTCTCCTTCTAACATCATGTAGAAACGAGCAGTCTCCTTCCTATATCATAAAGAAACAAGCTGTCTCCTTCTGATATCATGTAGAAGCAAGCAGTCTCCTTCTAACATCATGTAGAAACAAGCAGTCTCCTTCTGATATCATGTAGAAACAAGCAGTCTCCTTCTGATATCATGTAGAAACAAGCAGTCTCCTTCTGATATCATAAAGAAAAAAGCAGTCTCCTTCTGATATCATGTAGAAACAAGCAGTCTCCTTCTGACATCATGTAGAAACAAGCAGTCTCCTTCTGACATATGTAGAAACAAGCAGTCTCCTTCTGATATCATGTAGAAACAAGCAGTCTCCTTCTGACATCATGTAGAAACAAGCAGTCTCCTTCTGACATCATGTAGAAACAAGCAGTCTCCTTCTGACATCATGTAGAAACAAGCTGTCTCCTTCTGACATCATGTAGAAACAAGCAGTCTCCTTCTGACATCATGTAGAAACAAGCAGTCTCCTTCTGACATCATGTAGAAACAAGCAGTCTGCCTCTGACATCATAAAGAAACAAGCAGTCTCCTTCTGATATCATGTAGAAACAAGCAGTCTCCTTCTGATATCATGTAGAAACAAGCAGTCTCCTTCTGATATCATGTAGAAACAAGCAGTCTCCTTCTGATATCATGTAGAAACAAGCAGTCTCCTTCTGATATCATGTAGAAACAAGCAGTCTCCTTCTGACATCATGTAGAAACAAGCAGTCTCCTTCTGACATCATGTAGAAACAAGCAGTCTCCTTCTGACATCATGTAGAAACAAGCAGTCTGCCTCTGACATCATAAAGAAACAAGCAGTCTCCTTCTGATATCATGTAGAAACAAGCAGTCTCCTTCTGATATCATGTAGAAACAAGCAGTCTCCTTCTGATATCATGTAGAAACAAGCAGTCTCCTTCTGACATCATGTAGAAACAAGCAGTCTCCATCTGATATCATGTAGAAACAAGCAGTCTCCTTCTTATATCATGTAGAAACAAGCAGTCTCCTTCTGATATCATGTAGAAACAAGCAGTCTGCCTCTGACATCATAAAGAAACAAGCAGTCTCCTTCTGATATCATGTAGAAACAAGCAGTCTCCTTCTGATATCATGTAGAAACAAGCAGTCTGCCTCTGACATCATAAAGAAACAAGCAGTCTGCCTCTGACATCATAAAGAAACAAGCAGTCTCCTTCTGACATCATGTAGAAACAAGCAGTCTCCTTCTGACATCATGTAGAAACAAGCAGTCTCCTTCTGATATCATGTAGAAACAAGCAGTCTCCTTCTGATGTCATGTAGAAACAAGCAGTCTCCTTCTGATATCATGTAGAAACAAGCAGTCTCCTTCTGATATCATAAAGAAAAAAGCAGTCTCCTTCTGATATCATGTAGAAACAAGCAGTCTCCTTCTGATATCATGTAGAAACAATCAGTCTCCTTCTGACATCATGTAGAAACGAGCAGTCTCTTTCTGACATCATGTAGAAACGAGCAGTCTCCTTCCTATATCATAAAGAAACAAGGAGTCTGCCTCTGACATCATAAAGAAACAAGCAGTCTCCTTCTAACATCATGTAGAAACGAGCAGTCTCCTTCCTATATCATAAAGAAACAAGCAGTCTGCCTCTGACATCATAAAGAAACAAGCAGTCTCCTTCTAACATTATGTAGAAACGAGCAGTCTCCTTCCTATATCATAAAGAAACAAGCAGTCTCCTTCTGACATCATAAAGAAACAAGCAGTCTCCTTCTGATATCATGTAGAAACAAGCAGTCTCCTTCTGATATCATGTAGAAACAAGCAGTCTCCTTCTGATATCATGTAGAAACAAGCAGTCTCCTTCTGATATCATAAAGAAACAAGCAGTCTCCTTCTGATATCATGTAGAAACAAGCAGTCTCCTTCTGACATCATAAAGAAACAAGCAGTCTCCTTCTGATATCATGTAGAAACAAGCTGTCTCCTTCTGACATCATAAAGAAACAAGCAGTCTCCTTCTGATATCATAAAGAAAAAAGCAGTCTCCTTCTGATATCATGTAGAAACAAACAATCTCCTTCTGATATCATGTAGAAACAAGCAGTCTCCTTCTGATATCATGTAGAAACAAGCAGTCTCCTTCTGACATCATAAAGAAACAAGCAGTCTCCTTCTGATATCATAAAGAAAAAAGCAGTCTCCTTCTGACATCATGTAGAAACAAGCAGTCTCCTTCTGACATCATAAAGAAACAAGCAGTCTCCTTCTGATATCATGTAGAAACAAGCAGTCTCCTTCTGACATCATAAAGAAACAAGCAGTCTCCTTCTGATATCATAAAGAAAAAAGCAGTCTCCTTCTGACATCATGTAGAAACAAACAGTCTCCTTCTGATATCATGTAGAAACAAGCAGTCTCCTTCTGATATCATGTAGAAACAAGCAGTCTCCTTCTGACATCATAAAGAAACAAGCAGTCTCCTTCTGATATCATAAAGAAAAAAGCAGTCTCCTTCTGACATCATGTAGAAACAAACAGTCTCCTTCTGATATCATGTAGAAACAAGCAGTCTCCTTCTGACATCATAAAGAAACAAGCAGTCTCCTTCTGATATCATGTAGAAACCAGCAGTCTCCTTCTGATATCATGTAGAAACAAGCAGTCTCCTTCTGACATCATAAAGAAACAAGCAGTCTCCTTCTGATATCATAAAGAAAAAAGCAGTCTCCTTCTGACATCATGTAGAAACAAACAGTCTCCTTCTGATATCATGTAGAAACAAGCAGTCTCCTTCTGATATCATGTAGAAACAAGCAGTCTCCTTCTGATATCATAAAGAAACAAGCAGTCTCCTTCTGATATCATGTAGAAACCAGCAGTCTCCTTCTGACATCATAAAGAAACAAGCAGTCTGCCTCTGACATCATAAAGAAACAAGCAGTCTGCCTCTGACATCATAAAGAAACAAGCAGTCTGCCTCTGACATCATAAAGAAACAAGCAGTCTCCTTCTGACATCATGTAGAAGCAAGCAGTCTCCTTCTGACATCATAAAGAAACAAGCAGTCTGCCTCTGACATCATAAAGAAACAAGCAGTCTGCCTCTGACATCATAAAGAAACAAGCAGTCTGCCTCTGACATCATAAAGAAACAAGCAGTCTCCTTCTGACATCATGTAGAAACAAGCAGTCTCCTTCTGACATCATAAAGAAACAAGCAGTCTGCCTCTGACATCATAAAGAAACAAGCAGTCTGCCTCTGACATCATAAAGAAACAAGCAGTCTGCCTCTGACATCATAAAGAAACAAGCAGTCTCCTTCTAACATCATGTAGAAACAAGCAGTCTCCTTCTGACATCATAAAGAAACAAGCAGTCTGCCTCTGACATCATAAAGAAACAAGCAGTCTCCTTCTGACATCATGTAGAAACAAGCTGTCTCCTTCTGATATCATAAAGAAACAAGCAGTCTCCTTCTGATATCATAAAGAAACAAGCAGTCTCCTTCTGACATCATGTAGAAACAAGCAGTCTCCTTCTGATATCATAAAGAAACAAGCAGTCTCCTTCTGACATCATGTAGAAACAAGCAGTCTCCTTCTGACATCATGTAGAAACAAGGAGTCTCCTTCTGATATCATGTAGAAACAAGCAGTCTCCTTCTGATATCATGTAGAAACAAGCAGTCTCTTTCTGATATCATAAGTCTCCTTCTGACATCATGTAGAAACAAGCAGTCTCCTTCTGACATCATGTAGAAACAAGCAGTCTCCTTCTGACATCATGTAGAAACAAGCAGTCTCCTTCTGATATCATAAAGAAACAAGCAGTCTCCTTCTGACATCATGTAGAAACAAGCAGTCTCCTTCTGATATCATGTAGAAACAAGCAGTCTCCTTCTGACATCATAACGAAACAAGCAGTCTCCTTCTGACATCATGTAGAAACAAGCAGTCTCCTTCTGACATCATGTAGAAACAAGCAGTCTCCTTCTGACATCATGTAGAAACAAGCAGTCTCCTTCTGACATCATGTAGAAACAAGCAGTCTCCTTCTGACATCATGTAGAACCAAGCAGTCTCCTTCTGACATCATGTAGAAACAAGCAGTCTCCTTCTGATATCATGTAGAAACAAGCAGTCTCCTTCTGACATCATAACGAAACAAGCAGTCTCCTTCTGACATCATGTAGAAACAAGCAGTCTCCTTCTGACATCATGTAGAAACAAGCAGTCTCCTTCTGACATCATGTAGAAACAAGCAGTCTCCTTCTGACATCATGTAGAAACAAGCAGTCTCCTTCTGACATCATGTAGAACCAAGCAGTCTCCTTCTGACATCATGTAGAAACAAGCAGTCTCCTTCTGACATCATAACGAAACAAGCAGTCTCCTTCTGACATCATGTAGAAACAAGCAGTCTCCTTCTGACATCATGTAGAAACAAGCAGTCTCCTTCTGATATCATGTAGAAACAAGCAGTCTCCTTCTGATATCATGTAGAAACAAGCAGTCTCTTTCTGATATCATAAAGAAAAAAGCAGTCTCCTTCTGACCTCATGTAGAAACAAGCAGTCTCCTTCTGACATCATGTAGAAACAAGCAGTCTCCTTCTGACATCATGTAGAAACAAGCAGTCTCCTTCTGATATCATAAAGAAACAAGCAGTCTCCTTCTGACATCATGTAGAAACAAGCAGTCTCCTTCTGATATCATGTAGAAACAAGCAGTCTCTTTCTGATATCATAAAGAAAAAAGCAGTCTCCTTCTGACATCATGTAGAAACAAGCAGTCTCCTTCTGACATCATGTAGAAACAAGCAGTCTCCTTCTGATATCATGTAGAAACAAGCAGTCTCCTTCTGATATCATAAAGAAACAAGCAGTTTCCTTCTGATATCATAAAGAAAAAAGCAGTCTACATCTGACATCATAACGAAACAAGCAGTCTCCTTCTGACATCATGTAGAAACAAGCAGTCTCCTTCTGATATCATGTAGAAACAAGCAGTCTCCTTCTGATATCATAAAGAAACAAGCAGTCTCCTTCTGATATCATGTAGAAACAAGCAGTCTCCTTCTGACATCATGTAGAAACAAGCAGTCTCCTTCTGACATCATAAAGAAACAAGCAGTCTCCTTCTGACATCATGTAGAAGCAAGCAGTCTCCTTCTAACATCATGTAGAAACGAGCAGTCTCCTTCTGATATCATGTAGAAACAAGCAGTCTCCTTCTGATATCATAAAGAAACAAGCAGTCTCCTTCTGACATCATGTAGAACCAAGCAGTCTCCTTCTGACATCATGTAGAAACAAGCAGTCTCCTTCTGATATCATGTAGAAACAAGCAGTCTCTTTCTGATATCATAAAGAAAAAAGCAGTCTCCTTCTGACATCATGTAGAAACAAGCAGTCTCCTTCTGACATCATGTAGAAACAAGCAGTCTCCTTCTGACATCATGTAGAAACAAGCAGTCTCCTTCTGATATCATAAAGAAACAAGCAGTCTCCTTCTGACATCATGTAGAAACAAGCAGTCTCCTTCTGATATCATGTAGAAACAAGCAGTCTCCTTCTGACATCATAACGAAACAAGCAGTCTCCTTCTGACATCATGTAGAAACAAGCAGTCTCCTTCTGACATCATGTAGAAACAAGCAGTCTCCTTCTGACATCATGTAGAAACAAGCAGTCTCCTTCTGACATCATGTAGAAACAAGCAGTCTCCTTCTGACATCATGTAGAACCAAGCAGTCTCCTTCTGACATCATGTAGAAACAAGCAGTCTCCTTCTGATATCATGTAGAAACAAGCAGTCTCCTTCTGACATCATAACGAAACAAGCAGTCTCCTTCTGACATCATGTAGAAACAAGCAGTCTCCTTCTGACATCATGTAGAAACAAGCAGTCTCCTTCTGACATCATGTAGAAACAAGCAGTCTCCTTCTGACATCATGTAGAAACAAGCAGTTTCCTTCTGATATCATAAAGAAACAAGCAGTCTCCTTCTGACATCATGTAGAAACAAGCAGTCTCCTTCTGATATCATGTAGAAACAAGCAGTCTCCTTCTGATATCATGTAGAAACAAGCAGTCTCTTTCTGATATCATAAAGAAAAAAGCAGTCTCCTTCTGACATCATGTAGAAACAAGCAGTCTCCTTCTGACATCATGTAGAAACAAGCAGTCTCCTTCTGACATCATGTAGAAACAAGCAGTCTCCTTCTGATATCATAAAGAAACAAGCAGTCTCCTTCTGACATCATGTAGAAACAAGCAGTCTCCTTCTGATATCATGTAGAAACAAGCAGTCTCCTTCTGATATCATGTAGAAACAAGCAGTCTCCTTCTGATATCATGTAGAAACAAGCAGTCTCTTTCTGATATCATAAAGAAAAAAGCAGTCTACATCTGACATCATAACGAAACAAGCAGTCTCCTTCTGACATCATGTAGAAACAAGCAGTCTCCTTCTGACATCATAACGAAACAAGCAGTCTCCTTCTGATATCATAAAGAAACAAGCAGTCTCCTTCTGACATCATGTAGAAACAAGCAGTCTCCTTCTGACATCATGTAGAAACAAGCAGTCTCCTTCTGATATCATAAAGAAACAAGCAGTCTCCTTCTGACATCATGTAGAACCAAGCAGTCTCCTTCTGATATCATAAAGAAACAAGCAGTCTCCTTCTGATATCATAAAGAAACAAGCAGTCTCCTTCTGATATCATAAAGAAACAAGCAGTCTCCTTCTGACATCATGTAGAAACAAGCAGTCTCCTTCTGATATCATAAAGAAACAAGCAGTCTCCTTCTGACATCATGTAGAAACAAGCAGTCTCCTTCTGACATCATGTAGAAACAAGGAGTCTCCTTCTGATATCATGTAGAAACAAGCAGTCTCCTTCTGATATCATGTAGAAACAAGCAGTCTCTTTCTGATATCATAAAGAAAAAAGCAGTCTCCTTCTGACATCATGTAGAAACAAGCAGTCTCCTTCTGACATCATGTAGAAACAAGCAGTCTCCTTCTGACATCATGTAGAAACAAGCAGTCTCCTTCTGATATCATAAAGAAACAAGCAGTCTCCTTCTGACATCATGTAGAAACAAGCAGTCTCCTTCTGATATCATGTAGAAACAAGCAGTCTCCTTCTGACATCATAACGAAACAAGCAGTCTCCTTCTGACATCATGTAGAAACAAGCAGTCTCCTTCTGACATCATGTAGAAACAAGCAGTCTCCTTCTGACATCATGTAGAAACAAGCAGTCTCCTTCTGACATCATGTAGAAACAAGCAGTCTCCTTCTGACATCATGTAGAACCAAGCAGTCTCCTTCTGACATCATGTAGAAACAAGCAGTCTCCTTCTGATATCATGTAGAAACAAGCAGTCTCCTTCTGACATCATAACGAAACAAGCAGTCTCCTTCTGACATCATGTAGAAACAAGCAGTCTCCTTCTGACATCATGTAGAAACAAGCAGTCTCCTTCTGACATCATGTAGAAACAAGCAGTCTCCTTCTGACATCATGTAGAAACAAGCAGTCTCCTTCTGACATCATGTAGAACCAAGCAGTCTCCTTCTGACATCATGTAGAAACAAGCAGTCTCCTTCTGACATCATAACGAAACAAGCAGTCTCCTTCTGACATCATGTAGAAACAAGCAGTCTCCTTCTGACATCATGTAGAAACAAGCAGTCTCCTTCTGATATCATGTAGAAACAAGCAGTCTCCTTCTGATATCATGTAGAAACAAGCAGTCTCTTTCTGATATCATAAAGAAAAAAGCAGTCTCCTTCTGACCTCATGTAGAAACAAGCAGTCTCCTTCTGACATCATGTAGAAACAAGCAGTCTCCTTCTGACATCATGTAGAAACAAGCAGTCTCCTTCTGATATCATAAAGAAACAAGCAGTCTCCTTCTGACATCATGTAGAAACAAGCAGTCTCCTTCTGATATCATGTAGAAACAAGCAGTCTCTTTCTGATATCATAAAGAAAAAAGCAGTCTCCTTCTGACATCATGTAGAAACAAGCAGTCTCCTTCTGACATCATGTAGAAACAAGCAGTCTCCTTCTGACATCATGTAGAAACAAGCAGTCTCCTTCTTATATCATAAAGAAACAAGCAGTCTCCTTCTGACATCATGTAGAAACAAGCAGTCTCCTTCTGATATCATGTAGAAACAAGCAGTCTCCTTCTGACATCATGTAGAAACAAGCAGTCTCCTTCTGATATCATAAAGAAACAAGCAGTCTCCTTCTGATATCATAAAGAAACAAGCAGTCTCCTTCTGACATCATGTAGAAACAAGCAGTCTCCTTCTGACATCATGTAGAAACAAGCAGTCTGCATCTGACATCATAACGAAAAAAGCAGTCTCCTTCTGACATCATGTAGAAACAAGCAGTCTCCTTCTGACATCATGTAGAAACAAGCAGTCTCCTTCTGACATCATGTAGAAACAAGCAGTCTCCTTCTGATATCATAAAGAAACAAGCAGTCTCCTTCTGACATCATGTAGAAACAAGCAGTCTCCTTCTGATATCATGTAGAAACAAGCAGTCTCCTTCTGATATCATAAAGAAACAAGCAGTCTCCTTCTGATATCATAAAGAAACAAGCAGTCTCCTTCTGACATCATGTAGAAACAAGCAGTCTCCTTCTAACATCATGTAGAAACAAGCAGTCTCCTTCTGACATCATGTAGAACCAAGCAGTCTCCTTCTGACATCATGTAGAAACAAGCAGTCTCCTTCTGATATCATGTAGAAACAAGCAGTCTCCTTCTGACATCATAACGAAACAAGCAGTCTCCTTCTGACATCATGTAGAAACAAGCAGTCTCCTTCTGACATCATGTAGATACAAGCAGTCTCCTTCTGACATCATGTAGAAACAAGCAGTCTCCTTCTGACATCATGTAGAAACAAGCAGTCTCCTTCTGATATCATAAAGAAACAAGCAGTCTCCTTCTGACATCATGTAGAAACAAGCAGTCTCCTTCTGATATCATGTAGAAACAAGCAGTCTCCTTCTGATATCATGTAGAAACAAGCAGTCTCTTTCTGATATCATAAAGAAAAAAGCAGTCTCCTTCTGACATCATGTAGAAACAAGCAGTCTCCTTCTGACATCATGTAGAAACAAGCAGTCTCCTTCTGACATCATGTAGAAACAAGCAGTCTCCTTCTGATATCATAAAGAAACAAGCAGTCTCCTTCTGACATCATGTAGAAACAAGCAGTCTCCTTCTGATATCATGTAGAAACAAGCAGTCTCCTTCTGATATCATGTAGAAACAAGCAGTCTCCTTCTGATATCATGTAGAAACAAGCAGTCTCTTTCTGATATCATAAAGAAAAAAGCAGTCTCCTTCTGACATCATAACGAAACAAGCAGTCTCCTTCTGACATCATGTAGAAACAAGCAGTCTCCTTCTGACATCATAACGAAACAAGCAGTCTCCTTCTGATATCATAAAGAAACAAGCAGTCTCCTTCTGACATCATGTAGAAACAAGCAGTCTCCTTCTGACATCATGTAGAAACAAGCAGTCTCCTTCTGATATCATAAAGAAACAAGCAGTCTCCTTCTGACATCATGTAGAACCAAGCAGTCTCCTTCTGACATCATAACGAAACAAGCAGTCTCCTTCTGATATCATAAAGAAACAAGCAGTCTCCTTCTGACATCATGTAGAAACAAGCAGTCTCCTTCTGACATCATGTAGAAACAAGCAGTCTCCTTCTGATATCATAAAGAAACAAGCAGTCTCCTTCTGACATCATGTAGAACCAAGCAGTCTCCTTCTGATATCATAAAGAAACAAGCAGTCTCCTTCTGATATCATAAAGAAACAAGCAGTCTCCTTCTGATATCATAAAGAAACAAGCAGTCTCCTTCTGACATCATGTAGAAACAAGCAGTCTCCTTCTGATATCATAAAGAAACAAGCAGTCTCCTTCTGACATCATGTAGAAACAAGCAGTCTCCTTCTGACATCATGTAGAAACAAGGAGTCTCCTTCTGATATCATGTAGAAACAAGCAGTCTCCTTCTGATATCATGTAGAAACAAGCAGTCTCTTTCTGATATCATAAAGAAAAAAGCAGTCTCCTTCTGACATCATGTAGAAACAAGCAGTCTCCTTCTGACATCATGTAGAAACAAGCAGTCTCCTTCTGACATCATGTAGAAACAAGCAGTCTCCTTCTGATATCATAAAGAAACAAGCAGTCTCCTTCTGACATCATGTAGAAACAAGCAGTCTCCTTCTGATATCATGTAGAAACAAGCAGTCTCCTTCTGACATCATAACGAAACAAGCAGTCTCCTTCTGACATCATGTAGAAACAAGCAGTCTCCTTCTGACATCATGTAGAAACAAGCAGTCTCCTTCTGACATCATAAAGAAACAAGCAGTCTCCTTCTGATATCATGTAGAAACAAGCAGTCTCCTTCTGACATCATGTAGAAACAAGCAGTCTCCTTCTGACATCATGTAGAAACAAGCAGTCTCCTTCTGATATCATAAAGAAACAAGCAGTCTCCTTCTGACATCATGTAGAACCAAGCAGTCTCCTTCTGATATCATAAAGAAACAAGCAGTCTCCTTCTGATATCATAAAGAAACAAGCAGTCTCCTTCTGATATCATAAAGAAACAAGCAGTCTCCTTCTGACATCATGTAGAAACAAGCAGTCTCCTTCTGATATCATAAAGAAACAAGCAGTCTCCTTCTGACATCATGTAGAAACAAGCAGTCTCCTTCTGACATCATGTAGAAACAAGGAGTCTCCTTCTGATATCATGTAGAAACAAGCAGTCTCCTTCTGATATCATGTAGAAACAAGCAGTCTCTTTCTGATATCATAAAGAAAAAAGCAGTCTCCTTCTGACATCATGTAGAAACAAGCAGTCTCCTTCTGACATCATGTAGAAACAAGCAGTCTCCTTCTGACATCATGTAGAAACAAGCAGTCTCCTTCTGATATCATAAAGAAACAAGCAGTCTCCTTCTGACATCATGTAGAAACAAGCAGTCTCCTTCTGATATCATGTAGAAACAAGCAGTCTCCTTCTGACATCATAACGAAACAAGCAGTCTCCTTCTGACATCATGTAGAAACAAGCAGTCTCCTTCTGACATCATGTAGAAACAAGCAGTCTCCTTCTGACATCATGTAGAAACAAGCAGTCTCCTTCTGACATCATGTAGAAACAAGCAGTCTCCTTCTGACATCATGTAGAACCAAGCAGTCTCCTTCTGACATCATGTAGAAACAAGCAGTCTCCTTCTGATATCATGTAGAAACAAGCAGTCTCCTTCTGACATCATAACGAAACAAGCAGTCTCCTTCTGACATCATGTAGAAACAAGCAGTCTCCTTCTGACATCATGTAGAAACAAGCAGTCTCCTTCTGACATCATGTAGAAACAAGCAGTCTCCTTCTGATATCATGTAGAAACAAGCAGTCTCCTTCTGATATCATGTAGAAACAAGCAGTCTCTTTCTGATATCATAAAGAAAAAAGCAGTCTCCTTCTGACCTCATGTAGAAACAAGCAGTCTCCTTCTGACATCATGTAGAAACAAGCAGTCTCCTTCTGACATCATGTAGAAACAAGCAGTCTCCTTCTGATATCATAAAGAAACAAGCAGTCTCCTTCTGACATCATGTAGAAACAAGCAGTCTCCTTCTGATATCATGTAGAAACAAGCAGTCTCTTTCTGATATCATAAAGAAAAAAGCAGTCTCCTTCTGACATCATGTAGAAACAAGCAGTCTCCTTCTGACATCATGTAGAAACAAGCAGTCTCCTTCTGACATCATGTAGAAACAAGCAGTCTCCTTCTTATATCATAAAGAAACAAGCAGTCTCCTTCTGACATCATGTAGAAACAAGCAGTCTCCTTCTGATATCATGTAGAAACAAGCAGTCTCCTTCTGACATCATGTAGAAACAAGCAGTCTCCTTCTGATATCATAAAGAAACAAGCAGTCTCCTTCTGATATCATAAAGAAACAAGCAGTCTCCTTCTGACATCATGTAGAAACAAGCAGTCTCCTTCTGACATCATGTAGAAACAAGCAGTCTGCATCTGACATCATAACGAAAAAAGCAGTCTCCTTCTGACATCATGTAGAAACAAGCAGTCTCCTTCTGACATCATGTAGAAACAAGCAGTCTCCTTCTGACATCATGTAGAAACAAGCAGTCTCCTTCTGATATCATAAAGAAACAAGCAGTCTCCTTCTGACATCATGTAGAAACAAGCAGTCTCCTTCTGATATCATGTAGAAACAAGCAGTCTCCTTCTGATATCATAAAGAAACAAGCAGTCTCCTTCTGATATCATAAAGAAACAAGCAGTCTCCTTCTGACATCATGTAGAAACAAGCAGTCTCCTTCTAACATCATGTAGAAACAAGCAGTCTCCTTCTGACATCATGTAGAACCAAGCAGTCTCCTTCTGACATCATGTAGAAACAAGCAGTCTCCTTCTGATATCATGTAGAAACAAGCAGTCTCCTTCTGACATCATAACGAAACAAGCAGTCTCCTTCTGACATCATGTAGAAACAAGCAGTCTCCTTCTGACATCATGTAGATACAAGCAGTCTCCTTCTGACATCATGTAGAAACAAGCAGTCTCCTTCTGACATCATGTAGAAACAAGCAGTCTCCTTCTGATATCATAAAGAAACAAGCAGTCTCCTTCTGACATCATGTAGAAACAAGCAGTCTCCTTCTGATATCATGTAGAAACAAGCAGTCTCCTTCTGATATCATGTAGAAACAAGCAGTCTCTTTCTGATATCATAAAGAAAAAAGCAGTCTCCTTCTGACATCATGTAGAAACAAGCAGTCTCCTTCTGACATCATGTAGAAACAAGCAGTCTCCTTCTGACATCATGTAGAAACAAGCAGTCTCCTTCTGATATCATAAAGAAACAAGCAGTCTCCTTCTGACATCATGTAGAAACAAGCAGTCTCCTTCTGATATCATGTAGAAACAAGCAGTCTCCTTCTGATATCATGTAGAAACAAGCAGTCTCCTTCTGATATCATGTAGAAACAAGCAGTCTCTTTCTGATATCATAAAGAAAAAAGCAGTCTCCTTCTGACATCATAACGAAACAAGCAGTCTCCTTCTGACATCATGTAGAAACAAGCAGTCTCCTTCTGACATCATAACGAAACAAGCAGTCTCCTTCTGATATCATAAAGAAACAAGCAGTCTCCTTCTGACATCATGTAGAAACAAGCAGTCTCCTTCTGACATCATGTAGAAACAAGCAGTCTCCTTCTGATATCATAAAGAAACAAGCAGTCTCCTTCTGACATCATGTAGAACCAAGCAGTCTCCTTCTGACATCATAACGAAACAAGCAGTCTCCTTCTGATATCATAAAGAAACAAGCAGTCTCCTTCTGACATCATGTAGAAACAAGCAGTCTCCTTCTGACATCATGTAGAAACAAGCAGTCTCCTTCTGATATCATAAAGAAACAAGCAGTCTCCTTCTGACATCATGTAGAACCAAGCAGTCTCCTTCTGATATCATAAAGAAACAAGCAGTCTCCTTCTGATATCATGTAGAAACAAGCAGTCTCCTTCTGATATCATAAAGAAACAAGCAGTCTCCTTCTGACATCATGTAGAAACAAGCAGTCTCCTTCTGACATCATGTAGAAACAAGGAGTCTCCTTCTGATATCATGTAGAAACAAGCAGTCTCCTTCTGATATCATGTAGAAACAAGCAGTCTCTTTCTGATATCATAAAGAAAAAAGCAGTCTCCTTCTGACATCATGTAGAAACAAGCAGTCTCCTTCTGACATCATGTAGAAACAAGCAGTCTCCTTCTGACATCATGTAGAAACAAGCAGTCTCCTTCTGATATCATAAAGAAACAAGCAGTCTCCTTCTGACATCATGTAGAAACAAGCAGTCTCCTTCTGATATCATGTAGAAACAAGCAGTCTCCTTCTGACATCATAACGAAACAAGCAGTCTCCTTCTGACATCATGTAGAAACAAGCAGTCTCCTTCTGACATCATGTAGAAACAAGCAGTCTCCTTCTGACATCATGTAGAAACAAGCAGTCTCCTTCTGACATCATGTAGAAACAAGCAGTCTCCTTCTGACATCATGTAGAACCAAGCAGTCTCCTTCTGACATCATGTAGAAACAAGCAGTCTCCTTCTGATATCATGTAGAAACAAGCAGTCTCCTTCTGACATCATAACGAAACAAGCAGTCTCCTTCTGACATCATGTAGAAACAAGCAGTCTCCTTCTGACATCATGTAGAAACAAGCAGTCTCCTTCTGACATCATGTAGAAACAAGCAGTCTCCTTCTGACATCATGTAGAAACAAGCAGTCTCCTTCTGACATCATGTAGAACCAAGCAGTCTCCTTCTGACATCATGTAGAAACAAGCAGTCTCCTTCTGACATCATAACGAAACAAGCAGTCTCCTTCTGACATCATGTAGAAACAAGCAGTCTCCTTCTGACATCATGTAGAAACAAGCAGTCTCCTTCTGATATCATGTAGAAACAAGCAGTCTCCTTCTGATATCATGTAGAAACAAGCAGTCTCTTTCTGATATCATAAAGAAAAAAGCAGTCTCCTTCTGACCTCATGTAGAAACAAGCAGTCTCCTTCTGACATCATAAAGAAAAAAGCAGTCTCCTTCTGACCTCATGTAGAAACAAGCAGTCTCCTTCTGACATCATGTAGAAACAAGCAGTCTCCTTCTGACATCATGTAGAAACAAGCAGTCTCCTTCTGATATCATAAAGAAACAAGCAGTCTCCTTCTGACATCATGTAGAAACAAGCAGTCTCCTTCTGATATCATGTAGAAACAAGCAGTCTCTTTCTGATATCATAAAGAAAAAAGCAGTCTCCTTCTGACATCATGTAGAAACAAGCAGTCTCCTTCTGACATCATGTAGAAACAAGCAGTCTCCTTCTGACATCATGTAGAAACAAGCAGTCTCCTTCTGATATCATAAAGAAACAAGCAGTCTCCTTCTGACATCATGTAGAAACAAGCAGTCTCCTTCTGATATCATGTAGAAACAAGCAGTCTCCTTCTGACATCATGTAGAAACAAGCAGTCTCCTTCTGATATCATAAAGAAACAAGCAGTCTCCTTCTGATATCATAAAGAAACAAGCAGTCTCCTTCTGACATCATGTAGAAACAAGCAGTCTCCTTCTGACATCATGTAGAAACAAGCAGTCTGCATCTGACATCATAACGAAACAAGCAGTCTCCTTCTGACATCATGTAGAAACAAGCAGTCTCCTTCTTATATCATGTAGAAACAAGCAGTCTCCTTCTGACATCATGTAGAAACAAGCAGTCTCCTTCTGATACATAGGCGTCATTTTAACCGGGGACGCCGGGGACTTGTCCCCGGCAAAATTTGTGATTGGCAGCTGTGTCCCCATACTTTCAAAAAAGCCTGCTGATGAGGATTTTTGTTTTACCAGCTCAGATCTTATACCGGGGGTCGGCAACCTGTTCCCATCAAAGAGCCATTATTACCCATTTCCCACAGTAAAGAAAACACCGCAGCAGCCGCAGCGTTGTGGGCGGGGCCTACCCTCAGACAGCAGAGAGCTGCTCACAACAGGTGACAGCAGCCGGTACCATGGGCGTCGCACCCGTGGGGGATTCAACACCCACACTTTTCCAGCTGTTTTGCTCACCTCCACACCAGTCTGGTTTCTTTAGGTCGCACTCACTCTGTTTGCCTCATCTCCTTCTTCACCTCCCCTATTCTGACAGCCGATGTCGGGTTCAAGGAGAGCAGGAGAGAGAGGGACGGAAGAGCTCGACTGAATTCATAATTTTACATCTTGACATTAGCTGTACAAAGTCTGAGTTTGATCAAGTGAAGAACAATAATTTGCAGAGGTTTATAACAGGCACAGCGCCAGGTTTTCATTTTTGGGTGGGCCACGGTAATTCTGGACGGACCTTAATAAGCAGAGACTTAAGTGAAGCAGGCAGGTCGCGCTAGAAAATCTCGTTTAAAAACACGTCATAAATGTGTTCCCCCGTCATTTTTATTTCTAAAATATGAAGTAAAAACTCACAATTTAATTTTCATTCATTTGTCATTAATATGTAGTCTACACCCGTGCGTTAAGTGGACCATCTTCCAGCATCCAGCCCACCTCTCCAAATGCGTAAAATGTGCATCACAGCCACTAGGCGCACCGCGCGCACCGTCAGCTGTCAGCCCAGACAAGAGCAGAGCAACTAGAGAAAGAATAGAGGATAATTGTGTCTGGATGTGGATGGAGATTACATTTTACAGCAGCCTGATCATCATCTAAATACGTAAACCATCACCTGTCTTCTAGTCCACGCTATCAGCATTATGTTAATTGGTGTGTGTGTGTGTGTGTGTGTGTGTGTGTGTGTGTGTGTGTGTGTGTGTGTGTGTGTTTTCCACATCAAACGCTGGTCTAACCAACCAGACCAGCGTGTCCAGTAACATATTAATGTTACAATTAAACAGTTTCACTTCATGTAGGCTAGGAACATTTCACCTGCCGTGGCCCGACCGCTTCTGCTCCACATAAACTTTGTGCGTGATCAAATGTCTCTACAGGTGCTTTCTGAGCTGAAGAGGCGATTCTGCCTCAGACTGGATGCGTCATGCGTCTCCATATTAGAGACGGGAACAAGCGCTGTTCAGCCAAAGTTTAATAATTTCATAAAAATAAATTTTTTCCAAGTGACACATCCCTCAGAGAGACCGGGTTTCCAGACCGCTTCAGTGGGAGGAAATCAACCAACATCCTTGAGTTTATCCGTCAAAATAAACAGTCAAATGGAAATATCTGTAACCTGTCATTTAACTGTTTTGCCTTCTTGTGAAGATTGTTGCAAAGAGAAACAATTAAACCTGATTAACCCCAGAGCCACGCGCACTGCGCTGTACTGACTGTAAGTGAGGGGAAACGATTTAATCGGATCCTTTTCTTTTCAACATGGTTTAATGTAAAGTTTCATTCAGTACAAACTTTAGTTGTACCAATATAACGAGGCAGAGCCTGGATTTGTATTCTGAACAGTTTAAACATGTTTAAAACGGAGACGTGCGTGACGTGTCTAAAATTCGTACCTGCTCCGCTCTTATGGAAATTAAACTAACAAGATGAATAACATGAACTTATTTTAGGCACAGACAACATCCCCCACACTATTGAAAAGCTTGCAACGCACCTGGTCGCTCGTGTACGTCAAAGTTATCTTTCGTAAGAAGATAATCAATAAAACGATTAAATAAAGTGGATCCAGAAGCTGTAGCCCGTCTCTGCCTTCAATTTTTGGTATTTTTCACCCTGTTGGTGGTTTTACTGAGCAGGTGCCACTTTTGTCATACGTTTCTTTTTAAAACGTGTTTAGACTGTTCAGAATACAAATCCAGGCTCTGTCACGTTTGATTGTTGTAATTAAACTTTGTAGGTGGGGAAGGTCAGAAAGCAGCTCAGAAGCACATGATTACGCACAAGCGTGACGCGTCAACCCGGTCTCACAGTACGACCGGGTTGGACCTGTTCAGGTTTACAGACAATCTTTACATTTAGAATTGGCATACAGATGTAAAATTAATGCAGTAAAATATAAAGCATTTTATTTAAATATCCATTCATTATTTTAAAAGTACAGAGAGCCACATCAGATGGATGGAAGAGCCGCGGGTTGCCGACCGCTGTGCTAGCCTACTTTATTGTCCCCAGCAATTTTTAAGCCCCACTCAAGTGTATGGTTATTGTCCCCAGCAATTCTGAAAATAAACTGACGCCCTTGTTCTGATATCATGTAGAAACAAGCAGTCTCCTTCTGACATCATGTAGAAACAAGCAGTCTCCTTCTGATATCATGTAGAAACAAGCAGTCTCCTTCTGATATCATGTAGAAACAATCAGTCTCCTTCTGACATCATAAAGAAAAAAGCAGTCTACATCTGACATCATAAAGAAACAAGCAGTCTCCTTCTGACATCATGTAGAAGCAAGCAGTCTCCTTCTAACATCATGTAGAAACGAGCAGTCTCCTTCCTATATCATAAAGAAACAAGCAGTCTCCTTCTGATATCATGAAGAAAAAAGCAGTCTACATCTGACATCATAACGAAACAAGCAGTCTCCTTCTGACATCATGTAGAAACAAGCAGTCTCCTTCTGATATCATGTAGAAACAAGCAGTCTCCTTCTGATATCATAAAGAAACAAGCAGTCTCCTTCTGATATCATGTAGAAACAAGCAGTCTCCTTCTGATATCATGTAGAAACAAGCAGTCTGCCTCTGACATCATAAAGAAACAAGCAGTCTCCTTCTGATATCATAAAGAAACAAGCAGTCTCCTTCTGACATCATGTAGAAACGAGCAGTCTCCTTCTGATATCATAAAGAAAAAAGCAGTCTACATCTGACATCATAACGAAACAAGCAGTCTACATCTGACATCATAAAGAAACAAGCAGTCTCCTTCTGACATCATGTAGAAGCAAGCATTCTCCTTCTAACATCATGTAGAAACGAGCAGTCTCCTTCCTATATCATAAAGAAACAAGCAGTCTCCTTCTGACATCATGTAGAAACAAGCAGTCTCCTTCTGATATCATAAAGAAAAAAGCAGTCTACATCTGACATCATAACGAAACAAGCAGTCTCCTTCTGATATCATGTAGAAACAAGCAGTCTCCTTCTGATATCATGTAGAAACAAGCAGTCTCCTTCTGACATCATGTAGAAACAAGCAGTCTCCTTCTGATATCATGTAGAAGCAAGCAGTCTCCTTCTAACATCATGTAGAAACGAGCAGTCTCCTTCTGATATCATGTAGAAACAAGCAGTCTCCTTCTGACATCATGTAGAAACGAGCAGTCTCCTTCCTATATCATAAAGAAACAAGCAGTCTCCTTCTGATATCATGTAGAAACAAGCAGTCTCCTTCTGATATCATAAAGAAAAAAGCAGTCTACATCTGACATCATAACGAAACAAGCAGTCTCCTTCTGATATCATAAAGAAACAAGCAGTCTCCTTCTGACATCATGTAGAAACGAGCAGTCTCCTTCCTATATCATAAAGAAACAAGCAGTCTCCTTCTGATATCATGTAGAAACAAGCAGTCTCCTTCTGATATCATAAAGAAAAAAGCAGTCTACATCTGACATCATGTAGAAACAAGCAGTCTCCTTCTGATATCATGTAGAAACAAGCAGTCTCCTTCTGATATCATAAAGAAACAAGCAGTCTCCTTCTGATATCATAAAGAAACAAGCAGTCTCCTTCTGATATCATGTAGAAACAAGCAGTCTCCTTCTGACATCATGTAGAAACAAGCAGTCTCCTTCTGATATCATAAAGAAACAAGCAGTCTCCTTCTGATATCATAAAGAAACAAGCAGTCTCCTTCTGATATCATGTAGAAACAAGCAGTCTCCTTCTGATATCATGTAGAAACAAGCAGTCTCCTTCTGACATCATAAAGAAACAAGCAGTCTGCCTCTGACATCATAAAGAAACAAGCAGTCTCCTTCTGACATCATGTAGAAGCAAGCAGTCTCCTTCTAACATCATGTAGAAACGAGCAGTCTCCTTCTGATATCATGTAGAAGCAAGCAGTCTCCTTCTAACATCATGTAGAAACGAGCAGTCTCCTTCTGATATCATGTAGAAACAAGCAGTCTCCTTCTGATATCATAAAGAAACAAGCAGTCTGCCTCTGACATCATAAAGAAACAAGCAGTCTCCTTCTGATATCATGTAGAAGCAAGCAGTCTCCTTCTAACATCATGTAGAAACAAGCAGTCTCCTTCTGACATCATAAAGAAACAAGCAGTCTGCCTCTGACATCATAAAGAAACAAGCAGTCTCCTTCTGACATCATGTAGAAGCAAGCAGTCTCCTTCTAACATCATGTAGAAACAAGCAGTCTCCTTCTGACATCATAAAGAAACAAGCAGTCTCCTTCTGACATCATGTAGAAGCAAGCAGTCTCCTTCTAACATCATGTAGAAACGAGCAGTCTCCTTCTGATATCATGTAGAAACAAGCAGTCTCCTTCTGATATCATAAAGAAACAAGCAGTCTCCTTCTGATATCATGTAGAAACAAGCAGTCTCCTTCTGATATCATAAAGAAAAAAGCAGTCTACATCTGACATCATAACGAAACAAGCAGTCTCCTTCTGACATCATGTAGAAACAAGCAGTCTCCTTCTGATATCATGTAGAAACAAGCAGTCTCCTTCTGATATCATGTAGAAACAAGCAGTCTCCTTCTGACATCATAAAGAAACAAGCAGTCTGCCTCTGACATCATAAAGAAACAAGCAGTCTGCCTCTGACATCATAAAGAAACAAGCAGTCTGCCTCTGACATCATAAAGAAACAAGCAGTCTCCTTCTGACATCATGTAGAAGCAAGCAGTCTCCTTCTGACATCATAAAGAAACAAGCAGTCTGCCTCTGACATCATAAAGAAACAAGCAGTCTGCCTCTGACATCATAAAGAAACAAGCAGTCTGCCTCTGACATCATAAAGAAACAAGCAGTCTCCTTCTGACATCATGTAGAAACAAGCAGTCTCCTTCTGACATCATAAAGAAACAAGCAGTCTGCCTCTGACATCATAAAGAAACAAGCAGTCTGCCTCTGACATCATAAAGAAACAAGCAGTCTGCCTCTGACATCATAAAGAAAAAAGCAGTCTCCTTCTAACATCATGTAGAAACAAGCAGTCTCCTTCTGACATCATAAAGAAACAAGCAGTCTGCCTCTGACATCATAAAGAAACAAGCAGTCTCCTTCTGACATCATGTAGAAACAAGCAGTCTCCTTCTGATATCATGTAGAAACAAGCAGTCTCCTTCTGATATCATGTAGAAACAAGCAGTCTCCTTCTGACATCATAAAGAAACAAGCAGTCTGCCTCTGACATCATAAAGAAACAAGCAGTCTCCTTCTGACATCATGTAGAAACGAGCAGTCTCCTTCCTATATCATAAAGAAACAAGCAGTCTCCTTCTGATATCATGTAGAAACGAGCAGTCTCCTTCCTATATCATAAAGAAACGAGCAGTCTCCTTCTGACATCATGTAGAAATGAGCAGTCTCCTTCTGATATCATGTAGAAACAAGCAGTCTCCTTCTGATATCATAAAGAAACAAGCAGTCTCCTTCTGACATCATGTAGAAATGAGCAGTCTCCTTCTGATATCATGTAGAAACAAGCAGTCTCCTTCTGATATCATAAAGAAAAAAGCAGTCTACATCTGACATCATAACGAAACAAGCAGTCTCCTTCTGACATCATGTAGAAGCAAGCAGTCTCCTTCTAACATCATGTAGAAACAAGCAGTCTCCTTCTGACATCATAAAGAAACAAGCAGTCTGCCTCTGACATCATAAAGAAACAAGCAGTCTCCTTCTGACATCATGTAGAAACGAGCAGTCTCCTTCCTATATCATAAAGAAACAAGCAGTCTCCTTCTGATATCTTGTAGAAATGAGCAGTCTGCCTCTGACATCATAAAGAAACAAGCAGTCTCCTTCTAACATCATGTAGAAACGAGCAGTCTCCTTCCTATATCATAAAGAAATAAGCAGTCTCCTTCTGACATCATGTAGAAACAAGCAGTCTCCTTCTAACATCATGTAGAAACGAGCAGTCTCCTTCTAACATCATGTAGAAACAAGCAGTCTCCTTCTAACATCATGTAGAAACGAGCAGTCTCCTTCCTATATCATAAAGAAACAAGCTGTCTCCTTCTGATATCATGTAGAAGCAAGCAGTCTCCTTCTAACATCATGTAGAAACAAGCAGTCTCCTTCTGATATCATGTAGAAACAAGCAGTCTCCTTCTGATATCATGTAGAAACAAGCAGTCTCCTTCTGATATCATAAAGAAAAAAGCAGTCTGCCTCTGACATCATAAAGAAACAAGCAGTCTCCTTCTGATATCATGTAGAAACAAGCAGTCTCCTTCTGACATCATGTAGAAACAAGCAGTCTCCTTCTGACATATGTAGAAACAAGCAGTCTCCTTCTGATATCATGTAGAAACAAGCAGTCTCCTTCTGACATCATGTAGAAACAAGCAGTCTCCTTCTGACATCATGTAGAAACAAGCAGTCTCCTTCTGACATCATGTAGAAACAAGCTGTCTCCTTCTGACATCATGTAGAAACAAGCAGTCTCCTTCTGACATCATGTAGAAACAAGCAGTCTCCTTCTGACATCATGTAGAAACAAGCAGTCTGCCTCTGACATCATAAAGAAACAAGCAGTCTCCTTCTGATATCATGTAGAAACAAGCAGTCTCCTTCTGATATCATGTAGAAACAAGCAGTCTCCTTCTGATATCATGTAGAAACAAGCAGTCTCCTTCTGATATCATGTAGAAACAAGCAGTCTCCTTCTGATATCATGTAGAAACAAGCAGTCTCCTTCTGATATCATGTAGAAACAAGCAGTCTCCTTCTGACATCATGTAGAAACAAGCAGTCTCCATCTGATATCATGTAGAAACAAGCAGTCTCCTTCTTATATCATGTAGAAACAAGCAGTCTCCTTCTGATATCATGTAGAAACAAGCAGTCTGCCTCTGACATCATAAAGAAACAAGCAGTCTCCTTCTGATATCATGTAGAAACAAGCAGTCTCCTTCTGATATCATGTAGAAACAAGCAGTCTGCCTCTGACATCATAAAGAAACAAGCAGTCTGCCTCTGACATCATAAAGAAACAAGCAGTCTCCTTCTGACATCATGTAGAAACAAGCAGTCTCCTTCTGACATCATGTAGAAACAAGCAGTCTCCTTCTGATATCATGTAGAAACAAGCAGTCTCCTTCTGATGTCATGTAGAAACAAGCAGTCTCCTTCTGATATCATGTAGAAACAAGCAGTCTCCTTCTGATATCATAAAGAAAAAAGCAGTCTCCTTCTGATATCATGTAGAAACAAGCAGTCTCCTTCTGATATCATGTAGAAACAATCAGTCTCCTTCTGACATCATGTAGAAACGAGCAGTCTCTTTCTGACATCATGTAGAAACGAGCAGTCTCCTTCCTATATCATAAAGAAACAAGGAGTCTGCCTCTGACATCATAAAGAAACAAGCAGTCTCCTTCTAACATCATGTAGAAACGAGCAGTCTCCTTCCTATATCATAAAGAAACAAGCAGTCTGCCTCTGACATCATAAAGAAACAAGCAGTCTCCTTCTAACATTATGTAGAAACGAGCAGTCTCCTTCCTATATCATAAAGAAACAAGCAGTCTCCTTCTGACATCATAAAGAAACAAGCAGTCTCCTTCTGATATCATGTAGAAACAAGCAGTCTCCTTCTGATATCATGTAGAAACAAGCAGTCTCCTTCTGATATCATGTAGAAACAAGCAGTCTCCTTCTGATATCATAAAGAAACAAGCAGTCTCCTTCTGATATCATGTAGAAACAAGCAGTCTCCTTCTGACATCATAAAGAAACAAGCAGTCTCCTTCTGATATCATGTAGAAACAAGCTGTCTCCTTCTGACATCATAAAGAAACAAGCAGTCTCCTTCTGATATCATAAAGAAAAAAGCAGTCTCCTTCTGATATCATGTAGAAACAAACAATCTCCTTCTGATATCATGTAGAAACAAGCAGTCTCCTTCTGATATCATGTAGAAACAAGCAGTCTCCTTCTGACATCATAAAGAAACAAGCAGTCTCCTTCTGATATCATAAAGAAAAAAGCAGTCTCCTTCTGACATCATGTAGAAACAAGCAGTCTCCTTCTGACATCATAAAGAAACAAGCAGTCTCCTTCTGATATTATGTAGAAACAAGCAGTCTCCTTCTGACATCATAAAGAAACAAGCAGTCTCCTTCTGATATCATAAAGAAAAAAGCAGTCTCCTTCTGACATCATGTAGAAACAAACAGTCTCCTTCTGATATCATGTAGAAACAAGCAGTCTCCTTCTGATATCATGTAGAAACAAGCAGTCTCCTTCTGACATCATAAAGAAACAAGCAGTCTCCTTCTGATATCATAAAGAAAAAAGCAGTCTCCTTCTGACATCATGTAGAAACAAACAGTCTCCTTCTGATATCATGTAGAAACAAGCAGTCTCCTTCTGACATCATAAAGAAACAAGCAGTCTCCTTCTGATATCATGTAGAAACCAGCAGTCTCCTTCTGATATCATGTAGAAACAAGCAGTCTCCTTCTGACATCATAAAGAAACAAGCAGTCTCCTTCTGATATCATAAAGAAAAAAGCAGTCTCCTTCTGACATCATGTAGAAACAAACAGTCTCCTTCTGATATCATGTAGAAACAAGCAGTCTCCTTCTGATATCATGTAGAAACAAGCAGTCTCCTTCTGATATCATAAAGAAACAAGCAGTCTCCTTCTGATATCATGTAGAAACCAGCAGTCTCCTTCTGACATCATAAAGAAACAAGCAGTCTGCCTCTGACATCATAAAGAAACAAGCAGTCTGCCTCTGACATCATAAAGAAACAAGCAGTCTGCCTCTGACATCATAAAGAAACAAGCAGTCTCCTTCTGACATCATGTAGAAGCAAGCAGTCTCCTTCTGACATCATAAAGAAACAAGCAGTCTGCCTCTGACATCATAAAGAAACAAGCAGTCTGCCTCTGACATCATAAAGAAACAAGCAGTCTGCCTCTGACATCATAAAGAAACAAGCAGTCTCCTTCTGACATCATGTAGAAACAAGCAGTCTCCTTCTGACATCATAAAGAAACAAGCAGTCTGCCTCTGACATCATAAAGAAACAAGCAGTCTGCCTCTGACATCATAAAGAAACAAGCAGTCTGCCTCTGACATCATAAAGAAACAAGCAGTCTCCTTCTAACATCATGTAGAAACAAGCAGTCTCCTTCTGACATCATAAAGAAACAAGCAGTCTGCCTCTGACATCATAAAGAAACAAGCAGTCTCCTTCTGACATCATGTAGAAACAAGCTGTCTCCTTCTGACATTATAAAGAAACAAGCAGTCTGCCTCTGACATCATGTAGAAACGAGCAGTCTCCTTCCTATATCATAAAGAAACAAGCAGTCTCCTTCTGATATCATGTAGAAACGAGCAGTCTCCTTCCTATATCATAAAGAAACGAGCAGTCTCCTTCTGATATCATGTAGAAACAAGCAGTCTCCTTCTGATATCATAAAGAAACAAGCAGTCTCCTTCTGACATCATGTAGAAATGAGCAGTCTCCTTCTGATATCAAAAAGAAACAAGCAGTCTCCTTCTGACATCATGTAGAAACGAGCAGTCTCCTTCCTATATCATAAAGAAACGAGCAGTCTCCTTCTGATATCATGTAGAAACAAGCAGTCTCCTTTTGATATCATAAAGAAACAAGCAGTCTCCTTCTGACATCATGTAGAAACAAGCAGTCTCCTTCTGATATCATAAAGAAAAAAGCAGTCTACATCTGACATCATAACGAAACAAGCAGTCTCCTTCTGACATCATGTAGAAACAAGCAGTCTCCTTCTGATATCATGTAGAAACAAGCAGTCTCCTTCTGATATCATGTAGAAACAAGCAGTCTCCTTCTGAAATCATAAAGAAACAAGCAGTCTGCCTCTGACATCATAAAGAAACAAGCAGTCTCCTTCTGACATCATGTAGAAACGAGCAGTCTCCTTCCTATATCATAAAGAAACAAGCAGTCTCCTTCTGATATCATGTAGAAACGAGCAGTCTCCTTCCTATATCATAAAGAAACGAGCAGTCTCCTTCTGATATCATGTAGAAACAAGCAGTCTCCTTCTGATATCATAAAGAAACAAGCAGTCTCCTTCTGACATCATGTAGAAATGAGCAGTCTCCTTCTGATATCAAAAAGAAACAAGCAGTCTCCTTCTGACATCATGTAGAAACGAGCAGTCTCCTTCCTATATCATAAAGAAACGAGCAGTCTCCTTCTGATATCATGTAGAAACAAGCAGTCTCCTTTTGATATCATAAAGAAACAAGCAGTCTCCTTCTGACATCATGTAGAAACAAGCAGTCTCCTTCTGATATCATAAAGAAAAAAGCAGTCTACATCTGACATCATAACGAAACAAGCAGTCTCCTTCTGACATCATGTAGAAACAAGCAGTCTCCTTCTGATATCATGTAGAAACAAGCAGTCTCCTTCTGATATCATGTAGAAACAAGCAGTCTCCTTCTGAAATCATAAAGAAACAAGCAGTCTCCTTCTGACATCATGTAGAAACAAGCAGTCTCCTTCTGATATCATAAAGAAAAAAGCAGTCTACATCTGACATCATAACGAAACAAGCAGTCTCCTTCTGATATCATGTAGAAGCAAGCAGTCTCCTTCTAACATCATGTAGAAACAAGCAGTCTCCTTCTGACATCATAAAGAAACAAGCAGTCTCCTTCTGACATCATGTAGAAACGAGCAGTTTCCTTCCTATATCATAAAGAAACAAGCAGTCTCCTTCTGATATCATGTAGAAATGAGCAGTCTGCCTCTGACATCATAAAGAAACAAGCAGTCTCCTTCTAACATCATGTAGAAACGAGCAGTCTCCTTCCTATATCATAAAGAAATAAGCAGTCTCCTTCTGACATCATGTAGAAACAAGCAGTCTCCTTCTAACATCATGTAGAAACGAGCAGTCTCCTTCTAACATCATGTAGAAACAAGCAGTCTCCTTCTAACATCATGTAGAAACGAGCAGTCTCCTTCTAACATCATGTAGAAACGAGCAGTCTCCTTCCTATATCATAAAGAAACAAGCTGTCTCCTTCTGATATCATGTAGAAACAAGCAGTCTCCTTCTGATATCATGTAGAAACAAGCAGTCTCCTTCTGATATCATAAAGAAAAAAGCAGTCTCCTTCTGATATCATGTAGAAACAAGCAGTCTCCTTCTGATATCATGTAGAAACAAGCAGTCTCCTTCTGATATCATAAAGAAAAAAGCAGTCTCCTTCTGATATCATGTAGAAACAAGCAGTCTCCTTCTGATATCATGTAGAAACAAGCAGTCTCCTTCTGATATCATGTAGAAACAAGCAGTCTGCCTCTGACATCATAAAGAAACAAGCAGTCTCCTTCTGATATCATGTAGAAACAAGCAGTCTCCTTCTGACATCATGTAGAAACAAGCAGTCTCCTTCTGATATCATAAAGAAAAAAGCAGTCTACATCTGACATCATGTAGAAACGAGCAGTCTCCTTCCTATATCATAAAGAAACAAGCAGTCTCCTTCTGATATCATGTAGAAACAAGCAGTCTCCTTCTGATATCATGTAGAAACAAGCAGTCTCCTTCTGATATCATAAAGAAAAAAGCAGTCTCCGTCTGATATCATGTAGAAACAAGCAGTCTCCTTCTGATATCATGTAGAAACAAGCAGTCTCCTTCTGATATCATGTAGAAACAAGCAGTCTCCTTCTGATATCATGTAGAAACAAGCAGTCTGCCTCTGACATCATAAAGAAACAAGCAGTCTCCTTCTGATATCATGTAGAAACAAGCAGTCTCCTTCTGACATCATGTAGAAACAAGCAGTCTCCTTCTGACATCATGTAGAAACAAGCAGTCTCCTTCTGATATCATGTAGAAACAAGCAGTCTCCTTCTGACATCATGTAGAAACAAGCAGTCTCCTTCTGACATCATGTAGAAACAAGCAGTCTCCTTCTGACATCATGTAGAAACAAGCAGTCTCCTTCTGACATCATGTAGAAACAAGCAGTCTCCTTCTGACATCATGTAGAAACAAACAGTCTCCTTCTGATATCATGTAGAAACAAGCAGTCTGCCTCTGACATCATAAAGAAACAAGCAGTCTCCTTCTGACATCATGTAGAAACAAGCAGTCTCCTTCTGACATCATGTAGAAACAAGCAGTCTCCTTCTGACATCATGTAGAAACAAGCAGTCTCCTTCTGACATCATGTAGAAACAAGCAGTCTCCTTCTGATATCATGTAGAAACAAGCAGTCTGCCTCTGACATCATAAAGAAACAAGCAGTCTGCCTCTGACATCATAAAGAAACAAGCAGTCTCCTTCTAACATTATGTAGAAACGAGCAGTCTCCTTCTGATATCATGTAGAAACAAGCAGTCTCCTTCTGATATCATGTAGAAACAAGCAGTCTCCTTCTGATATCATGTAGAAACAAGCAGTCTCCTTCTGATATCATGTAGAAACAAGCAGTCTCCTTCTGATATCATGTAGAAACAAGCAGTCTCCTTCTGATATCATAAAGAAACAAGCAGTCTCCTTCTGATATCATGTATAAACAAGCAGTCTCCTTCTGACATCATAAAGAAACAAGCAGTCTCCTTCTGATATCATGTAGAAACAAGCAGTCTCCTTCTGACATCATAAAGAAACAAGCAGTCTCCTTCTGATATCATAAAGAAAAAAGCAGTCTCCTTCTGATATCATGTAGAAACAAACAGTCTCCTTCTGATATCATGTAGAAACAAGCAGTCTCCTTCTGATATCATGTAGAAACAAGCAGTCTCCTTCTGATATCATGTAGAAACAAGCAGTCTCCTTCTGACATCATAAAGAAACAAGCAGTCTCCTTCTGATATCATAAAGAAAAAAGCAGTCTCCTTCTGACATCATGTAGAAACAAACAGTCTCCTTCTGATATCATGTAGAAACAAGCAGTCTCCTTCTGACATCATAAAGAAACAAGCAGTCTGCCTCTGACATCATAAAGAAACAAGCAGTCTCCTTCTGATATCATGTAGAAACAAGCAGTCTCCTTCTGACATCATAAAGAAACAAGCAGTCTCCTTCTGATATCATAAAGAAAAAAGCAGTCTCCTTCTGACATCATGTAGAAACAAACAGTCTCCTTCTGATATCATGTAGAAACAAGCAGTCTCCTTCTGATATCATGTAGAAACAAGCAGTCTCCTTCTGACATCATAAAGAAACAAGCAGTCTCCTTCTGATAACATGTAGAAACAAGCAGTCTCCTTCTGACATCATAAAGAAACAAGCAGTCTCCTTCTGATATCATAAAGAAAAAAGCAGTCTCCTTCTGACATCATGTAGAAACAAGCAGTCTCCTTCTGACATCATAAAGAAACAAGCAGTCTCCTTCTGATATCATGTAGAAACAAGCAGTCTCCTTCTGACATCATAAAGAAACAAGCAGTCTCCTTCTGATATCATAAAGAAAAAAGCAGTCTCCTTCTGACATCATGTAGAAACAAACAGTCTCCTTCTGATATCATGTAGAAACAAGCAGTCTCCTTCTGATATCATGTAGAAACAAGCAGTCTCCTTCTGACATCATAAAGAAACAAGCAGTCTCCTTCTGATATCATAAAGAAAAAAGCAGTCTCCTTCTGACATCATGTAGAAACAAACAGTCTCCTTCTGATATCATGTAGAAACAAGCAGTCTCCTTCTGACATCATAAAGGAACAAGCAGTCTCCTTCTGACATCATAAAGAAACAAGCAGTCTCCTTCTGATATCATGTAGAAACCAGCAGTCTCCTTCTGACATAATAAAGAAACAAGCAGTCTCCTTCTGATATCATGTAGAAACAAGCAGTCTCCTTCTGACATCATAAAGAAACAAGCAGTCTCCTTCTGATATCATAAAGAAAAAAGCAGTCTCCTTCTGACATCATGTAGAAACAAACAGTCTCCTTCTGATATCATGTAGAAACAAGCAGTCTCCTTCTGATATCATGTAGAAACAAGCAGTCTCCTTCTGATATCATAAAGAAACAAGCAGTCTCCTTCTGATATCATGTAGAAACCAGCAGTCTCCTTCTGACATCATAAAGAAACAAGCAGTCTCCTTCTGATATCATGTAGAAACAAGCAGTCTCCTTCTGATATCATGTAGAAACAAGCAGTCTCTTTCTGATATCATGTAGAAACAAGCAGTCTCCTTCTGATATCATAAAGAAACAAGCAGTCTCCTTCTGATATCATGTAGAAACAAGCAGTCTCCTTCTGATATCATGTAGAAACAAGCAGTCTCTTTCTGATATCATAAAGAAACAAGCAGTCTCTTTCTGATATCATGTAGAAACAAGCAGTCTCCTTCTAACATCATGTAGAAACAAGCAGTCTCTTTCTGATATCATAAAGAAAAAAGCAGTCTACATCTGACATCATAAAGAAACAAGCAGTCTCCTTCTAACATCATGTAGAAACAAGCAGTCTCCTTCTGATATCATGTAGAAACAAGCAGTCTCTTTCTGATATCATGTAGAAACAAGCAGTCTCTTTCTGATATCATGTAGAAACAAGCAGTCTCTTTCTGATATCATAAAGAAAAAAGCCGTCTACATCTGACATCATAAAGAAACAAGCAGTCTCCTTCTGACATCATGTAGAAACAAGCAGTCTCCTTCTGACATCATAAAGAAACAAGCAGTCTGCCTCTGACATCATAAAGAAACAAGCAGTCTCTTTCTTATATCATGTAGAAACAAGCAGTCTCCTTCTGACATCATAAAGAAACAAGCAGTCTGCCTCTGACATCATAAAGAAACAAGCAGTCTCCTTCTGACATCATGTAGAAACAAGCAGTCTCCTTCTGACATCATAAAGAAACAAGCAGTCTGCCTCTGACATCATAAAGAAACAAGCAGTCTCCTTCTAACATCATGTAGAAACAAGCAGTCTCTTTCTGATATCATGTAGAAACAAGCAGTCTCTTTCTGATATCATGTAGAAACAAGCAGTCTCTTTCTGATATCATAAAGAAAAAAGCCGTCTACATCTGACATCATAAAGAAACAAGCAGTCTCCTTCTGACATCATGTAGAAACAAGCAGTCTCCTTCTGACATCATAAAGAAACAAGCAGTCTGCCTCTGACATCATAAAGAAACAAGCAGTCTCTTTCTTATATCATGTAGAAACAAGACATATATGTCTGATATATATCAGAATATATATATGCTTGTTGAATATAAATCATTAGTAAAACGTTTAAATGTTCGTTTTTAAAAACGTTAAAATCATCATTAAAATGTTTTAAATGTTCAATAAAACGTTAAATTCTTCATTAAAAAGTTAAAATGTTCATTAAAACATTAAAATTTTCTTTTTTAAAAATGTTAAACTGTTCATTAGAATATTTGAAGGTTCATTAAAACGTTTAAATGTTCATTAAAACGTTAAAATGTTCATTAGAACATTTAAATGTTCATTACAACGTTAAAATCTTCATTAAAACGTTAAAATCTTCATTTTTAAAAATGTTAAAATGTTCAATAAAACGTTTAAATGTTCATTAAATGTTAAAATGTTCATTAAAACATTTAAATGTTCATTAAAACATTAAAATCTTCATTTTTAAAAATGTTAAAATGTTCAATAAAGTGTTTAAATGTTCATTAAAACGTTAAAATGTTCATTAAAACATTTAAAAGTTCTTTAAAACGTTAAAATCTTCACTTTTAAAAATGTTAAAATGTGCATTAAAACGTTAAAATGTTCATTAAAACGTTAAAATGTTCTTTAAAATGTTTAAATGTTCATTAAAACATTAAAATGTTCATTAAAACGTTAAAATGTTCATTAAAATGTTTAAGTGTTCATTAAAACGTTAAAATGTTCATTAAAACGTTTAAATGTTCATTAAAACGTTAAAGGAGCATGGGGCAGAATTCTACAAAAACAAAAAGTAAATGTTCATTCTTGTGAAGCTTATGGGTGATGAAGCATTTTAAACTAAAAAGAATGATGAAACCAGTTTATCATTCCATTTTGTTAAACAGGCTGTGTGCTTCAAAATGCAAAACATGTCGCATCCGAATTTCCCGCGCTGTTTTAAGGATGTGACGTTAATTGACGCTTCAAGCGCGTTCTCGACAAGGTTCAAACCCGGAAAAACATTTGGAAGCTTGCTAGGTGGCGGTAACGCGTCTTTCACTACTAGCCACGTTAAAACCCCAAACAGAAGAGGAAGAACCCTGGAAATGGTTTCTACAACTAGCAAACGACCAAGCGCAACTCAAAGCCCACTAAAGAGTGGCACAATGAAGAAGGTTTTATCAGCGGCATCTCGAGAGTCAAAAAGAAAATATGATAAAAGTCGGTCAGGGACCCGAATATCTATTGGTTTCGCTCTGGAAAAATGGAGGCTGCTTCAACTGGATTTGGTGCCTGAAAAAGGATGCGGACATGGCGCATTTTCTAGTGACCAGGTAAGTGTTGGTCTCCTTATTTCTGCTGTAGGTTTCAGTAACGAGTAGGTAAACATATCAGAGCTGTATCTGCACAATTTGAGAAAATAAAATAAAACTTATGGATTTAGATAATGCTGATATAGGTAATCTAACAAATCTTTGTGCAGATGAACAAGAAACTTATCTAAGCTAACGGTGTTTAGCATATGGCTTCCTGATCAGTTTAAAAAAGCTAAAAGCAACTAAGGTGTAATCAGACCACTTCTACGTTTTGTGGACGACACGCCGCATGTGTTTGGAGATAAATGGATGCTCCATTTATTCTGACGAGAAAAGTAAACAGAGCTTGATTTGATTATACCGCTCAGCCGGAGAGAGCTAGCGTGCGTTAGCATGTTAGCTGTGATCACGCTTCAGTTTGTAGAAGAGAACAGACATTTTCCAAACCAAAGATGAGTCTTTAGAATTATGTCATATTTGATCTACAGTCCAACCTCTAAGCAGGACTGTTACTTCAGTAGATAATGTTATTCGTGGGGTTTGTGTAACAGAACCCCATCAGAATATATTTTCCTAGCGCTATTGCTGTGCTACATAAGAATAAATAATAAGTCAGCCATAACAACACGTTTGACTAAAAGTAAAGTTGTGCAGAAGTTTGTATTTATTTTTCTAAATTTGTCCAGTTGAATGTAGGTCAGAAAAAAATATGTTTGTGAAAATGATAAATAAATTTTTTTATAACTGACCTGCATTTTCATATTACTAGTTGTGCCACAGGTAAAGAAGCTTAGCCATTATTGATCTATGTAAACAGAAGGTGTAGAGTCTCAACCAACTTGTTGACATTTTTGCTTAAAAATGTGTTTTCCAGCTACCAGGAGAAGCAGGCTCCTGAAACTGCAATTCAGGGAGGTAATGTGCAGTCAACCTCAACACCCAGTAAGCGAACAGCAGCTAAAATGTTGCATCGATTATCTCCAACTGAACCTGTGTCTGAGGGGTTAGTATCTTTTCTGTAAAACAAATATTCACGTTTTTGTGCTATGATATTTCATACATTAAATTACACCTTGCATATCCACACTTGGTTCAGAACTAACATCACACCACCAAACACTTCTGACATTATCTTTACAGGGAAGATTTTCTAATGGCTGGTGTTGAGGCCTTAGCTGATGACCTAGATTTGGATCCTTTTGAAGAAAGGTAAATATGTTCATGAGAAGTCTTGCCATATACGCAGGAAATTACTGCTGTACTATGTGCAAAAAAGATAAAAACACAATAGATAAGCAAATATAGGTCATTATATATATTTTTTTATGTTGTGAAGTGTCAATTCACAGCAGATTGTTGTTATTTGCAGAAATAATTAATGACAGATGTATTAGGCTCCACATTTATCTCTTTAGAATCAGTACCATTTCAGGTAAGTTCCAGTATTTATCTTTACGTACAACAAATATTATTGTGTTGTCTGTAGTTTCAAATCCATGGATCTAGCTATGGATGCAGTCCAAATTGATGAGGACCAAGCAAACAACTTACTCAACAGTGTGTGAGTTGCAATGTCTTCTTATCTAGGGGTGGGCAATATAAACGATATAAGGTAGAAATGATATAAAATTGGGTAATTTTACGGCCCCCAGCTCGTCTAGGAGATGATGTTAAAGGGGGCGTAAAGAAAGATATGTGAATTACCGGACAAAACCAAGATTTACTCTCTTAGAGGAGTTTATTAACTAAAAAACACTGCTTTATGCAGGCTAAGACAAAATGAATACAAAACCAAAAGGAAGTCCCACTGGGGAATTAACAATACTAAACAGAAGGATCATCCAATACAGGGTAAATAACAATACTATTAATAAACACAAAACGCCGGTACTAATCCGGGAAAGTAAAGGAATGAGACAAACACAAAAGTCTACACCAAAAGGGTGAGCTGAACTCTTTAACGAGTATTCTAATGGAGACAAAAACGAGCTCTGGCTACTAGGAAGTGTACCACACAGGTAATCAAAACGAAGACTTTAACGTCTGGTTTGCTAGGAGGGAAAAAGAGGAACACTCGCTTTAACACCAGGCCTCTGCTAAGCTTCCCTCCTCGAATGACAGAGGGAGCTGCCTTTTATAGGAAGCTCCCTGACTGAGAAGCTAAGTGTATGGCAAGCCAAATGAGCATTTATTCTGATATCAGGATATCAGCCAGAATTGTCATGAACATGTAAGCCATTTCTGTCCACTAGTAAACTAGTTAGACATGTTTGTGTCAACTAGTTAAATATCGAGGGTGAAAATGTGCCCACTAGTTAACTAGTGACAGCAGAAATGCGCACTAGTTAACTAGTGAACACATTTAGGCTTCAGTAGTTAACTAGTTGACACAAAAACTGCTCACTAGTTAACTAGTAAAAGCAGAAATGCATAGCAGTCAGCTACTTGAAGGTATTTGTCTCACTAGTTAACTAGTGAGGGTCAAAATGTGCACACTAGTTAACTTGTGGTAGACATAAATGCGCACTAGTTAACTAGTGAACATATTTTGGCTTCACTAGTTAACTAGTTGACACATAAATGGCTCACTAGTTAACTAGTAAAGACCAAAATGCATACCAGTCAGCTAGTTGAAGGTTTTTGTGTCTCACTAGTTAACTAGTGATGGCCAAAATGTGCACACTAGTTAACTTGTGGTAGACATAAATGTGCACTAGTTAACTAGTGAACACATTTTGGCTTCACTAGTTAACTAGTTGTCACATAAATGGCTCACTAGTTAACTAGTAAAGGCCAAAGTGCATACCAGTCAGCTAGTTGAAGGTTTTTTGTGTCTCACTAGTTAACTATTGATGGCCAAAATGTGCACACTAGTTAACTAGTGAAGGCTTAACTCCTAACTAGTTAACTAGTTGGAGTAGGTCAGTGCCACTAGTTAACTAGTGAACCATTAATGGCTCACTAGCTAGCTAGTTGATGGCAGCAGGCTCACTAGTTACCTAGTTGATGCATCCATTGTCCAAACTAGTTAACTAGTGAGGACATAAATGTATACTAGTAAACTAGTTCAAGTCTACATTCACACTAGCTAGCTAGTTGCGCAGAATTCTAATTAGGAGGCAGAGAATTTCTCAAATTAAGACTCTCTATTGGCTCCCTGTGTCAAAATAAAATATGACAACCAATCACAGTGCGGAATTTCGTAAAATCCCACCCCAAACATTTGCATGCGGCACACAAGTTAACATGCTGGCCAGAGGAACCTCAGCTAGTGAACTAGTAGTGGCTTCAGTGTGACAGTTACATGTAAACTTGTGAAGGCAGAACTGATCACTAGTTAACTAGAGAGGGTACAAATGTCCACTAGTTAACTAGTGAGGTGCAAAATAAGTGTCACTAGTTCACTAGTGGGCCCCAAATCGCCCACAAGTTAACTAGTAAGGTGCGGATATGCTCACTAGTTAACTAGTGAGGTGCAGATTTGCTCACTAGTTAACTAGTGCGCCCTAAAGCGCCCACTAGTTAACTAGTAAGGTGCAAAAAAGCATCACTAGTTAACTTGTAAAGTGCAGATATGCTCACTAGTTAACTAGTGGGCCCCAAAATGTCAACATGTTAACTAGTAGGGTGCGGATTTGCTCACTAGTTAACTAGTGAGGCACAGATATGCTCACTAGTTAACTAGTGATGTGCGGATTTGCTCACTAGTTAACTAGTGAGGTGCAGATTTGCTCACTAGTTAACTAGTGTGCCCTAAAGCACCCACTAGTTAACTAGTAAGGTGCAAAAAAGCATCACTAGTTAACTTGTAAAGTGCAGATATGCTCACTAGTTAACTAGTGGGCCCCAAAACGCCAACTAGTTAACTAGTAGGGTGCGGATTTGCTCACTAGTTAACTAGTGAGGCACAGATATGCTCACTAGTTAACTAGTGAAGTGCGGATTTGCTTACTAGCTAACTAGTGAGGCGCGGATTTGCTCACTAGTTAACTAGTGAAGTGCGGATTTGCTCACTAGTTAACTAGTGAGGTGCGGATTTGCTCACTAGTTAACTAGTGAGGTGCGGATTTGCTCACTAGTTAACTAGTGAGGTGCGGATTTGCTCACTAGTTAACTAGTGAGGTGCAGATATGCTCACTAGTTAACTAGTGAGGTGCAGATATGCTCACTAGTTAACTAGTGCGCACAAGACGCACACTAGTTGCTGTTTTTGGAGCAATCTAGTTTACTTGTTATGTAAAAATGTGTTCTTACTAGTTAACTAGTGACAAATTTACCTTCACTAGTTAACTAGTTGACATATTTGGCCTTTCTAGTTCACTTGTAATGGGACAGGAAGCACTCACTAGTTAACTAGTGAGCATATCTGCATTATAATTTTTTCTCACTAGCTTATAGAGGGCAAACTGAGCCTTACATGTTAAGTAGTGAACACAAAACACTGTCACTAGTTAACTAGCTGCAGAAAAATGCCCCTAAAACTAGTAAATTTGTGGAATTTGAATAAATACACACTTGGCTGGCATTCTGTGTAACATGTTAACTAGTTCGACCGCTGTACTGCTCACTAGTTAGCTAGTGAGCAAATCCGGCCTTTACATGCAAATGAAGAAATGCAGAACAGCTATGTGATTGGTCCATGTAGGACTGAGAAACAGAGAAAGTATGGCGGACTCTGTTCAGGCTGTTCTAAGAGAAAATTTGATAAACTAAGATCGTTTGAGCACATAAATATGTTTTGACGATATTTGTAGCGAGAAAGTTGTGGTGTATTGCTGTAATCTTTGTTCAGTTAACGTGTGCAGTCTTTAGTTTTCAGTTATTAGTCTGAAAAAGCCTGGAGGCGGAAGGCAGCGGCAGACAGCATGTCTGTTTCTGTTGACAGGAAAGTGCAGAAACTCCGCAGAAATCTCCGTCAGATATATTGTTTCACATTTGTACGGAAGCGACAAGTTTATAATAATAAAAAAGGCTCTATTTTACATACGTTGCTGTAAAGCCTGCCAGCACTCATAGTGTTTTAAAGGTATGAATTTGCGAGGAGATGCAGCACCCAGTTGGTGGTCTATTGACTAACGCGTTCGCCTGCAATGGTGAAGGTCGCGGGTTCGATACTGGATCATACACTTAAGTTGTGTACATTATTTCACTTCTTTTCTTTTGCACAATTTTTGTATTTATGTCAACAAGAAACAAAATACGTAACGGATTAGTGGGCAGAGTTACACACACACACACACACACACACACACACACACACAAAACATGTTAACAAGTATTTTATGAGTATGAATCTGATTATTGCCGACAGTCGATATTTAAGCATGTGTGTCCCCCTTCCTCAATCCATCCTCGCAAAATAAAATCATCGGCACAGCACAGCAGGCTTTCTCTTGATCCAGAACTAGCACTTCGAAATTGATCATGTCCGCGGCCATCTGCTGCACAATCAGCTGCTCGCATCGCGGGAAACATTGAAAACAGCTTCATGAACTGAGACACAACAGGGTTAACATCGACAAAAAAATCCACAAATAAATCTAAATAATTAATGCCATTTCCGTCTTTTTCGTTGAAATATACAAATAGCAGATCATAAATCTAGAGCAGAAAAAGCTGCTGCAGGAAGCAGGGTCTGTAGTTATTCATGCACCAATTCATCAATGTGATTATTGATCAAGATCAGGTAAACTGATATTAATGTTGCAACATTTCATTTGATCATCTGAATGATACCACACAACTGAATGACCTGTTGAGTCTCTGCATATTCAGGTATTTACTACGGAAAACAAACAACAGCAGGCAGCAGCAGGACTCCCCATGTTATTTCTCGGGTCGCTGGCCCGCGGTCGTCGGGGCCGCTGCGGTCAGCTCTTAGCCGGGAAGCCCTCGTTCGGCTGCGTGGGCTGCTTCACCGTGGACCAGCTCCCAGCAGCCGCTGGTCGGGAGAAACGCTCTGGCTGCAGCTCCGATCAGACCCTACCAACACCTCGCCACAGACAGCACCGCATTAAAAGCCCACAATTACGACCCGCTCCCCAAAGTTACAGTTCTCAAGCACTGATGAACACATACATAACCCACAACAGCTATGAAATGTGTGTTATTTACGGCAAAAAGGAGATATTTTTCAAGCCGACGTGCCAATGTTAACCGCAGTTGGCTTGGAAATGTGCTGATTTTATTATTTTTGTCAATTAAAATCCCCCTTGTTTGCTCTTACGTTTTACGAAAACGCAATATTAATTAAAGCACGCTTTAGTGATCAGCATGTAAAGCAAAGAAGAAATGTGAACATTTCAACCCATTTCGAACCAACCAGTAATATGATTTCTTAATACTGTGCAGCGGCAGCATTTAAAAACCAAAATATAGTTTTTACTCTCCAAAAAAAGGAGAAGACAGTCACGGTGCAGCAACCCATTTTAGTCCATTAATCTCCACAATAAATATCCAGACAGAGAATTTCTACGGCCTCGCTGTAAACTCCAATGTCACCCAGGACCAGTCTTAAAGAGACAACGCGCTTAAAGGGAAAGTGTGTAGATTTCTGGCAATAGGGGGTAGTAAATACCAAAGTCACTGCAAACAAGCTGTATTTTTTGTTCAAGTGAGGACCTTACTAACTAATGCTCATAAAGCCAACAAAACTCTCTGGACTCTAGCTGTAACTCTCAAATTAGGATATGAGATTAATGACTCAGGTTCACGCTCCAATACATTAATTGTTTGAGAAATGCATCTTTTTATGTTGAGTGCCATCCGCCAAATAACACACGAGAAAAGGAAGAAGAAGAGTGTTGTTGCACAGTTTTCAAAGGAGTCAAAAACCACCAGCAAAACCATAAATACAGCTAAATAAACATAAAATCCAACATGGCGTCCTCCAGAGAGTCAGACCCTCGCCTGTGTATTTTATTACTATGAAGGGTACATGAACTGATTAGGAACACATAGTCATAGGGTCAAAGGTCAAGGTTGTGTGAGGTCATATATATATCAAAAATTGCCTGAACGGGTTGAATGATTTTGACCAAATCAGAGGTGATAGCTCCCTATCAAAGGTAGATCAACTGATCAGGTCACAACCTCATAGGGTCAAAGGTAAAGGTCGTGTGAGGCCGTATATATGAAAAATTGGTTTTTGTGTGCAATATCTTCTGAACAGGTTGAAATACTTTGACCAAATCGCAGGTGAGAACTCCCTATCTAAGGTAAATAAACTCATGAGGTACAAAACCTCATAGGGTCAAAGGTCAAGGTTGTGTGAGGCCGTATATATGAAAATTTGGCTTTTGTGTGCAATATCTCCTGAACGGGTTGAAGGATTTTGACAAAATCAGAGGTCATAACTCCCTATCAAAGGTAAATAAACTCATCACATACACAAGTTCATAGGGTCAGAGGTCAGTGTCATGAGAGGTAATATATATGACCAGTCAGGCATATCCCGCGACGCTCTGCATCGATTTCCAGGGCTTTCTTGTTTCTACAGAGTTTATGTAGGGTGCTGCTGGTTTGGGGTGTTATGTCAGCAGGCAGAGTTTAGGAGTCTGACAGCTGTGGGGAAGAAACTGTTTCGGGACCTGGTAGTCTTAGTCCATAGGCTCCTGTAGCGCTTCCCAGAGGGCAGGAGGGTGAAGAGTCCATTCGATGGGTGACTGGAGTCTGATGGTTTTCCCTGCCCTTTTCAGACACCAAGAAAAAAGGAGAGTAACTTTATTTTGTTTGTGTGATTTTATTTTGTTGTGTGACTACTGGTTGCAGTTCCCTGTTCAATTGATTGCTGTTCCCTGTTAAATTTAAAAAAGAAAAAAGTCTAAAGTTTTGTTTTGACTGGAGAGAACTAAAAAAGGTTACACTGTCTTCTGGTACTAGCTCAAAATAACAAGTGGTGCTTGCTGCAGAACCACAAAGGCGGAGCTGCACCAGAAGGTGGAGCTGCACCAGAGTCAGCCCCGCCCATTCCAGAATCAGCCCCGCCCATTCCATTAGAGTCAGTCTAATTCCTTCCAGTTGTCAGACTTGATAGCATTCTGGAACCAAAGAGGGTGTTGTAGCTAAAAAATGCGAGATTGAGGACGGAGTTGAGAAGTTAATTGAACAGTTTTTGTAAAGGTTCCATATAATTAAAAATCTAACTTTTGGAACTTTTAATCATGTTATATTGTCATTTCCTCATAAGAAACACGCCAAAGCCATTTTTAGCCTCATTCATGCATTTTCCTCCCATCTCAGCTTCAATTTGGTCTCCTCCCCCGAAGCGGGTCTGGTCTTGGTTCTCAAATCTGGATATTCTGTGAATTTTCTGACAAATTATTTCTGAAATGACTTCTACTGAGACACCGCCAATAAACCATACATCCCATCTCAGAGACACACTGGGCAGCACAATTACATGTAACGCCACTTGATTTATAACAGATGTGGTGGTGTAGTGGTTATGGAGTCAGGTTGACATGCTGTTTTGCCTCCCAGTAGTGTAAGTTTTAGGTAGTTTACAACCTCTTTTCTTCATTTCTAGCTACACTTGCCAGTACTATGTTTACAACAATTTACTGGTATACCGTTTAACATTTAATGTGTTTATTTATTTATTTATTCGTTTATTTAGCCAGTGTGAGTCCATTTGTGAGCAGAGTTTCAACTAAAATGCTGTTTAGGAACGACCAAATTCAAAGAACTTTTAGCGACATAAATATTTTGCTGAAAAGAAACATTACAACTAAAATATAAACAAATTGAATGTGGCTAAATAGACTGCTGATGACCCCACCGAGAATCGAACCAGCATCAGCTGAGGGGAAAGCAAAAACCAACTCATACAATTTTACCACTAGACTACCAGAGGCCGTTCAATACACTGAAGTGCTGTTGTACACCACTTTTATTAGACCAGCTGTAGGCAGATATTCGCTAAGAGAAACCTTTTCATTTCGAGATATATTCAGTCTTTGTCATGTAGCAAGTTATATTTATCTTGTTTAATTGGAGTATAGAACATAGCATTAACGACTGTAAACTAGTAACAGCCGTAATTCATGTGGGTCAGGTCAGTTTGCGATAAAGTTGAAAACAAAAACGGAAGTCAGTGGGCTAGGCTGAGTTTGCGTGAATGGGCGGGGTGCAGCTCCGCCTTTGTGGTTTTGCAGCCAGCACCCTCTCCAAAATAACCACAGTTTTTTCCCTCAGTGTCATTTGATCTATTTCTTGGGAAGATGGATGGATGGATGGATGGAGATATATATATATATATATATATATATATATATATATCAATAATTATTTTTAATATAGCCTTTTTCAATACCAAACTTTCAATACCAAACAAAAATGAACTACAATAAAATTACTGGCACACTAAATTCCAATTCTCCTCAATGGGACTTGAACTCGCCAACTGATCTCCCTTACACGACACCAAACGAGGTGCTTTACTTGATTTGGGAGGGGGGAATAAAAGCAGTAAAACAATAAAACTTTGAACATTACAACACAAAGAGAAAATAAATAATGTTACAGCAATTGCGGAATGCCATCTGCGGGATTCGAACCCGCCGCAACGACCAACCAGTAGGTGTCAAACCATGACTAATGAGTGCAAGCCTTGGCGCTCAGGGACACCCATCAGATTGTGAGGCCACAGCACATACGTTTTAGACTGGGTGGGATTCTTATACCCAACAGGAGTCTTCTGCCCGCCTTCTCATTAGAATATGCATAATTTGTGTTTCAAGCACTAGTTAACTAGTGAGCTGCTGCACTGCCACACATGTAAACTGGTGAAATTTCAATTGTTCCACTAGTTAACTAGTGGACAAAAATGGTCAGCTTGTATGTGTTTTTAGATGCAACTAGTTAACTAGTGAGCAAATCCGCACCTCACTAGTTAACTAGTGAGGTGCAGATATGCTCACTAGTTAACTAGTGAGGTACTAGTGAGGTGCAGATATGCTCACTAGTTAACTAGTGAGCATATCTGCACCTCACTAGTTAACTAGTGAGCAAATCCGCACCTCACTAGTTAACTAGTGAGCAAATCCGCACCTCACTAGTTAACTAGTGAGCAAATCTGCACCTCACTAGTTAACTAGTGAGCAAATCCGCACCTCACTAGTTAACTAGTGAGCATATCTGCGCCTCACTAGTTAACTAGTAAGCAAATCCGCACGTCACTAGTTAACTAGTGAGCATATCTGCACCTCACTAGTTAACTAGTGAGCAAATCCGCACCCTACTAGTTAACTAGTTGGCGTTTTGGGGCCCACTAGTTAACTAGTGAGCATATCTGCACCTTACTAGTTAACTAGTGATGCTTTTTTGCACCTTACTAGTTAACTAGTGGGCGCTTAAGGGTGCACTAGTTAACTAGTGAGCAAATCTGCACCTCACTAGTTAACTAGTGAGCATATCCACACCTTACTAGTTAACTTGTGGGCGTTTTGGGGCCCACTAGTGAACTAGTGACACTTATTTTGCACCTCACTAGTTAACTAGTGGACATTTGTACCCTCTCTAGTTAACTAGTGAGCAGTTCCGCCTTCACAAGTTTACATGTAACTGTCACACTGAAGCCACTACTAGTTTACTAGCTGAGGTTCCTCTGGCCAGCATGTTAACTTGTGTGCCGCATGCAAATGTTTGGGGTGGGATTTTGCAAAATTCCGCACTGTGATTGGTTGTCATATTTTATTTTAACATAGTGAGCCAATAGAAAGCCTCAATTTGAGAAATTCTCTGCCTCCTAATTAGAATTCTGTGCAACTAGCTAGCTAGTGTGAATGTAGGCTTGAACTAGTTTACTAGTATACATTTATGTCCTCACTAGTTAACTAGTTTGGACAATGGATGCATCAACTAGGTAACTAGTGAGCCTGCTACAATCAACTAGCTAGCTAGTGAGTCATTAATGGTTCACTAGTTAACTAGTGGCACTGCCCTACTCCAACTACTTAACTAGTTAGGAGTTTTGCCTTCACTAGTGAACATGTGGACACTTTGAACTGTCACTAGTTAACTAGTGAGACACAAAAACCTTCAACTAGCTGACTGGTATGCATTTTAGCCCTTACTAGTTAACTAGTGAGCCATTTTTGTGTCACCTAGTTAACTAGGAAGCCAAAATGTGTTCACTAGTCAACTAGTGGGCATTTCATCTGTCACTAGTTAACTGGTGTGCACATTTTGGCCATCACTAGTTAACTAGTGAGACACAAAAACCTTCAACTAGCTGACTGGTATGCATTTTGGCCTTTACTAGTTAACTAGTGAGCCATTTTGTGTCACCTAGTTAACTAGTGAAGCCAAAATGTGTTCACTAGTTAACTAGTGAACATTTCCGTCTCCCACTAGTTAACTGGTGGGCTCATTTTGACCCTGACTAGTTAACTAGTGAGACACAAATACCTTCAACTAGCTGACTGGTATGCATTTTGGCCTTTACTAGTTAACTAATGAGCCATTTTTGTGTCAACTAGTTAACTAGTGAAGGTCAAAATGTGTTCACTAGTTAACTAGCGTGTACAGTTTGACCCTCACTAGTTAACTAGTTGACCTGTTGACAAGATATCAGAATTAATGCTCAAGCGGCTGGCCAAATTGGGCAAAGTTAACAAGTGGGATTTTTACATTCAGTAGTCAGCTAGTACGAGTTTTTGTACCTTACTAGTTGACTAGTAAAAACTAAATGTGTTTTAACTAGTTAACTAGTGGACATTGATCTGTCCACTAGTTAACTAGTGAACACACTGAGCAATACTAGTTAACTAGTAAGATATGAAACATTTTAACTAGTTAACTAGAGAGAATTTAGGCCTTACTAGTTAACTAGTTGACATTTAGGCTGTCACTATTTAACTAGTTGACACAAACATGGCTAACTAGTTAACTAGTGGACAGAAATGGCTTACATGTTCATGACAATTCTGGCTGATATCCTGATATCAGAATAAATGCTCATTTGGCTTGCCATATAAGCGACACCTGGCTCAGCTAGAGCCAGGTGAACAGGTAGGAGCTCTGAGGCCACCTTGTGGCCACAAAACAGACAACGTCTGTAACAGGTAATGATAGTTTTTGGCTATATCGCAATACGGCGATATTGTGATAACACATGACGTCACTAAGATGTGCACCCTGCTGACAATGGGACAACAGAATGGCGGTGACTGCAAGCATGGAGTGGGCGGAGGAGGAGGCCTGTATGCCTCAAGTGGCATATATTTGCCACATGAGGATATCTAAAAGCATGTCAATTTGACATCTATAAACAGATGAAAAAATATATCGCAATATATATCGTTACTGCACATGCTTCAGATTATATCGCAATATAGATTTGAGGCCATATTTCCCAGCCCTATTCTTATCTACACTCTTTTTTTAAACTCCAAAGTCTTAAAACAATATATTAATTCTACTTTTATTTATTGTTTTCATAACAGAATAGAACTGTTATGAAAACTTTGTCAGGCTGACGAAGTTTGCAGCCGCAAACAAAACGTTGCAGGTAAATAAAACCCTTCTTTGTTTTAAAAAGAACTAAAAGATGGAATTGTGGTTTTATCCTTGTTCACAGGCTGGGATCCTAAAGGGAATTTCCATCCTACTTGTGTGGCTGAATGACATCTTCAACCAATTTTGGTACATCTGCCAGAAAGCACAACATCGTGATATGTTTAATGTAAGTATTGTGACATCTTTTGGACAACAAGACAACAATGCACATTGACATAATTACCTTTCTTTTCATAATAGTGCCAGCTCTCGTGTTTCTGTTGGTGAGCGCTTCTGTCACATGCAAATTTTTCAAATAAAACTTATTTTTTCTGTTAGGACATGTGGGTGGGTGTGCTTCACCATGTCACAGGGAAGCACGAATGGACCCGTGGCAAATGTGACCATGGACCACTTGATGCAACGTGGCATGGTGCCAGGATCTCCACCACACGAGGCTCTTCAACGAATCATGTTCAACAGACACTGGTTGAAGGATGTCACCAATCTGACCTTTATGTATATTAATAACATTTTCATAAGCAAAAAAGCTAAAGTGTCAATATCAAAGCTGAAAATTTACATATAGAAATGACAATTGTGGGTGAAAAGGCAATCAAAAGTGTGATTCCTAATAATCTATAAAGTTGTAGCTTTTGTTTTTTTACAGGTCAACTTCAGAACTGGAGAGTTTCCAGAATTGCATTCTCATGTAATCTATGTATGATCTAATGCTGCTGTTCTCCTCTCCATAAAGGCCCCAGCTACGTGAAGCATCAAAAGACAGGAATGACTTCTTTCATGCACACAGATTTATTAGAAATTAAGAAAAAATACTATGTACAAATGCAAATAACAGAACTGTTTTGTACATAAATAAAAATAAATATATTGCACAAACTGTTTGTTTATTTTTGGGTGAAAATGCTGTCTTCAGCTAAAGTTATTTTGAGGTATTGTGCTGTTTTGGAACTACTGTAGTTGTAGATAAACGGTTAGGATTTTTGGGTTAGGGTGCCCTCAGTCAGGAAGACGGTGTCCTGGCGTCTCTTGCTGAAACTCCAGGATATCCAGCATCACCCCTGGAAGATGGATCACCACTCTCTCGAGAATATAATCTCTCTCCTCCTGGCTCAGGTGTTGTAAAGCTGTCTAGAAATTAAAGAGCATATGTTTACATGACTAGATTCATATCTCCAGTGAGTGATGTTTTCGTTTTTGGCATCTATTATTTTATTTTATTTTTTTACACAAATGGCTACAACCAACCTGCATCTCAGCTATACTGGCAGCTCTCAGCTGTGCAAGCCGGTCTCGGTCCTCTTCTCTGAAAGCTGTTCGCTGCCTACCCGGCGCCCTGGTCCTCTTGAAGGAGCTCTGGACCTCAACCTGCTGCCCTCACCCCTTGAGCGTGTCCTTCCCCGACCCTCGGAGCGACCTTTTCCTCTCCCCTTTCCTTTAGCCCCTGGTCTCAAACTTTCCCACGACACATCAAACTCTGTGGCAGGCTCGGGCACACTCCATCTGAACTGTCTTCCATCACTGCTTCCAATATGAATTCCTGAAAATCAATGACAGTAATGATAAAAATGACTATTACCCTGTTGGTCTTGTTGATATTATGATTTTATTTTGATGCATTTTTGAACTAAACATTGATATTAATGTTCTTATTTACATTGTTGTGATGCCTGTCCTGTAATGAAATTGGTTTCACAAATGATGTCAGTGACTTGAAATTGGATGTTCTTACATGATGTATAAACAATAACATTAGCTTGTTAGTAAGCTTAGTGCAAAATAATAACTGTAATTTGTCTAAAAACATCATAAATCACCTGCAGCCACAAAGCCTTATGCTGATAAAGTAGCATCATGTTACTGTCTTGCTAACCAGTCACAAAACTGGCTTATGAATATTTCATAGGAAGGAGCACTTGCTTTACATCACGAGTGTCATGGCTAAATTAAAATGCTAATGATGTCATGGAACTTTACAAATATTAGACTAAAGTAACAATGTTACTTACTTCATCGCTCGACACGGTGTCTTGTTCGAGCCGCGCTCTGGCCGTACATCACTGTAACTTTTTTTTTTTTCTCGTGAAGAGTTTGTGCGCGCTCTCGTGCCGGGCTGCAGTTACTCACTGCGCCGAGTGCGTCGCTAATGAGTTTCGTTTCTTCATCCTGCCCCATGCTCCTTTAAAATGTTCTTTAAAATGTTAAAATGTGCATTAAAACGTTAAAATGTTCATTAAAACGTTAAAATGTTCTTTAAAATGTTTAAATGTTCATTAAAACATTAAAATGTTCATTAAAACGTTTAAATGTTTATTTTTAAAAACATTTAAAGGTTCATTAAAACGTGAAATTTTTCATTAAAACGTTTAAATGTTCATTTTTAAAAACGTTTAAAGGTTCATTACAACGTTGCAATGTTCATTTTGTGAAACAAGCAGTCTCCTTCTGATATCATGTCGAAACAAGCAGTCTCCTTCTGACATCATAAAGAAACAAGCAGTCTGCCTCTGACATCATAAAGAAACAAGCAGTCTTCCTCGGACATCATAAAGAAACAAGCAGTCTGCCTCTGACATCATAAAGAAACAAGCAGTCTCCTTCTGACATCATGTAGAAACAAGCAGTCTCCTTCTGACATCATAAAGAAACAAGCAGTCAGCCTCAGACATCATATAGAAACAAGCAGTCTCCTTCTGATATCATGTAGAAACAAGCAGTCTCCTTCTGACATCATAAAGAAACAAGCAGTCAGCCTCTGACATCATAGAGAAACAAGCAGTCTCCTTCTGACATCATAAAGAAACAAGCAGTCTCCTTCTGACATCATAAAGAAACAAGCAGTCTGCCTCTGGCATCATAAAGAAACAAGCAGTCTTCCTCGGACATCATAAAGAAACAAGCAGTCTGCCTCTGACATCATAAAGAAACAAGCAGTCTCCTTCTGACATCATGTAGAAACAAGCAGTCTCCTTCTGACATCATAAAGAAACAAGCAGTCAGCCTCTGACATCATATAGAAACAAGCAGTCTCCTTCTGATATCATGTAGAAACAAGCAGTCTCCTTCTGACATCATAAAGAAACAAGCAGTCAGCCTCTGACATCATAAAAAAACAAGCAGTCTCCTTCTGACATCATAAAGAAACAAGCAGTCTCCTTCTGACATCATAAAGAAACAAGCAGTCTCCTTCTGATATCATGTAGAAACAAGCAGTCAGCCTCTGACATCATAAAGAAACAAGCAGTCTCCTTCTGACATCATAAAGAAACAAGCAGTCTCCTTCTGACATCATAAAGAAACAAGCAGTCTCCTTCTGATATCATGTCGAAACAAGCAGTCTCCTTCTGACATCATAAAGAAACAAGCAGTCTGCCTCTGACATCATAAAGAAACAAGCAGTCTTCCTCGGACATCATAAAGAAACAAGCAGTCTGCCTCTGACATCATAAAGAAACAAGCAGTCTCCTTCTGACATCATGTAGAAACAAGCAGTCTCCTTCTGACATCATAAAGAAACAAGCAGTCAGCCTCTGACATCATATAGAAACAAGCAGTCTCCTTCTGACATCATAAAGAAACATGCAGTCTCTTTCTTATATCATGTAGAAACATGATATATATGTCTGATATATATCAGAATATATATATATGCTTGTTAAATACAAATCTTCATTAAAACGTTTAAATGTTCGTTTTTAAAAACATTTAAATCATCATTAAAATGTTTAAATGTTCAATAAAACGTTAAATTCTTCATTAAAAAGTTAAAATCTTCATTAAAACGTTAAAATCTTCATTTTTAAAAATGTTAAAATGTTCAATAAAACGTTTAAATGTTCATTAAATGATAAAATGTTCATTAAAACGTTTAAATGTTCATTAAAACGTTAAAATCTTAATTTTTAAAAATGTTAAAATGTTCAATAAAGTGTTTAAATGTTCATTAAAACTTTAAAATGTTCATTAAAACATTTAAAAGTTCTTTAAAACGTTAAAATCTTCACTTTTAAAAATTTTAAAATGTGCATTAAAACGTTAAAATGTTCATTAAAACGTTAAAATGTTCTTTAAAATGTTTAAATGTTCATTAAAACATTAAAATGTTCATTAAAATGTTAAAATGTTCATTAAAATGTTTAAGTGTTCATTTTTAAAAACGTTAAAATGTTCATTAAAATGTTTCAATGTTCATTAAAACGTTAAATTTTTCATTAAAACGTTTAAATGTTCATTTTTAAAAACGTTTAAAGGTTCATTACAATGTTACAATGTTCATTTTGTGAAACAAGCAGTCTCCTTCTGGCATCATAAAGAAACAAACAGTCTCCTTCTGATATCATGTAGAAACAAGCAGTCTCTTTCTGATATCATGTTGAAAACAAGCAGTCTCTTTCTGATATCATGTAGAAACAAGCAGTCTCCTTCTGATATCATGTAGAAACAAGCAGTCTCCTTCTGATATCATGTAGAAACAAGCAGTCTCCTTCTGATATCATGTAGAAACAAGCAGTCTCCTTCTGATATCATGTAGAAACAAGCAGTCTCCTTCTGATATCATGTTGAAAACAAGCAGTCTCTTTCTGATATCATGTAGAAACAAGCAGTCTCCTTCTGATATCATGTAGAAACAAGCAGTCTCCTTCTGATATCATGTAGAAACAAGCAGTCTCCTTCTGATATCATGTAGAAACAAGCAGTCTCCTTCTGATATCATGTAGAAACAAGCAGTCTCTTTCAGATATCTTGTAGAAACAAGCAGTCTCTTTCTGATATCATAAAGAAAAAAGCAGTCTACATCTGACATCATAAAGAAACAAGCAGTCTCCTTCTGATATCATGTAGAAAACAAGCAGTCTCTTTCTGATATCATGTAGAAACAAGCAGTCTCTTTCTGATATCATAAAGAAAAAAGCAGTCTACATCTGACATCATGTAGAAACAAGCAGTCTCTTTCTAACATCATGGAGAAACAAGCAGTCTCCTTCTGATATCATGTAGAAACAAGCAGTCTCCTTCTGATATCATGTAGAAACAAGCAGTCTCCTTCTGACATCATAAAGAAACAAGCAGTCTCCTTCTAACATCATGTAGAAACAAGCAGTCTCCTTCTGATATCATAAAGAAACAAGCAGTCTCCTTCTGACATCATGTAGAAACAAGCAGTCTCCTTCTGATATCATATAGAAACAAGCAGTCTCCTTCTGATATCATGTAGAAACAAGCAGTCTCCTTCTAACATCATGTAGAAACAAGCAGTCTCCTTCTGATATCATGTAGAAACAAGCAGTCTCTTTCTGATATCATGTAGAAACAAGCAGTCTCCTTCTAACATCATGTAGAAACAAGCAGTCTCTTTCTGATATCATGTAGAAACAAGCAGTCTCCTTCTAACATCATGTAGAAACAAGCAGTCTCTTTCTGATATCATGTAGAAACAAGCAGTCTCCTTCTGATATCATGTAGAAATAAGCAGTCTCCTTCTGATATCATGTAGAAACAAGCAGTCTCCTTCTGACATCATGTAGAAACAAGCAGTCTCCTTCTGATATCATGTAGAAACAAGCAGTCTCCTTCTGATATCATGTAGAAAACAAGCAGTCTCCTTCTGATATCATGTAGAAACAAGCAGTCTCCTTCTGACATCATGTAGAAACAAGCAGTCTCCTTCTAACATCATGTAGAAACAAGCAGTCTCCTTCTAACATCATGTAGAAACAAGCAGTCTCCTTCTGATATCATATAGAAACAAGCAGTCTCCTTCTGATATCATATAGAAACAAGCAGTCTCCTTCTGATATCATGTAGAAACAAGCAGTCTCCTTCTAACATCATGTAGAAACAAGCAGTCTCCTTCTGATATCATGTAGAAACAAGCAGTCTCTTTCTGATATCATGTAGAAACAAGCAGTCTCCTTCTAACATCATGTAGAAACAAGCAGTCTCTTTCTGATATCATGTAGAAACAAGCAGTCTCCTTCTAACATCATGTAGAAACAAGCAGTCTCTTTCTGATATCATGTAGAAACAAGCAGTCTCCTTCTAACATCATGTAGATCAAGCAGTCTCCTTCTAACATCATGTAGAAACAAGCAGTCTCCTTCTAACATCATAAAGAAACAAGCAGTCTCCTTCTGATATCATGTAGAAACAAGCAGTCTCTTTCTGATATCATGTAGAAACAAGCAGTCTCCTTCTAACATCATGTAGAAACAAGCAGTCTCCTTCTAACATCATGTAGAAACAAGCAGTCTCCTTCTGATATCATATAGAAACAAGCAGTCTCCTTCTGATATCATGTAGAAATAAGCAGTCTCCTTCTGACATCATGTAGAAACAAGCAGTCTCCTTCTAACATCATGTAGAAACAAGCAGTCTCCTTCTGATATCATATAGAAACAAGCAGTCTCCTTCTGACATCATGTAGAAACAAGCAGTCTCCTTCTAACATCATGTAGAAACAAGCAGTCTCCTTCTGACATCATGTAGAAACAAGCAGTCTCCTTCTAACATCATGTAGAAACAAGCAGTCTCTTTCTGATATCATGTAGAAACAAGCAGTCTCCTTCTGATATCATGTAGAAAACAAGCAGTCTCCTTCTGATATCATGTAGAAACAAGCAGTCTCCTTCTAACATCATGTAGAAACAAGCAGTCTCCTTCTGATATCATATAGAAACAAGCAGTCTCCTTCTGATATCATGTAGAAACAAGCAGTCTCCTTCTGATATCATGTAGAAAACAAGCAGTCTCCTTCTGATATCATGTAGAAACAAGCAGTCTCCTTCTAACATCATGTAGAAACAAGCAGTCTCCTTCTGATATCATATAGAAACAAGCAGTCTCTTTCTGATATCATGTAGAAACAAGCAGTCTCCTTCTGATATCATGTAGAAAACAAGCAGTCTCCTTCTGATATCATGTAGAAACAAGCAGTCTCCTTCTAACATCATGTAGAAACAAGCAGTCTCCTTCTGATATCATATAGAAACAAGCAGTCTCCTTCTGACATCATAAAGAAACAAGCAGTCTCCTTCTAACATCATGTAGAAACAAGCAGTCTCTTTCTGATATCATGTAGAAACAAGCAGTCTCCTTCTGATATCATGTAGAAACAAGCAGTCTCCTTCTGATATCATATAGAAACAAGCAGTCTCCTTCTGATATCATGTAGAAATAAGCACTCTCCCACTATGGCAAGCCAAATGAGCATTTATTCTGATATCAGGATATCAGCCAGAATTGTCATGAACATGTAAGCCATTTCTGTCCACTAGTTAACTAGTTAGACATGTTTGTGTCAACTAGTTAAATATCGAGGGTGAAAATGTGCCCACTAGTTAACTAGTGACAGCAGAAATGCGCACTAGTTAACTAGTGAACACATTTAGGCTTCAGTAGTTAACTAGTTGACACAAAAACTGCTCACTAGTTAACTAGTAAAAGCAGAAATGCATATCAGTCAGCTACTTGAAGGTATTTGTCTCACTAGTTAACTAGTGAGGGTCAAAATGTGCACACTAGTTAACTTGTGGTAGACACAAATGTGCACTAGTTAACTAGTGAACATATTTTGGCTTCACTAGTTAACTAGTTGACACATAAATGGCTCACTAGTTAACTAGTAAAGACCAAAATGCATACCAGTCAGCTAGTTGAAGGTTTTTGTGTCTCACTAGTTAACTAGTGATGGCCAAAATGTGCACACTAGTTAACTTGTGGTAGACATAAATGTGCACTAGTTAACTAGTGAACACATTTTGGCTTCACTAGTTAACTAGTTGTCACATAAATGGCTCACTAGTTAACTAGTAAAGGCCAAAGTGCATACCAGTCAGCTAGTTGAAGGTTTTTTGTGTCTCACTAGTTAACTATTGATGGCCAAAATGTGCACACTAGTTAACTAGTGAAGGCTTAACTCCTAACTAGTTAACTAGTTGGAGTAGGTCAGTGCCACTAGTTAACTAGTGAACCATTAATGGCTCACTAGCTAGCTAGTTGATGGCAGCAGGCTCACTAGTTACCTAGTTGATGCATCCATTGTCCAAACTAGTTAACTAGTGAGGACATAAATGTATACTAGTAAACTAGTTCAAGTCTACATTCACACTAGCTAGCTAGTTGCGCAGAATTCTAATTAGGAGGCGGAGAATTTCTCAAATTAAGACTCTCTATTGGCTCCCTGTGTCAAAATAAAATATGACAACCAATCACAGTGCGGAATTTCGTAAAATCCCACCCCAAACATTTGCATGCGGCACACAAGTTAACATGCTGGCCAGAGGAACCTCAGCTAGTGAACTAGTAGTGGCTTCAGTGTGACACTTACATGTAAACTTGTGAAGGCAGAACTGCTCACTAGTTAACTAGAGAGGGTACAAATGTCCACTAGTTAACTAGTGAGGTGCAAAATAAGTGTCACTAGTTCACTAGTGGGCCCCAAATCGCCCACAAGTTAACTAGTAAGGTGCGGATATGCTCACTAGTTAACTAGTGAGGTGCAGATTTGCTCACTAGTTAACTAGTGCACCCTAAAGTGCCCACTAGTTAACTAGTAAGGTGCAAAAAAGCATCACTAGTTAACTTGTAAAGTGCAGATATGCTCACTAGTTAACTAGTGGGCCCCAAAATGTCAACAAGTTAACTAGTAGGGTGCGGATTTGCTCACTAGTTAACTAGTGAGGCACAGATATGCTCACTAGTTAACTAGTGATGTGCGGATTTGCTCACTAGTTAACTAGTGAGGTGCAGATTTGCTCACTAGTTAACTAGTGTGCCCTAAAGCACACACTAGTTAACTAGTAAGGTGCAAAAAAGCATCACAAGTTAACTTGTAAAGTGCAGATATGCTCACTAGTTAACTAGTAGGGTGCGGATTTGCTCACTAGTTAACTAGTGAGGCACAGATATGCTCACTAGTTAACTAGTGAAGTGCGGATTTGCTTACTAGCTAACTAGTGAGGCGCGGATTTGCTCACTAGTTAACTAGTGAAGCGCGGATTTGCTCACTAGTTAACTAGTGAGGTGCGGATTTGCTCACTAGTTAACTAGTGAGGTGCGGATTTGCTCACTAGTTAACTAGTGAGGTGCAGATATGCTCACTAGTTAACTAGTGAGTTGCAGATATGCTCACTAGTTAACTAGTGCGCACAAGACGCACACTAGTTGCTGTTTTTGGAGCAATCTAGTTTACTTGTTATGTAAAAATGTGTTCTTACTAGTTAACTAGTGACAAATTTACCTTCACTAGTTAACTAGTTGACATATTTGGCCTTTCTAGTTCACTTGTAATGGGACAGGAAGCACTCACTAGTTAACTAGTGAGCATATCTGCATTATAATTTTTTCTCACTAGCTTATAGAGGGCAAACTGAGCCTTACATGTTAAGTAGTGAACACAAAACACTGTCACTAGTTAACTAGCTGCAGAAAAATGCCCCTAAAACTAGTAAATTTGTGGAATTTGAATAAATACACACTTGGCTGGCATTCTGTGTAACATGTTAACTAGTTCGACCGCTGTACTGCTCACTAGTTAGCTAGTGAGCAAATCCGGCCTTTACATGCAAATGAAGAAATGCAGAACAGCAATGTGATTGGTCCATGTAGGACTGAGAAACAGAGAAAGTATGGCGGACTCTGTTCAGGCTGTTCTAAGAGAAAATTTGATAAACTAATATCGTTTGAACACATAAATATGTTTTGACGATATTTGTAGCGAGAAAGTTGTGGTGTATTGCTGTAATCTTTGTTCAGTTAACGTGTGCAGTCTTTAGTTTTCAGTTATTAGTCTGAAAAAGCCTGGAGGCGGAAGGCAGCGGCAGACAGCATGTGTGTTTCTGTTGACAGGAAAGTGCAGAAACTCCGCAGAAATCTCCGTCAGATATATTGTTTCACATTTGTACGGAAGCGACAAGTTTATAATAATAAAAAAGGCTCTATTTTACATACGTTGCTGTAAAGCCTGCCAGCACTCATAGTGTTTTAAAGGTACAAATTTGCGAGGAGATGTAGGACCTAGTGTAGGTGGTCTAGTGACTAACGCGTTCGCCTGCAATGGTGAAGGTCACGGGTTTGATACTCGATTATACACTTTAGTTTTGTACATTATTTCACTTCTTTTCTTTTGCATAATTTTTGTATTTATGTCAACAAGAAACAAAATACGTAACGGATTAGTGGGCAGAGTTACACACACACACACACACACACACACACACACACACACACACACACACACAAAACATGTAAACAAGTATTTTATGAGTATGAATCTGATTATTGCCGACAGTCGATATTTAAGCATGTGTGTCCCCCTTCCTCAATCCATCCTCGCAAAATAAAATCATCGGCACAGCACAGCAGGCTTTCTCTTGATCCAGAACTAGCACTTCGAAATTGATCATGTCCGCGGCCATCTGCTGCACAATCAGCTGCTCGCATCGCGGGAAACATTGAAAACAGCTTCATGAACTGAGACACAACAGGGTTAACATCGACAAAAAAATCCACAAATAAATCTAAATAATTAATGCCATTTCCGTCTTTTTCGTTGAAATATACAAATAGCAGATCATAAATCTAGAGCAGAAAAAGCTGCTGCAGGAAGCAGGGTCTGTAGTTATTCATGCACCAATTCATCAATGTGATTATTGATCAAGATCAGGTAAACTGATATTAATGTTGCAACATTTCATTTGATCATCTGAATGATACCACACAACTGAATGACCTGTTGAGTCTCTGCATATTCAGGTATTTACTACGGAAAACCAACAACAGCAGGCAGCAGCAGGACTCCCCATGTTATTTCTCGGGTCGCTGGCCCGCGGTCGTCAGGGCCGCTGCGGTCAGCTCTTAGCCGGGAAGCCCTCGTTCGGCTGCGTTGGCTGCTTCACCGTGGACCAGCTCCCAGCAGCCGCTGGTCGGGAGAAAAGCTCTGGCTGCAGCTCCGATCAGACCCTACCAACACCTCGCCACAGACAGCACCGCATTAAAAGCCCACAATTACGACCCGCTCCCCATGTTACAGTTCTCAAGCACTGATGAACACATACATAACCCACAACAGCTATGAAATGTGTGTTATTTACGGCAAAAAGGAGATATTTTTCAAGCCGACGTGCCAATGTTAACCGCAGTTGGCTTGGAAATGTGCTGATTTTATTATTTTTGTCAATTAAAACCCCCCTTGTTTGCTCTTACGTTTTACGAAAACGCAATATTAATTAAAGCACGCTTTAGTGATCAGCATGTAAAGCAAAGAAGAAATGTGAACATTTCAACCCATTTCGAACCATCCAGTAATATGATTTCTTAATACGGTGCAGCGGCAGCATTTAAAAACCAAAATATAGTTTTTACTCTCCAAAAAAAGGAGAAGACAGTCACGGTGCAGCAACCCATTTTAGTCCATTAATCTCCACAATAAATATCCAGACAGAGAATTTCTACGGCCTCGCTGTAAACTCCAATGTCACCCAGGACCAGTCTTAAAGAGACAACGCGCTTAAAGGGAAAGTGTAGATTTCTGGCAATAGGGGGTAGTAAATACCAAAGTCACTGCAAACAAGCTGTATTTTTTGTTCAAGTGAGGACCTTACTAACTAATGCTCATAAAGCCAACAAAACCCTCTGGACTCTAGCTGTAACTCTCAAATTAGGATATGAGATTAATGACTCAGGTTCACGCTCCAATACATTAATTGTTTGAGAAATGCATCTTTTTATGTTGAGTGCCATCCGCCAAATAACACACGAGAAAAGGAAGAAGAAGAGTGTTGTTGCACAGTTTTCAAAGGAGTCAAAAACCACCAGCAAAACCATAAATACAGCTAAATAAACATAGAATCCAACATGGCGTCCTCCACTGAGTCAGACCCTCGCCTGTGTATTTTATTACTATGAAGGGTACATGAACTGATTAGGAACACAATGTCATAGGGTCAAAGGTCAAGGTTGTGTGAGGTCATATATATATCAAAAATTGCCTGAACGGGTTGAATGATTTTGACCAAATCAGAGGTGATAGCTCCCTATCAAAGGTAGATAAACTGATCAGGTCACAACCTCATAGGGTCAAAGGTAAAGGTCGTGTGAGGCCGTATATATGAAAAATTGGTTTTTGTGTGCAATATCTTCTGAACAGGTTGAAATACTTTGACCAAATCGCAGGTGAGAACTCCCTATCTAAGGTAAATAAACTCATGAGGTACAAAACCTCATAGGGTCAAAGGTCAAGGTTGTGTGAGGCCGTATATATGAAAATTTGGCTTTTGTGTGCAATATCTCCTGAACGGGTTGAAGGATTTTGACAAAATCAGAGGTCATAACTCCCTATCAAAGGTAAATAAACTCATCACATACACAAGTTCATAGGGTCAGAGGTCAGTGTCATGAGAGGTAATATATATGACCAGTCAGGCATATCCCGCGACGCTCTGCATCGATTTCCAGGGCTTTCTTGTTTCTACAGAGTTTATGTAGGGTGCTGCTGGTTTACAACCACGCCAAAGCCATTTTTAGCCTCATTCATGCATTTTCCTCCCATCTCAGCTTCAATTTGGTCTCCTCCCCCGAAGCGGGTCTGGTCTTGGTTCTCAAATCTGGATATTCTGTGAATTTTCTGACAAATTATTTCTGAAATGACTTCTACTGAGACACCGCCAATAAACCATACATCCCATCTCAGAGACACACTGGGCAGCACAATTACATGTAACGCCACTTGATTTATAACAGATGTGGTGGTGTAGTGGTTATGGAGTCAGGTTGACTTGCTGTTTCGCCTCCCAGTAGTGTAAGTTTTAGGTAGTTTACAACCTCTTTTCTTCATTTCTAGCTACACTTGCCAGTACTATGTTTACAACAATTTACTGGTATACCGTTTAACATATAATGTGTTTATTTATTTATTTATTCGTTTATCTAGCCAGTGTGAGTCCATTTGTGAGCAGAGTTTCAACTAAAATGCTGTTTAGGAACGACCAAATTCAAAGAACTTTTAGCGACATAAATATTTTGCTGAAAAGAAACATTACAACTAAAATATAAACAAATTGAATGTGGCTAAATAGACTGCTGATGACCCCACCGAGAATCGAACCAGCATCAGCTGAGGGGAAAGCAAAAACCAACTCAGACAATTTTACCACTAGACTACCAGAGGCCATTCAATAGACTGAAGTGCTGTTGTAGACCACTTTTATTAGACCAGCTGTAGGCAGATATTCGCTAAAAGAAACCTTTTCATTTCGAGATATATTCAGTCTTTGTCATGTAGCAAGTTATATTTATCTTGTTTAATTGGAGTATAGAACATAGCATTAACGACTGTAAACTAGTAACAGCCGTAATTCATGTGGGTCAGGTCAGTTTGCGATAAAGTTGAAAACAAAAACGGAAGTCAGTGGGCTAGGCTGAGTTTGCGTGAATGGGCGGGGTGCAGCTCCGCCTTTGTGGTTTTGCAGCCAGCACCCTCTCCAAAATAACCACAGTTTTTTCCCTCAGTGTCATTTGATCTATTTCTTGGGAAGATGGATGGATGGATGGATGGAGATATATATATATATATATATATATATATATATATATATATATATATATATATATATATATATATATATATATATATATCAATAATTATTTTTAATATAGCCTTTTTCAATACCAAACTTTCAATACCAAACAAAAATGAACTACAATAAAATTACTGGCACACTAAATTCCAATTCTCCTCAATGGGACTTGAACTCGCCAACTGATCTCCCTTACACGACACCAAACGAGGAGCTTTACTTGATTTGGGAGGGGGGAATAAAAGCAGTAAAACAATAAAACTTTGAACATTACAACACAAAGAGAAAATAAATAATGTTACAGCAATTGCGGAATGCCATCTGCGGGATTCGAACCCGCCGCAACGACCAACCAGTAGGTGTCAAACCATGACTAATGAGTGCAAGCCTTGGCGCTCAGGGACACCCATCAGTATGTGATTGTGAGGCCACAGCACATACGTTTTAGACTGGGTGGGATTCTTATACCCAACAGGAGTCTTCTGCCCGCCTTCTCATTAGAATATGCATAATTTGTGTTTCAGGCACTAGTTAACTAGTGAGCTGCTGCACTGCCACACATGTAAACTGGTGAAATTTCAATTGTTCCACTAGTTAACTAGTGGACAAAAATGGTCAGCTTGTATGTGTTTTTAGATGCAACTAGTTAACTAGTGAGCAAATCCGCACCTCACTAGTTAACTAGTGAGGTGCAGATATGCTCACTAGTTAACTAGTGAGGTACTAGTGAGGTGCAGATATGCTCACTAGTTAACTAGTGAGCATATCTGCACCTCACTAGTTAACTAGTGAGCAAATCTGCACCTCACTAGTTAACTAGTGAGCAAATCCCCACCTCACTAGTTAACTAGTGAGCAAATCCGCACCTCACTAGTTAACTAGTGAGCAAATCCGCACCTCACTAGTTAACTAGTGAGCAAATCCGCACCTCACTAGTTAACTAGTGAGCATATCTGCGCCTCACTAGTTAACTAGTAAGCAAATCCGCACGTCACTAGTTAACTAGTGAGCATATCTGCGCCTCACTAGTTAACTAGTGAGCAAATCCGCACCCTACTAGTTAACTAGTTGGCGTTTTGGGGCCCACTAGTTAACTAGTGAGCATATCTGCACCTTACTAGTTAACTAGTGATGCTTTTTTGCACCTTACTAGTTAACTAGTGGGTGCTTAAGGGTGCACTAGTTAACTAGTGAGCAAATCTGCACCTCACTAGTTAACTAGTGAGCATATCCACACCTTACTAGTTAACTTGTGGGCGTTTTGGGGCCCACTAGTGAACTAGTGACACTTATTTTGCACCTCACTAGTTAACTAGTGGACATTTGTACCCTCTCTAGTTAACTAGTGAGCAGTTCCGCCTTCACAAGTTTACATGTAAGTGTCACACTGAAGCCACTACTAGTTTACTAGCTGAGGTTCCTCTGGCCAGCATGTTAACTTGTGTGCCGCATGCAAATGTTTGGGGTGGGATTTTGCAAAATTCCGCACTGTGATTGGTTGTCATATTTTATTTTAACATAGTGAGCCAATAGAAAGCCTCAATTTGAGAAATTCTCTGCCTCGTAATTAGAATTCTGTGCAACTAGCTAGCTAGTGTGAATGTAGGCTTGAACTAGTTTACTAGTATACATTTATGTCCTCACTAGTTAACTAGTTTGGACAATGGATGCATCAACTAGGTAACTAGTGAGCCTGCTACAATCAACTAGCTAGCTAGTGAGTCATTAATGGTTCACTAGTTAACTAGTGGCACTGCCCTACTCCAACTACTTAACTAGTTAGGAGTTTTGCCTTCACTAGTGAACATGTGGACACTTTGAACTGTCACTAGTTAACTAGTGAGACACAAAAACCTTCAACTAGCTGACTGGTATGCATTTTAGCCCTTACTAGTTAACTAGTGAGCCATTTTTGTGTCACCTAGTTAACTAGGAAGCCAAAATGTGTTCACTAGTCAACTAGTGGGCATTTCTTATGTCACTAGTTAACTGGTGTGCACATTTTGGCCATCACTAGTTAACTAGTGAGACACAAAAACCTTCAACTAGCTGACTGGTATGCATTTTGGCCTTTACTAGTTAACTAGTGAGCCATTTTGTGTCACCTAGTTAACTAGTGAAGCCAAAATGTGTTCACTAGTTAACTAGTGAACATTTCCGTCTCCCACTAGTTAACTGGTGGGCTCATTTTGACCCTGACTAGTTAACTAGTGAGACACAAATACCTTCAACTAGCTGACTGGTATGCATTTTGGCCTTTACTAGTTAACTAATGAGCCATTTTTGTGTCAACTAGTTAACTAGTGAAGGTCAAAATGTGTTCACTAGTTAACTAGCGTGTACAGTTTGACGCTCACTAGTTAACTAGTTGACCTGTTGACAAGATATCAGAATTAATGCTCAAGCGGCAGGCCAAATTGGGCAAAGTTAACAAGTGGGATTTTTACATTCAGTAGTCAGCTAGTACGAGTTTTTGTACCTTACTAGTTGACTAGTAAAAACTAAATGTGTTTTAACTAGTTAACTAGTGGACATTGATCTGTCCACTAGTTAACTAGTGAACACACTGAGCAATACTAGTTAACTAGTAAGATATGAAACATTTTAACTAGTTAACTAGAGAGAATTTAGGCCTTACTAGTTAACTAGTTGACATTTAGGCTGTCACTATTTAACTAGTTGACACAAACATGGCTAACTAGTTAACTAGTGGACAGAAATGGCTTACATGTTCATGACAATTCTGGCTGATATTCTGATATCAGAATAAATGCTCATTTGGCTTGCCATATGCTTCTGACATCATGTAGAAACAAGCAGTCTCTTTCTGATATCATGTAGAAACAAGCAGTCTCCTTCTAACATCATGTAGAAACAAGCAGTCTCCTTCTGATATCATATAGAAACAAGCAGTCTCCTTCTGACATCATGAAGAAAAAAGCAGTCTCCTTCTGAAATCATGTAGAAACAAGCAGTCTCCTTCTGATATCATGTAGAAATAAGCAGTCTCCTTCTGACATCATGTAGAAACAAGCAGTCTCCTTCTGATATCATGTAGAAACAAGCAGTCTCTTTCTGATATCATGTAGAAACAAGCAGTCTGCCTCAGACATCATAAAGAAACAAGCAGTCTCCTTCTAACATCATGTAGAAACAAGCAGTCTCCTTCTGACATCATATAGAAACAAGCAGTCTCCTTCTGATATCATATAGAAACAAGCAGTCTCCTTCTGACATCATGTAGAAACAAGCAGTCTCCTTCTGATATCATGTAGAAACAAGCAGTCTCCTTCTGACATCATAAAGAAACAAGCAGTCTGCCTCAGACATCATAAAGAAACAAGCAGTCTCCTTCTAACATCATGTAGAAACAAGCAGTCTCCTTCTGACATCATAAAGAAACAAGCAGTCTGCCTCAGACATCATAAAGAAACAAGCAGTCTCCTTCTAACATCATGTAGAAACAAGCAGTCTCCTTCTGATATCATATAGAAACAAGCAGTCTCCTTCTGATATCATGAAGAAATAAGCAGTCTCCTTCTGACATCATGTAGAAACAAGCAGTCTCCTTCTGATATCATGTAGAAACAAGCAGTCTCTTTCTGATATCATGTAGAAACAAGCAGTCTCCTTCTGACATCATAAAGAAACAAGCAGTCTGCCTCTGACATCATAAAGAAACAAGCAGTCTCTTTCTTATATCATGTAGAAACAAGATATATATGTCTGATATATATCAGAATATATATATGCTTGTTGAATATAAATCTTCATTAAAACGTTTAAATGTTCGTTTTTAAAAACGTTAAAATCATCATTAAAATGTTTAAATGTTCAATAAAACGTCAAATTCTTCATTAAAAAGTTAAAATGTTCATTAAAACATTAACATTTTCATTTTTAAAAACATTAAACTTTTCATTAGAATATTTAAAGGTTCATTAAAACGTTTAAATGTTCATTAAAACGTTAAAATGTTCTTTAAAATGTTTAAATGTTCATTAAAACATTTAAAAGTTCTTTAAAACATTAAAATCTTCACTTTTAAAAATGTTAAAATGTGCATTAAAACGTTAAAATGTTCATTAAAACGTTAAAATGTTCTTTAAAATGTTTAAATGTTCATTAAAACATTAAAATGTTCATTCAAATGTTAAAATGTTCATTAAAATGTTTAAGTGTTCATTAAAACGTTAAAATGTTCATTAAAACGTTAAAATGTTCTTTAAAATGTTTAAATGTTCATTAAAATGTTAAAATGTTCATTAAAACGATAAAATGTTCTTTAAAATGTGCATTAAAACGTTAAAATGTTCATTAAAACGTTAAAATGTTCTTTAAAATGTTTAAATGTTCATTTTTAAAAACGTTTAAAGGTTCATTACAACGTTACAATGTTCATTTTTTGAAACAAGCAGTCTCTTTCTGACACCATAAAGAAACAAGCAGTCTCCTTGTTATATCATGTAGAAACAAGATATATATGTCTGATATATATCAGAATATATATATGCTTGTTGAATATAAACCTTCATCAAAACGTTTAAATGTTCGTTTTTAAAAACGTTAAAATCATCATTAAAATGTTTAAATGTTCATTACAACGTTAAATTCTTCATTAAAACGTTAAAATGTTAATTAAAACATTAACATTTCATTTTTAAAAACGTTAAACTGTTCATTAGAATGTTTAAAGGTTCATTAAACTTTTAAATGTTAATTAAAACGTTAAAATGTTCATTAAAACATTTAAATGTTCATTACAACGTTAAAAGCTTCATTAAAACGTTAAAAGCTTCATTTTTAAAAATGTTAAAATGTTCAATAAAACAAAAATGTTCAATAAAGTGTTAAAATGTTCATTAAAACGTTTAAATGTTCATTACAACGTTAAAATCTTCATTAAAACGTTAAAATCTTCATTTTTAAAATTGTTAAAATGTGCATTAAAATGTTAAATTCTTCATTAAAACGTTAAAATGTTCATTAAAACATTAAAATTTCATTTTTAAAAACGTTAAACTGTTCATTAGAATGTTTAAAGGTTCATTAAAATATTTAAATGTTCATTAGAATGTTTAAAGGTTCATTAAAACGTTTAAATGTTCATTAAAACGTTAAAATGTCTCCTTCTGACATCATAAAGAAACAAGCAGTCTGCCTCTGACATCATGTAGAAACAAGCAGTCTCTTTCTAACATCATGTAGAAACAAGCAGTCTCCTTCTGACATCATAAAGAAACAAGCAGTCTCCTTCTAACATCATGTAGAAACAAGCAGTCTCCTTCTGATATCATGTAGAAACAAGCAGTCTCCTTCTGTTATCATGTAGAAACAAGCAGTCTCCTTCTGATATCATGTAGAAACAAGCAGTCTCCTTCTGATATCATGTAGAAACAAGCAGTCTCCTTCTGTTATCATGTAGAAACAAGCAGTCTCCTTCTGATATCATGTAGAAACAAGCAGTCTCCTTCTGTTATCATGTAGAAACAAGCAGTCTCCTTCTGATATCATGTAGAAACAAGCAGTCTCTTTCTGATATCATGTAGAAACAAGCAGTCTCCTTCTGATATCATGTAGAAACAAGCAGTCTCTTTCTGATATCATGTAGAAACAAGCAGTCTCCTTCTAACATCATGTAGAAACAAGCAGTCTCCTTCTGATATCATGTAGAAACAAGCAGTCTCCTTCTGTTATCATGTAGAAACAAGCAGTCTCCTTCTGATATCATGTAGAAACAAGCAGTCTCCTTCTGTTATCATGTAGAAACAAGCAGTCTCCTTCTGATATCATGTAGAAACAAGCAGTCTCCTTCTGTTATCATGTAGAAACAAGCAGTCTCCTTCTGATATCATGTAGAAACAAGCAGTCTCCTTCTGTTATCATGTAGAAACAAGCAGTCTCCTTCTGATATCATGTAGAAACAAGCAGTCTCTTTCTGATATCATGTAGAAACAAGCAGTCTCCTTCTAACATCATGTAGAAACAAGCAGTCTCCTTCTGATATCATGTAGAAACAAGCAGTCTCTTTCTGATATCATGTAGAAACAAGCAGTCTCTTTCTGATATCATGTAGAAACAAGCAGTCTCCTTCTAACATCATGTAGAAACAAGCAGTCTGCTATGGCAAGCCAAATGAGCATTTATTCTGATATCAGGATATCAGCCAGAATTGTCATGAACATGTAAGCCATTTCTGTCCACTAGTTAACTAGTTAGACATGTTTGTGTCAACTAGTTAAATATCGAGGGTGAAAATGTGCCCACTAGTTAACTAGTGACAGCAGAAATGCGCACTAGTTAACTAGTGAACACATTTAGGCTTCAGTAGTTAACTAGTTGACACAAAAACTGCTCACTAGTTAACTAGTAAAAGCAGAAATGCATAGCAGTCAGCTACTTGAAGGTATTTGTCTCACTAGTTAACTAGTGAGGGTCAAAATGTGCACACTAGTTAACTTGTGGTAGAGATAAATGCGCACTAGTTAACTAGTGAACATATTTTGGCTTCACTAGTTAACTAGTTGACACATAAATGGCTCACTAGTTAACTAGTAAAGACCAAAATGCATACCAGTCAGCTAGTTGAAGGTTTTTGTGTCTCACTAGTTAACTAGTGATGGCCAAAATGTGCACACTAGTTAACTTGTGGTAGACATAAATGTGCACTAGTTAACTAGTGAACACATTTTGGCTTCACTAGTTAACTAGTTGTCACATAAATGGCTCACTAGTTAACTAGTAAAGGCCAAAGTGCATACCAGTCAGCTAGTTGAAGGTTTTTTGTGTCTCACTAGTTAACTATTGATGGCCAAAATGTGCACACTAGTTAACTAGTGAAGGCTTAACTCCTAACTAGTTAACTAGTTGGAGTAGGTCAGTGCCACTAGTTAACTAGTGAACCATTAATGGCTCACTAGCTAGCTAGTTGATGGCAGCAGGCTCACTAGTTACCTAGTTGATGCATCCATTGTCCAAACTAGTTAACTAGTGAGGACATAAATGTATACTAGTAAACTAGTTCAAGTCTACATTCACACTAGCTAGCTAGTTGCGCAGAATTCTAATTAGGAGGCGGAGAATTTCTCAAATTAAGACTCTCTATTGGCTCCCTGTGTCAAAATAAAATATGACAACCAATCACAGTGCGGAATTTCGTAAAATCCCACCCCAAACATTTGCATGCGGCACACAAGTTAACATGCTGGCCAGAGGAACCTCAGCTAGTGAACTAGTAGTGGCTTCAGTGTGACACTTACATGTAAACTTGTGAAGGCAGAACTGCTCACTAGTTAACTAGAGAGGGTACAAATGTCCACTAGTTAACTAGTGAGGTGCAAAATAAGTGTCACTAGTTCACTAGTGGGCCCCAAAACGCCCACAAGTTAACTAGTAAGGTGTGGATATGCTCACTAGTTAACTAGTGAGGTGCAGATTTGCTCACTAGTTAACTAGTGCACCATTAAGCGCCCACTAGTTAACTAGTAAGGTGCAAAAAAGCATCACTAGTTAACTTGTAAAGTGCAGATATGCTCACTAGTTAACTAGTGGGCCCCAAAATGTAAACATGTTAACTAGTAGGGTGCGGATTTGCTCACTAGTTAACTAGTGAGGCACAGATATGCTCACTAGTTAACTAGTGATGTGCGGATTTGCTCACTAGTTAACTAGTGAGGTGCAGATTTGCTCACTAGTTAACTAGTGTGCCCTAAAGCACCCACTAGTTAACTAGTAAGGTGCAAAAAAGCATCACTAGTTAACTTGTAAAGTGCAGATATGCTCACTAGTTAACTAGTGGGCCCCAAAACGCCAACTAGTTAACTAGTAGGGTGCGGATTTGCTCACTAGTTAACTAGTGAGGCACAGATATGCTCACTAGTTAACTAGTGAAGTGCGGATTTGCTTACTAGCTAACTAGTGAGGCGCGGATTTGCTCACTAGTTAACTAGTGAAGTGCGGATTTGCTCACTAGTTAACTAGTGAGGTGCGGATTTGCTCACTAGTTAACTAGTGAGGTGCGGATTTGCTCACTAGTTAACTAGTGAGGTGCGGATTTGCTCACTAGTTAACTAGTGAGGTGCAGATATGCTCACTAGTTAACTAGTGAGGTGCAGATATGCTCACTAGTTAACTAGTGCGCACAAGACGCACACTAGTTGCTGTTTTTGGAGCAATCTAGTTTACTTGTTATGTAAAAATGTGTTCTTACTAGTTAACTAGTGACAAATTTACCTTCACTAGTTAACTAGTTGACATATTTGGCCTTTCTAGTTCACTTGTAATGGGACAGGAAGCACTCACTAGTTAACTAGTGAGCATATCTGCATTATAATTTTTTCTCACTAGCTTATAGAGGGCAAACTGAGCCTTACATGTTAAGTAGTGAACACAAAACACTGTCACTAGTTAACTAGCTGCAGAAAAATGCCCCTAAAACTAGTAAATTTGTGGAATTTGAATAAATACACACTTGGCTGGCATTCTGTGTAACATGTTAACTAGTTCGACCGCTGTACTGCTCACTAGTTAGCTAGTGAGCAAATCCGGCCTTTACATGCAAATGAAGAAATGCAGAACAGCTATGTGATTGGTCCATGTAGGACTGAGAAACAGAGAAAGTATGGCGGACTCTGTTCAGGCTGTTCTAAGAGAAAATTTGATAAACTAAGATCGTTTGAGCACATAAATATGTTTTGACGATATTTGTAGCGAGAAAGTTGTGGTGTATTGCTGTAATCTTTGTTCAGTTAACGTGTGCAGTCTTTAGTTTTCAGTTATTAGTCTGAAAAAGCCTGGAGGCGGAAGGCAGCGGCAGACAGCATGTCTGTTTCTGTTGACAGGAAAGTGCAGAAACTCCGCAGAAATCTCCGTCAGATATATTGTTTCACATTTGTACGGAAGCGACAAGTTTATAATAATAAAAAAGGCTCTATTTTACATACGTTGCTGTAAAGCCTCCAGCACTCATAGTGTTTTAAAGGTATGAATTTGCGAGGAGATGTAGCACCCAGTGCCGGTGGTCTAGTGACTAACGCGTTCGCCTGCAATGGTGAAGGTCGCGGGTTCGATACTGGATCATACACTTTAGTTGTGTACATTATTTCACTTCTTTTCTTTTGCATAATTTTTGTATTTATGTCAACAAGAAACAAAATACGTAACGGATTAGTGGGCAGAGTTACACACACACACACACACACACACACACACACACACACACACACACACACACAAAACATGTTAACAAGTATTTTATGAGTATGAATCTGATTATTGCCGACAGTCGATATTTAAGCATGTGTGTCCCCCTTCCTCAATCCATCCTCGCAAAATAAAATCATCGGCACAGCACAGCAGGCTTTCTCTTGATCCAGAACTAGCACTTCGAAATTGATCATGTCCGCGGCCATCTGCTGCACAATCAGCTGCTCGCATCGCGGGAAACATTGAAAACAGCTTCATGAACTGAGACACAACAGGGTTAACATCGACAAAAAAATCCACAAATAAATCTAAATAATTAATGCCATTTCCGTCTTTTTCGTTGAAATATACAAATAGCAGATCATAAATCTAGAGCAGAAAAAGCTGCTGCAGGAAGCAGGGTTTGTAGTTATTCATGCACCAATTCATCAATGTGATTATTGATCAAGATCAGGTAAACTGATATTAATGTTGCAACATTTCATTTGATCATCTGAATGATACCACACAACTGAATGACCTGTTGAGTCTCTGCATATTCAGGTATTTACTACGGAAAACAAACAACAGCAGGCAGCAGCAGGACTCCCCATGTTATTTCTCGGGTCGCTGGCCCGCGGTCGTCGGGGCCGCTGCGGTCAGCTCTTAGCCGGGAAGCCCTCGTTCGGCTGCGTGGGCTGCTTCACCGTGGACCAGCTCCCAGCAGCCGCTGGTCGGGCAAAACGCTCTGGCTGCAGCTCCGATCAGACCCTACCAACACCTCGCCACAGACAGCACCGCATTAAAAGCCCACAATTACGACCCGCTCCCCAAAGTTACAGTTCTCAAGCACTGATGAACACATAAATAACCCACAACAGCTATGAAATGTGTGTTATTTACGGCAAAAAGGAGATATTTTTCAAGCCGACGTGCCAATGTTAACCGCAGTTGGCTTGGAAATGTGCTGATTTTATTATTTTTGTCAATTAAAATCCCCCTTGTTTGCTCTTACGTTTTACGAAAACGCAATATTAATTAAAGCACGCTTTAGTGATCAGCATGTAAAGCAAAGAAGAAATGTGAACATTTCAACCCATTTCGAACCAACCAGTAATATCATTTCTTAATACGGTGCAGCGGCAGCATTTAAAAACCAAAATATAGTTTTTACTCTCCAAAAAAAGGAGAAGACAGTCACGGTGCAGCAACCCATTTTAGTCCATTAATCTCCACAATAAATATCCAGACAGAGAATTTCTACGGCCTCGCTGTAAACTCCAATGTCACCCAGGACCAGTCTTAAAGAGACAACGCGCTTAAAGGGAAAGTGTGTAGATTTCTGGCAATAGGGGGTAGTAAATACCAAAGTCACTGCAAACAAGCTGTATTTTTTGTTCAAGTGAGGACCTTACTAACTAATGCTCATAAAGCCAACAAAACCCTCTGGACTCTAGCTGTAACTCTCAAATTAGGATATGAGATTAATGACTCAGGTTCACGCTCCAATACATTAATTGTTTGAGAAATGCATCTTTTTATGTTGAGTGCCATCCGCCAAATAACACACGAGAAAAGGAAGAAGAAGAGTGTTGTTGCACAGTTTTCAAAGGAGTCAAAAACCACCAGCAAAACCATAAATACAGCTAAATAAACATAGAATCCAACATGGCGTCCTCCAGAGAGTCGGACCCTCGCCTGTGTATTTTATTACTATGAAGGGTACATGAACTGATTAGGAACACAATGTAATAGGGTCAAAGGTCAAGGTTGTGTGAGGTCATATATATATCAAAAATTGCCTGAACGGGTTGAATGATTTTGACCAAATCAGAGGTGATAGCTCCCTATCAAAGGTAGATAAACTGATCAGGTCACAACCTCATAGGGTCAAAGGTAAAGGTCGTGTGAGGCCGTATATATGAAAAATTGGTTTTTGTGTGCAATATCTTCTGAACAGGTTGAAATACTTTGACCAAATCGCAGGTGAGAACTCCCTATCTAAGGTAAATAAACTCATGAGGTACAAAACCTCATAGGGTCAAAGGTCAAGGTTGTGTGAGGCCGTATATATGAAAATTTGGCTTTTGTGTGCAATATCTCCTGAACGGGTTGAAGGATTTTGACAAAATCAGAGGTCATAACTCCCTATCAAAGGTAAATAAACTCATCACATACACAAGTTCATAGGGTCAGAGGTCAGTGTCATGAGAGGTAATATATATGACCAGTCAGGCATATCCCGCGACGCTCTGCATCGATTTCCAGGGCTTTCTTGTTTCTACAGAGTTTATGTAGGGTGCTGCTGGTTTGGGGTGTTATGTCAGCAGGCAGAGTTTAGGAGTCTGACAGCTGTGGGGAAAAAACTGTTTCGGGACCTGGTAGTCTTAGTCCATAGGCTCCTGTAGCGCTTCCCAGAGGGCAGGAGGGTGAAGAGTCCATTCGATGGGTGACTGGAGTCTGATGGTTTTCCCTGCCCTTTTCAGACACCAAGAAAAAAGGAGAGTAACTTTATTTTGTTTGTGTGATTTTATTTTGTTGTGTGACTACTGGTTGCAGTTCCCTGTTCAATTGATTGCTGTTCCCTGTTAAATTTAAAAAAGAAAAAAGTCTAAAGTTTTGTTTTGACTGGAGAGAACTAAAAAAGGTTACACTGTCTTCTGGTACTAGCTCAAAATAACAAGTGGTGCTTGCTGCAGAACCACAAAGGCGGAGCTGCACCAGAAGGTGGAGCTGCACCAGAGTCAGCGCCGCCCATTCCAGAATCAGCCCCGCCCATTCCATTAGAGTCAGTCTAATTCCTTCCAGTTGTCAGACTTGATAGCATTCTGGAACCAAAGAGGGTGTTGTAGCTAAAAAATGCGAGATTGAGGACGGAGTTGAGAAGTTAATTGAACAGTTTTTGTAAAGGTTCCATATAATTAAAAATCTAACTTTTGGAACTTTTAATCATGTTATATTGTCATTTCCTCATAAGAAACACGCCAAAGCCATTTTTAGCCTCATTCATGCATTTTCCTCCCATCTCAGCTTCAATTTGGTCTCCTCCCCCGAAGCGGGTCTGGTCTTGGTTCTCAAATCTGGATATTCTGTGAATTTTCTGACAAATTATTTCTGAAATGACTTCTACTGAGACACCGCCAATAAACCATACATCCCATCTCAGAGACACACTGGGCAGCACAATTACATGTAACGCCACTTGATTTATAACAGATGCGGTGGTGTAGTGGTTATGGAGTCAGGTTGACATGCTGTTTCGCCTCCCAGTAGTGTAAGTTTTAGGTAGTTTACAACCTCTTTTCTTCATTTCTAGCTACACTTGCCAGTACTATGTTTACAACAATTTACTGGTATACCGTTTAACATATAATGTGTTTATTTATTTATTTATTCGTTTATTTAGCCAGTGTGAGTCCATTTGTGAGCAGAGTTTCAACTAAAATGCTGTTTAGGAACGACCAAATTCAAAGAACTTTTAGCGACATAAATATTTTGCTGAAAAGAAACATTACAACTAAAATATAAACAAATTGAATGTGGCTAAATAGACTGCTGATGACCCCACCGAGAATCGAACCAGCATCAGCTGAGGGGAAAGCAAAAACCAACTCAGACGATTTTACCACTAGACTACCAGAGGCCATTCAATAGACTGAAGTGCTGTTGTACACCACTTTTATTAGACCAGCTGTAGGCAGATATTCGTTAAAAGAAACCTTTTCATTTCGAGATATATTCAGTCTTTGTCATGTAGCAAGTTATATTTATCTTGTTTAATTGGAGTATAGAACATAGCATTAACGACTGTAAACTAGTAACAGCCGTAATTCATGTGGGTCAGGTCAGTTTGCGATAAAGTTGAAAACAAAAACGGAAGTCAGTGGGCTAGGCTGAGTTTGCGTGAATGGGCGGGGTGCAGCTCCGCCTTTGTGGTTTTGCAGCCAGCACCCTCTCCAAAATAACCACAGTTTTTTCCCTCAGTGTCATTTGATCTATTTCTTGGGAAGATGGATGGATGGAGATATATATATATATATATATATATATATATATATATATATATATATATATATATATATATATATATATATATATATATATATATATATATCAATAATTATTTTTAATATAGCCTTTTTCAATACCAAACTTTCAATACCAAACAAAAATGAACTACAATAAAATTACTGGCACACTAAATTCCAATTCTCCTCAATGGGACTTGAACTCGCCAACTGATCTCCCTTACACGACACCAAACGAGGTGCTTTACTTGATTTGGGAGGGGGGAATAAAAGCAGTAAAACAATAAAACTTTGAACATTACAACACAAAGAGAAAATAAATAATGTTACAGCAATTGCGGAATGCCATCTGCGGGATTCGAACCCGCCGCAACGACCAACCAGTAGGTGTCAAACCATGACTAATGAGTGCAAGCCTTGGCGCTCAGGGACACCCATCAGATTGTGAGGCCACAGCACATACGTTTTAGACTGGGTGGGATTCTTATACCCAACAGGAGTCTTCTGCCCGCCTTCTCATTAGAATATGCATAATTTGTGTTTCAGGCACTAGTTAACTAGTGAGCTGCTGCACTCCCACACATGTAAACTGGTGAAATTTCAATTGTTCCACTAGTTAACTAGTGGACAAAAATGGTCAGCTTGTATGTGTTTTTAGATGCAACTAGTTAACTAGTGAGCAAATCCGCACCTCACTAGTTAACTAGTGAGGTGCAGATATGCTCACTAGTTAACTAGTGAGGTACTAGTGAGGTGCAGATATGCTCACTAGTTAACTAGTGAGCATATCTGCACCTCACTAGTTAACTAGTGAGCAAATCCGCACCTCACTAGTTAACTAGTGAGCATATCTGCACCTCACTAGTTAACTAGTGAGCAAATCCGCACCTCACTAGTTAACTAGTGAGCAAATCCGCGCCTCACTAGTTAACTAGTGAGCAAATCCGCACCTCACTAGTTAACTAGTGAGCATATCTGCGCCTCACTAGTTAACTAGTAAGCAAATCCGCACGTCACTAGTTAACTAGTGAGCATATCTGCGCCTCACTAGTTAACTAGTGAGCAAATCCGCACCCTACTAGTTAACTAGTTGGCGTTTTGGGGCCCACTAGTTAACTAGTGAGCATATCTGCACCTTACTAGTTAACTAGTGATGCTTTTTTGCACCTTACTAGTTAACTAGTGGGCGCTTAATGGTGCACTAGTTAACTAGTGAGCAAATCTGCACCTCACTAGTTAACTAGTGAGCATATCCACACCTTACTAGTTAACTTGTGGGCGTTTTGGGGCCCACTAGTGAACTAGTGACACTTATTTTGCACCTCACTAGTTAACTAGTGGACATTTGTACCCTCTCTAGTTAACTAGTGAGCAGTTCCACCTTCACAAGTTTACATGTAAGTGTCACACTGAAGCCACTACTAGTTTACTAGCTGAGGTTCCTCTGGCCAGCATGTTAACTTGTGTGCCGCATGCAAATGTTTGGGGTGGGATTTTGCAAAATTCCGCACTGTGATTGGTTGTCATATTTTATTTTAACATAGTGAGCCAATAGAAAGCCTCAATTTGAGAAATTCTCTGCCTCCTAATTAGAATTCTGTGCAACTAGCTAGCTAGTGTGAATGTAGGCTTGAACTAGTTTACTAGTATACATTTATGTCCTCACTAGTTAACTAGTTTGGACAATGGATGCATCAACTAGGTAACTAGTGAGCCTGCTACAATCAACTAGCTAGCTAGTGAGTCATTAATGGTTCACTAGTTAACTAGTGGCACTGCCCTACTCCAACTACTTAACTAGTTAGGAGTTTTGCCTTCACTAGTGAACATGTGGACACTTTGAACTGTCACTAGTTAACTAGTGAGACACAAAAACCTTCAACTAGCTGACTGGTATGCATTTTAGCCCTTACTAGTTAACTAGTGAGCCATTTTTGTGTCACCTAGTTAACTAGGAAGCCAAAATGTGTTCACTAGTCAACTAGTGGGCATTTCTTCTGTCACTAGTTAACTGGTGTGCACATTTTGGCCATCACTAGTTAACTAGTGAGACACAAAAACCTTCAACTAGCTGACTGGTATGCATTTTGGGCTTTACTAGTTAACTAGTGAGCCATTTTGTGTCACCTAGTTAACTAGTGAAGCCAAAATGTGTTCACTAGTTAACTAGTGAACATTTCCGTCTCCCACTAGTTAACTGGTGGGCTCATTTTGACCCTGACTAGTTAACTAGTGAGACACAAATACCTTCAACTAGCTGACTGGTATGCATTTTGGCCTTTACTAGTTAACTAATGAGCCATTTTTGTGTCAACTAGTTAACTAGTGAAGGTCAAAATGTGTTCACTAGTTAACTAGCGTGTACAGTTTGACCCTCACTAGTTAACTAGTTGACCTGTTGACAAGATATCAGAATTAATGCTCAAGCGGCTGGCCAAATTGGGCAAAGTTAACAAGTGGGATTTTTACATTCAGTAGTCAGCTAGTACGAGTTTTTGTACCTTACTAGTTGACTAGTAAAAACTAAATGTGTTTTAACTAGTTAACTAGTGGACATTGATCTGTCCACTAGTTAACTAGTGAACACACTGAGCAATACTAGTTAACTAGTAAGATATGAAACATTTTAACTAGTTAACTAGAGAGAATTTAGGCCTTACTAGTTAACTAGTTGACATTTAGGCTGTCACTATTTAACTAGTTGACACAAACATGGCTAACTAGTTAACTAGTGGACAGAAATGGCTTACATGTTCATGACAATTCTGGCTGATATCCTGATATCAGAATAAATGCTCATTTGGCTTGCCATAGGAGACTGCTTGTTTCTACATGATATCAGAAGGAGACTGCTTGTTTCTACATGATGTCAGAAGGAGACTGCTTGTTTCTACATGATATCAGAAGGAGACTGCTTGTTTCTACATGATATCAGAAGGAGACTGCTTGTTTCTACATGATGTCAGAAGGAGACTGCTTGTTTCTACATGATATCAGAAGGAGACTGCTTGTTTCTACATGATGTCAGAAGGAGACTGCTTGTTTCTACATGATTTCAGAAGGAGACTGCTTGTTTCTACATGATGTCAGAAGGAGACTGCTTGTTTCTACATGATGTTAGAAGCAGACTGCCTGTTTCTACATGATTTCAGAAGCAGACTGCTTGTTTCTACATGATTTCAGAAGGAGACTGCTTGTTTCTACATGATATCAGAAGGAGACTGCTTGTTTCTACATGATGTCAGAAGGAGACTGCTTGTTTCTACATGATTTCAGAAGGAGACTGCTTGTTTCTACATGATGTCAGAAGGAGACTGCTTGTTTCTACATGATGTCAGAAGCAGACTGCTTATTTCTACATGATATCAGAAGGAGACTGCTTGTTTCTACATGATATCAGAAGGAGACTGCTTGTTTCTACATGATGTCAGAAGGAGACTGCTTGTTTCTTCATGATGTCAGAAGGAGACTGCTTGTTTCTTCATGATGTCAGAAGGAGACTGCTTGTTTCTACATGATTTCAGAAGGAGACTGCTTGTTTCTACATGATGTCAGAAGGAGACTGCTTGTTTCTACATGATGTTAGAAGCAGACTGCCTGTTTCTACATGATTTCAGAAGCAGACTGCTTGTTTCTACATGATTTCAGAAGGAGACTGCTTGTTTCTACATGATGTTAGAAGCAGACTGCCTGTTTCTACATGATTTCAGAAGGAGACTGCATCTTTCTACATGGTATCAGAAGGAGACTGCTTGTGTCAAAAAATGAACATTTAAACGTTTTAATGAACATTTTAACGTTTTAATGAACATTTTAATGTTTTAATGAACATTTAAACATTTTAAAGAACATTTTAACGTTTTAATGAACATTTTAACGTTTTAATGCACATTTTAACATGTTTAAAAGTGAAGATTTTAACGTTTTAAAGAACTTTAAATGTTTTAATGAACATTTTAACATTTTAATGAACATTTAAACACTTTATTGAACATTTTAACATTTTTAAAAATGAAGATTTTAACGTTTTAATGAACATTTTAACATTTTAATGAACATTTAAATGTTTTATTGAACATTTTAACATTTTTAAAAATGAAGATTTTAACGATTTAATGAAGATTTTAACGTTGTAATCAACTTTTAAATGTTCTAATGAGCATTTTAACGTTTTAATGAACATTTAAACATTTTAATGAACCTTTAAACATACTAATGAACAGTTTAACGTTTTTAAAAATGAAAATTTTAATGTTTTAATGAACATTTTAACTTTTTAATGAAGAATTTAAGGTTTTATTGAACATTTAAACATTTTAATGATGATTTTAACGTTTTTAAAAACGAACATTTAAACGTTTTAATGAAGATTTATATTCAACAAGCATATATATATTCTTATATCAGACATATATATCTTGTTTCTACATGATATAAGAAAGAGACTGCATGTTTCTACATGATATCAGAAGGAGACTGCTTGTTTCTTTATGATGTCAGAGGCAGACTGCTTGTTTCTTTATGATGTCAGAGGCAGACTGCTTGTTTCTTTATGATGTCAGAGGCAGACTGCTTGTTTCTTTATGATGTCAGAAGGAGACTGCTTGTTTCTTTATGATGTCAGAAGGAGACTGCTTGTTTCTACATGATGTTAGAAGGAGACTGCTTGTTTTTTCATGATGTCAGAAGGAGACTGCTTGTTTCTTTTTGATGTCAGAAGGAGACTGCTTGTTTCTTTATGATATCAGAAGGAAACTGCTTGTTTCTACATGATATCAGAAGGAGACTGCTTGTTTCTTTATGATGTCAGAGGCAGACTGCTTCTTTCTTTATGATGTTAGAGGCAGACTGCTTGTTTCTTTATGATGTCAGAGGCAGACTGCTTGTTTCTTTATGATGTCAGAAGGAGACTACCTGTTGAGACTGCTTGTTTCACAAAATGAACATTGCAACGTTGTAATGAACCTTTAAACGTTTTTAAAAATGAACATTTAAACGTTTTAATGAAAAATTTAACGTTTTAATGAACCTTTAAATGTTTTTAAAAATAAACATTTAAACGTTTTAATGAAGAATTTAACGTTTTAATGAACATTGAAACATTTTAATGAACATTTTAACGTTTTTAAAAATGAACACTTAAACATTTTAATGAACATTTTAACGTTTTAATGAACATTTTAATGTCTTACTGAACATTTAAACATTTTAAAGAACATTGTAACGTTTTAATGCACATTTTAACATTTTTAAAAGTGAAGATTTTGACATTTTAAAGAACTTTTAAATGTTTTAATGAATATTTTAACGTTTTAATGAACATTTAAACACTTTATTGAACATTTTAACATTTTTAAAAATGAAGATTTTAACATTTTAATGAACATTTTAACATTTTAATGAACATTTAAACGTTTTATTAAACATTTTAACATTTTTAAAAATGAAGATTTTAACGTTTTAATGAAGATTTTAATGTTGTAATGAACATTTTAACGTTTTAATGAACATTTAAACGTTTTAATGAACCTTTAAACATTCTAATGAACAGTTTAACGTTTTTAAAAATGAAAATTTTAATGTTTTAATGAACATTTTAACTTTTTAATGAAGAATTTAACGTTTTATTGAACATTTAAACATTATAATGATGATTTTAACGTTTTTAAAAACGAACATTTAAATAATTTAATGAAGATTTATATTCAACAAGCATATATATATTCTGATATATATCAGACATATATATCTTGTTTCTACATGATATCAGAAGGAGACTGCTTGTTTCTTTATGATGTCAGAGGCAGACTGCTTGTTTCTTTATGATGTCAGAAGGAGACTGCTTGTTTCTTTATGATATCAGAAGGAGACTGCTTGTTTCTTTATGATGTCAGAAGGAGACTGCTTGTTTCTTTATGATATCAGAAGGAGACTGCTTGTTTCTACATGATGTCAGAAGGAGACTGCTTGTTTCTACATGATATCAGAAGGAGACTGCTTGTTTCTACATGATGTTAGAATGAGACTGTTTGTTTCTACATGATATCAGAAGGAGACTGCTTGTTTCTACATGATGTCAGAAGGAGACTGCTTTTTTCTTTATTATATCAGAAGGAGACTGCTTGTTTCTTTATGATGTCAGAAGGAGACTGCTTGTTTCTTTATGATATCAGAAGGAGACTGCTTGTTTCTTTATGATATCAGAAGGAGACTGCTTGTTTCTACATGATGTTAGAATGACTTCTTGTTTCTTTATGATGTCAGAAGGAGACTGCTTGTTTCTTTATGATGTCAGAAGGAGACTGCTTGTTTTTACATGATATAACAAAGAGACTGCTTGTTTCTTCATGATATCAGAAGGAGATTGCTTGTTTCTACATGATGTCAGAAGGAGACTGCTTGTTTCTTTATGATATCAGAAGGAGACTGCTTGTTTCTTTATGATGTCAGAAGGAGACTGCTTGTTTTTACATGATATAACAAAGAGACTGCTTGTTTCTTCATGATATCAGAAGGAGATTGCTTGTTTCTACGTGATGTCAGAAAGAGACTGCTTGTTTCTACATGTTATCAGAAGGAGACTGCTTGTTTCTACATGATATCAGAAGGAGACTGCTTGTTTCTTCATGATGTCAGAAGGAGACTGCTTGTTTCTACATGATATCAGAAGGAGACTGCTTGTTTCTTTATGATATCAGAAGGAGACTGCTTGTTTCTACATGTTATCAGAAGGAGACTGCTTGTTTCTACATGATATCAGAAGGAGACTGCTTGTTTCTTCATGATGTCAGAAGGAGACTGCTTGTTTCTTCATGATGTCAGAAGGAGACTGCTTGTTTCTTTATGATGTCAGAAGGAGACTGCTTGTTTCTACATGATATCAGAAGGAGACTGCTTGTTTCTTTATGATGTCAGAAGGAGACTGCTTGTTTCTTTATGATGTCAGAAGGAGACTGCTTGTTTCTACATGATATCAGAAGGAGAGTGCTTGTTTCTACATGATATCAGAAGGAGATTGCTTGTTTCTACATGATGTCAGAAGGAGACTGCTTGTTTCTTTATGATGTCAGAAGGAGACTGCTTGTTTCTTTATGATGTCAGAAGGAGACTGCTTGTTTTTACATGATATAACAAAGAGACTGCTTGTTTCTTCATGATATCAGAAGGAGATTGCTTGTTTCTACGTGATGTCAGAAAGAGACTGCTTGTTTCTACATGTTATCAGAAGGAGACTGCTTGTTTCTACATGATATCAGAAGGAGACTGCTTGTTTCTTCATGATGTCAGAAGGAGACTGCTTGTTTCTACATGATATCAGAAGGAGACTGCTTGTTTCTTTATGATATCAGAAGGAGACTGCTTGTTTCTACATGTTATCAGAAGGAGACTGCTTGTTTCTACATGATATCAGAAGGAGACTGCTTGTTTCTTCATGATGTCAGAAGGAGACTGCTTGTTTCTTCATGATGTCAGAAGGAGACTGCTTGTTTCTTTATGATGTCAGAAGGAGACTGCTTGTTTCTACATGATATCAGAAGGAGACTGCTTGTTTCTTTATGATGTCAGAAGGAGACTGCTTGTTTCTTTATGATGTCAGAAGGAGACTGCTTGTTTCTACATGATATCAGAAGGAGACTGCTTGTTTCTTCATGATGTCAGAAGGAGACTGCTTGTTTCTACATGATATCAGAAGGAGACTGCTTGTTTCTTTATGATGTCAGAAGGAGACTGCTTGTTTCTACATGATATCAGAAGGAGACTGCTTGTTTCTTCATGATGTCAGAAGGAGACTGCTTGTTTCTACATGATATCAGAAGGAGACTGCTTGTTTCTTTATGATATCAGAAGGAGACTGCTTGTTTCTACATGATATCAGAAGGAGACTGCTTGTTTCTTTATGATGTCAGAAGGAGACTGCTTGTTTCTTTATGATGTCAGAAGGAGACTGCTTGTTTCTACATGATATCAGAAGGAGACTGCTTCTTTCAAAAAATGAACATTTAAACGTTTTAATGGAGAATTTAACGTTTTAATGAACATTTTAATGTATTATTGAACATTTAACATTTTAAAGAACATTTTAACGTTTTAATGCACCTTTTAACATTTTTAAAAGTGAAGATTTTAACGTTTTAAAGAACTTTTAAATGTTTTAATGAACATTTTAACGTTTTAATGAACATTTAAACACTTTATTGAACATTTTAACATTTTTAAAAATGAAGATTTTAACATTTTAATGAACATTTAAACGTTTTAATGAACATTTTAACATTTTAATGAACATTTAAATGTTTTATTGAACATTTTAACATTTTAAAAAATGAAGATTTTAACGTTTTAATGAAGATTTTAACGTTGTAATGAACATTTAAATGTTCTAATGAACATTTTAACGTTTTAATGAGCATTTAAACGTTTTAATGAACCTTTAAACATTCTAATGAACAGTTTAACGTTTTTAAAAATGAAAATTGTAATGTTTTAATGAACATTTTAACATTTTAATGAAGAATTCAACGTTTTATTGAACATTTAAACATTTTAATGATGATTTTAACGTTTTTAAAAACGAACATTTAAACTTTTTAATGAAGATTTATATTCAACAAGCATATATATATTCTGATATATATCAGACATATATATCTTGTTTCTACATGACATAAGAAGGAGACTGCTTGTTTCTACATGATGTCAGAAGGAGACTGCTTGTTTCTTTATGATGTCAGAGGCAGAGTGCTTGTTTCTTTATGATGTCAGAAGGAGACTGCTTGTTTCTTTATGATGTCAGAAGGAGACTGCTTGTTTCTACATGATATCAGAAGGAGACTGCTTATTTCTACATGATATTAGAAGGAGACTGCTTATTTCTACATGATATAAGAAAGAGACTGCATATTTCTACATGATATCAGAAGGAGACTGCTTGTTTCTACATGATGTCAGAAGGAGACTGCTTGTTTCTTTATGATGTCAGAGGCAGAGTGCTTGTTTCTTTATGATGTCAGAAGGAGACTGCTTGTTTCTACATGATATCAGAAGGAGACTGCTTATTTCTACATGATATTAGAAGGAGACTGCTTATTTCTACATGATATTAGAAGGAGACTGCTTGTTTCTACATGATATCAGAAGGAGACTGCTTGTTTCTACATGATTTCAGAAGGAGACTGCTTGTTACTACATGATATCAGAAGGAGACTGCTTGTTTCTACATGATATCAGAAGGAGACTGCTTGTTTCTACATGATTTCAGAAGGAGACTGCTTATTTCTACATGATATTAGAAGGAGACTGCTTGTTTCTTTATGATGTCAGAAGGAGACTGCTTGTTTCTACATGATATCAGAAGGAGACTGCTTATTTCTACATGATATTAGAAGGAGACTGCTTATTTCTACATGATATTAGAAGGAGACTGCTTATTTCTACATGATGTCAGAAGGAGACTGCTTGTTTCTTTATGATGTCAGAAGGAGACTGCTTGTTTCTACATGATATCAGAAGGAGACTGCTTATTTCTACATGATATTAGAAGGAGACTGCTTATTTCTACATGATATTAGAAGGAGACTGCTTGTTTCTACATGATATCAGAAGGAGACTGCTTATTTCTACATGATATCAGAAGGAGACTGCTTGTTTCTACATGATGTCAGAAGGAGACTGCTTATTTCTACATGATATTAGAAGGAGACTGCTTATTTCTACATGATATCAGAAGGAGACTGCTTGTTTCTACATGATATCAGAAGGAGACTGCTTATTTCTACATGATATCAGAAGGAGACTGCTTATTTCTACATGATATCAGAAGGAGACTGTATGGCAAGCCAAATGAGCATTTATTCTGATATCAGGATATCAGCCAGAATTGTCATGAACATGTAAGCCATTTCTGTCCACTAGTTAACTAGTTAGCCATGTTTGTGTCAACTAGTTAAATAGTGACAGCCTAAATGTCAACTAGTTAACTAGTAAGGCCTAAATTCTCTCTAGTTAACTAGTTAAAATGTTTCATATCTTACTAGTTAACTAGTATTGCTCAGTGTGTTCACTAGTTAACTAGTGGACAGATCAATGTCCACTAGTTAACTAGTTAAAACACATTTAGTTTTTACTAGTCAACTAGTAAGGTACAAAAACTCGTACTAGCTGACTACTGAATGTAAAAATCCCACTTGTTAACTTTGCCCAATTTGGCCAGCCGCTTGAGCATTAATTCTGATATCTTGTCAACAGGTCAACTAGTTAACTAGTGAGGGTCAAACTGTACACGCTAGTTAACTAGTGAACACATTTTGACCTTCACTAGTTAACTAGTTGACACAAAAATGGCTCATTAGTTAACTAGTAAAGGCCAAAATGCATACCAGTCAGCTAGTTGAAGGTATTTGTGTCTCACTAGTTAACTAGTCAGGGTCAAAATGAGCCCACCAGTTAACTAGTGGGAGACGGAAATGTTCACTAGTTAACTAGTGAACACATTTTGGCTTCACTAGTTAACTAGGTGACACAAAATGGCTCACTAGTTAACTAGTAAAGGCCAAAATGCATACCAGTCAGCTAGTTGAAGGTTTTTGTGTCTCACTAGTTAACTAGTGATGGCCAAAATGTGCACACCAGTTAACTAGTGACAGAAGAAATGCCCACTAGTTGACTAGTGAACACATTTTGGCTTCCTAGTTAACTAGGTGACACAAAAATGGCTCACTAGTTAACTAGTAAGGGCTAAAATGCATACCAGTCAGCTAGTTGAAGGTTTTTGTGTCTCACTAGTTAACTAGTGACAGTTCAAAGTGTCCACATGTTCACTAGTGAAGGCAAAACTCCTAACTAGTTAAGTAGTTGGAGTAGGGCAGTGCCACTAGTTAACTAGTGAACCATTAATGACTCACTAGCTAGCTAGTTGATTGTAGCAGGCTCACTAGTTACCTAGTTGATGCATCCATTGTCCAAACTAGTTAACTAGTGAGGACATAAATGTATACTAGTAAACTAGTTCAAGCCTACATTCACACTAGCTAGCTAGTTGCACAGAATTCTAATTAGGAGGCAGAGAATTTCTCAAATTGAGGCTTTCTATTGGCTCACTATGTTAAAATAAAATATGACAACCAATCACAGTGCGGAATTTTGCAAAATCCCACCCCAAACATTTGCATGCGGCACACAAGTTAACATGCTGGCCAGAGGAACCTCAGCTAGTAAACTAGTAGTGGCTTCAGTGTGACACTTACATGTAAACTTGTGAAGGCGGAACTGCTCACTAGTTAACTAGAGAGGGTACAAATGTCCACTAGTTAACTAGTGAGGTGCAAAATAAGTGTCACTAGTTCACTAGTGGGCCCCAAAACGCCCACAAGTTAACTAGTAAGGTGTGGATATGCTCACTAGTTAACTAGTGAGGTGCAGATTTGCTCACTAGTTAACTAGTGCACCCTTAAGCGCCCACTAGTTAACTAGTAAGGTGCAACAAAGCATCACTAGTTAACTAGTAAGGTGCAGATATGCTCACTAGTTAACTAGTGGGCCCCAAAACGCCAACTAGTTAACTAGTAGGGTGCAGATTTGCTCACTAGTTAACTAGTGAGGCGCAGATATGCTCACTAGTTAACTAGTGACGTGCAGATTTGCTTACTAGTTAACTAGTGAGGCGCAGATATGCTCACTAGTTAACTAGTGAGGTGCGGATTTGCTCACTAGTTAACTAGTGAGGTGCGGATTTGCTCACTAGTTAACTAGTGAGGTGCGGATTTGCTCACTAGTTAACTAGTGAGGTGCGGATTTGCTCACTAGTTAACTAGTGAGGTGCAGATATGCTCACTAGTTAACTAGTGAGCATATCTGCACCTCACTAGTACCTCACTAGTTAACTAGTGAGCATATCTGCACCTCACTAGTTAACTAGTGAGGTGCGGATTTGCTCACTAGTTAACTAGTTGCATCTAAAAACACATACAAGCTGACCATTTTTGTCCACTAGTTAACTAGTGGAACAATAGAAATTTCACCAGTTTACATGTGTGGCAGTGCAGCAGCTCACTAGTTAACTAGTGCCTGAAACACAAATTATGCATATTCTAATGAGAAGGCGGGCAGAAGACTCCTGTTGGGTATAAGAATCCCACCCAGTCTAAAACGTATGTGCTGTGGCCTCACAATCTGATGGGTGTCCCTGAGCGCCAAGGCTTGCACTCATTAGTCATGGTTTGACACCTACTGGTTGGTCGTTGCGGCGGGTTCGAATCCCGCAGATGGCATTCCGCAATTGCTGTAACATTATTTATTTTCTCTTTGTGTTGTAATGTTCAAAGTTTTATTGTTTTACTGCTTTTATTCCCCCCTCCCAAATCAAGTAAAGCACCTCGTTTGGTGTCGTGTAAGGGAGATCAGTTGGCGAGTTCAAGTCCCATTGAGGAGAATTGGAATTTAGTGTGCCAGTAATTTTATTGTAGTTCATTTTTGTTTGGTATTGAAAGTTTGGTATTGAAAAAGGCTATATTAAAAATAATTATTGAGATATATATATATATATATATATATATATATATATATATCCATCCATCCATCCATCCATCTTCCCAAGAAATAGATCAAATGACACTGAGGGAAAAAACTGTGGTTATTTTGGAGAGGGTGCTGGCTGCAAAACCACAAAGGCGGAGCTGCACCCCGCCCATTCACGCAAACTCAGCCTAGCCCACTGACTTCCGTTTTTGTTTTCAACTTTATCGCAAACTGACCTGACCCACATGAATTACGGCTGTTACTAGTTTACAGTCGTTAATGCTATGTTCTATACTCCAATTAAACAAGATAAATATAACTTGCTACATGACAAAGACTGAATATATCTCGAAATGAAAAGGTTTCTTTTAGCGAATATCTGCCTACAGCTGGTCTAATAAAAGTGATTTACAACAGCACTTCAATCTATTGAACAGCCTCTGGTAGTCTAGTGGTAAAATCGTCTGAGTTGGTTTTTGCTTTCCCCTCAGCTGATGCTGATGCTGGTTCGATTCTCGGTGGGGTCATCAGCAGTCTATTTAGCCACATTCAATTTGTTTATATTTTAGTTGTAATGTTTCTTTTCAGCAAAATATTTATGTCGCTAAAAGTTCTTTGAATTTGGTCGTTCCTAAACAGCATTTTAGTTGAAACTCTGCTCACAAATGGACTCACACTGGCTAAATAAACGAATAAATAAATAAATAAACACATTATATGTTAAACGGTATACCAGTAAATTGTTGTAAACATAGTACTGGCAAGTGTAGCTAGAAATGAAGAAAAGAGGTTGTAAACTACCTAAAACTTACACTACTGGGAGGCGAAACAGCATGTCAACCTGACTCCATAACCACTACACCACCACATCTGTTATAAATCAAGTGGCGTTACATGTAATTGTGCTGCCCAGTGTGTCTCTGAGATGGGATGTATGGTTTATTGGCGGTGTCTCAGTAGAAGTCATTTCAGAAATAATTTGTCAGAAAATTCACAGAATATCCAGATTTGAGAACCAAGACCAGACCCGCTTCGGGGGAGGAGACCAAATTGAAGCTGAGATGGGAGGAAAATGCATGAATGAGGCTAAAAATGGCTTTGGTGTGTTTCTTATGAGGAAATGACAATATAACATGATTAAAAGTTCCAAAAGTTAGATTTTTAATTATATGGAACCTTTACAAAAACTGTTCAATTAACTTCTCAACTCCGTCCTCAATCTCGCATTTTTTAGCTACAACACCCTCTTTGGTTCCAGAATGCTATCAAGTCTGACAACTGGAAGGAATTAGACTGACTCTAATGGAATGGGCGGGGCTGATTCTGGAATGGGCGGGGCTGACTCTGGTGCAGCTCCACCTTCTGGTGCAGCTCCGCCTTTGTGGTTCTGCAGCAAGCACCACTTGTTATTTTGAGCTAGTACCAGAAGACAGTGTAACCTTTTTTAGTTCTCTCCAGTCAAAACAAAACTTTAGACTTTTTTCTTTTTTAAATTTAACAGGGAACAGCAATCAATTGAACAGGGAACTGCAACCAGTAGTCACACAACAAAATAAAATCACACAAACAAAATAAAGTTACTCTCCTTTTTTCTTGGTGTCTGAAAAGGGCAGGGAAAACCATCAGACTCCAGTCACCCATCGAATGGACTCTTCACCCTCCTGCCCTCTGGGAAGCGCTACAGGAGCCTATGGACTAAGACTACCAGGTCCCGAAACAGTTTCTTCCCCACAGCTGTCAGACTCCTAAACTCTGCCTGCTGACATAACACCCCAAACCAGCAGCACCCTACATAAACTCTGTAGAAACAAGAAAGCCCTGGAAATTGATGCAGAGCGTCGCGGGATATGCCTGACTGGTCATATATATTACCTCTCATGACACTGACCTCTGACCCTATGAACTTGTGTATGTGATGAGTTTATTTACCTTTGATAGGGAGTTATGACCTCTGATTTTGTCAAAATCCTTCAACCCGTTCAGGAGATATTGCACACAAAAGCCAAATTTTCATATATACGGCCTCACACAACCTTGACCTTTGACCCTATGAGGTTTTGTACCTCATGAGTTTATTTACCTTAGATAGGGAGTTCTCACCTGCGATTTGGTCAAAGTATTTCAACCTGTTCAGAAGATATTGCACACAAAAACCAATTTTTCATATATACGGCCTCACACGACCTTTACCTTTGACCCTATGAGGTTGTGACCTGATCAGTTTATCTACCTTTGATAGGGAGCTATCACCTCTGATTTGGTCAAAATCATTCAACCCGTTCAGGCAATTTTTGATATATATATGACCTCACACAACCTTGACCTTTGACCCTATGACATTGTGTTCCTAATCAGTTCATGTACCCTTCATAGTAATAAAATACACAGGCGAGGGTCCGACTCTCTGGAGGACGCCATGTTGGATTCTATGTTTATTTAGCTGTATTTATGGTTTTGCTGGTGGTTTTTGACTCCTTTGAAAACTGTGCAACAACACTCTTCTTCTTCTTTTTCTCGTGTGTTATTTGGCGGATGGCACTCAACATAAAAAGATGCATTTCTCAAACAATTAATGTATTGGAGCGTGAACCTGAGTCATTAATCTCATATCCTAATTTGAGAGTTACAGCTAGAGTCCAGAGGGTTTTGTTGGCTTTATGAGCATTAGTTAGTAAGGTCCTCACTTGAACAAAAAATACAGCTTGTTTGCAGTGACTTTGGTATTTACTACCCCCTATTGCCAGAAATCTACACACTTTCCCTTTAAGCGCGTTGTCTCTTTAAGACTGGTCCTGGGTGACATTGGAGTTTACAGCGAGGCCGTAGAAATTCTCTGTCTGGATATTTATTGTGGAGATTAATGGACTAAAATGGGTTGCTGCACCGTGACTGTCTTCTCCTTTTTTTGGAGAGTAAAAACTATATTTTGGTTTTTAAATGCTGCCGCTGCACCGTGTTAAGAAATCATATTACTGGTTGGTTCGAAATGGGTTGAAATGTTCACATTTCTTCTTTGCTTTACATGCTGATCACTAAAGCGTGCTTTAATTAATATTGCGTTTTCGTAAAACGTAAGAGCAAACAAGGGGGATTTTAATTGACAAAAATAATAAAATCAGCACATTTCCAAGCCAACTGCGGTTAACATTGGCACGTCGGCTTGAAAAATATCTCCTTTTTGCCGTAAATAACACACATTTCATAGCTGTTGTGGGTTATGTATGTGTTCATCAGTGCTTGAGAACTGTAACTTTGGGGAGCGAGTCGTAATTGTGGGCTTTTAATGCGGTGCTGTCTGTGGCGAGGTGTTGGTAGGGTCTGATCGGAGCTGCAGCCAGAGCGTTTCTCCCGACCAGCGGCTGCTGGGAGCTGGTCCACGGTGAAGCAGCCCACGCAGCCGAACGAGGGCTTCCCGGCTAAGAGCTGACCGCAGCGGCCCCGACGACCGCGGGCCAGCGACCCGAGAAATAACATGGGGAGTCCTGCTGCTACCTGCTGTTGTTTGTTTTCCGTAGTAAATACCTGAATATGCAGAGACTCAACGGGTCATTCAGTTGTATGGTATCATTCAGATGATCAAATGAAATGTTGCAACATTAATATCAGTTTACCTGATCTTGATCAATAATCACATTGATGAATTGGTGCATGAATAACTACAGACCCTGCTTCCTGCAGCAGCTTTTTCTGCTCTAGATTTATGATCTGCTATTTGTATATTTCAACAAAAAAGACGGAAATGGCATTAATTATTTAGATTTATTTGTGGATTTTTTTGTCGATGTTAACCCTGTTGTGTCTCAGTTCATGAAGCTGTTTTCAATGTTTCCCGCGATGCGAGCAGCTGATTGTGCAGCAGATGGCCGCGGACATGATCAATTTCGAAGTGCTAGTTCTGGATCAAGAGAAAGCCTGCTGTGCTGTGCCGATGATTTTATTTTGCGAGGATGGATTGAGGAAGGGGGACACACATGCTTAAATATCGACTGTCGGCAATAATCAGATTCATACTCATAAAATACTTGTTTACATGTTTGTGTGTGTGAGTGTGTGTGTGTGTGTGTGTGTGTGTGTGTGTGTGTGTGTGTGTGTGTGTGTGTGTGTGTGTGTGTGTGTGTGTGTGTGTGTGTGTGTGTGTGTGTGTGTGTGTGACTCTGCCCACTAATCCGTTACGTATTTTGTTTCTTGTTGACATAAATACAAAAATTATGCAAAAGAAAAGAAGTGAAATAATGTACAAAACTAAAGTGTATGATCAAGTATCGAACCCGCGACCTTCACCATTGCAGGCGAACGCGTTAGTCACTAGACCACCAACACTAGGTGCTAAATCTCCTCGCAAATTTATACCTTTAAAACACTATGAGTGCTGGCAGGCTTTACAGCAACGTATGTAAAATAGAGCCTTTTTTATTATTATAAACTTGTCGCTTCCATACAAATGTGAAACAATATATCTGACGGAGATTTCTGCGGAGTTTCTGCACTTTCCTGTCAACAGAAACAGACATGCTGTCTGCCGCTGCCTTCCGCCTCCAGGCTTTTTCAGACTAATAACTGAAAACTAAAGACTGCACACGTTAACTGAACAAAGATTACAGCAATACACCACAACTTTCTCGCTACAAATATCGTCAAAACATATTTATGTGCTCAAACGATCTTAGTTTATCAAATTTTCTCTTAGAACAGCCTGAACAGAGTCCGCCATACTTTCTCTGTTTCTCAGTCCTACATGGACCAATCACATAGCTGTTCTGCATTTCTTCATTTGCATGTAAAGGCCGGATTTGCTCACTAGCTAACTAGTGAGCAGTACAGCGGTCGAACTAGTTAACATGTTACACAGAATGCCAGCCAAGTGTGTATTTATTCAAATTCCACAAATTTACTAGTTTTAGGGGCATTTTTCTGCAGCTAGTTAACTAGTGACAGTGTTTTGTGTTCACTACTTAACATGTAAGGCTCAGTTTGCCCTCTATAAGCTAGTGAGAAAAAATTATAATGCAGATATGCTCACTAGTTAACTAGTGAGTGCTTCCTGTCCCATTACAAGTGAACTAGAAAGGCCAAATATGTCAACTAGTTAACTAGTGAAGGTAAATTTGTCACTAGTTAACTAGTAAGAACACATTTTTACATAACAAGTAAACTAGATTGCTCCAAAAACAGCAACTAGTGTGCGTCTTGTGCGCACTAGTTAACTAGTGAGCATATCTGCACCTCACTAGTTAACTAGTGAGCATATCTGCACCTCACTAGTTAACTAGTGAGCAAATCCGCACCTCACTAGTTAACTAGTGAGCAAATCCGCACCTCACTAGTTAACTAGTGAGCAAATCCGCACCTCACTAGTTAACTAGTGAGCAAATCCGCACTTCACTAGTTAACTAGTGAGCAAATCCGCGCCTCACTAGTTAGCTAGTAAGCAAATCCGCACTTCACTAGTTAACTAGTGAGCATATCTGTGCCTCACTAGTTAACTAGTGAGCAAATCCGCACCCTACTAGTTAACTAGTTGGCGTTTTGGGGCCCACTAGTTAACTAGTGAGCATATCTGCACTTTACAAGTTAACTAGTGATGCTTTTTTGCACCTTACTAGTTAACTAGTGGGTGCTTTAGGGCACACTAGTTAACTAGTGAGCAAATCTGCACCTCACTAGTTAACTAGTGAGCAAATCCGCACATCACTAGTTAACTAGTGAGCATATCTGTGCCTCACTAGTTAACTAGTGAGCAAATCCGCACCCTACTAGTTAACTTGTTGACATTTTGGGGCCCACTAGTTAACTAGTGAGCATATCTGCACTTTACAAGTTAACTAGTGATGCTTTTTTGCACCTTACTAGTTAACTAGTGGGCGCTTTAGGGCGCACTAGTTAACTAGTGAGCAAATCTGCACCTCACTTGTTAACTAGTGAGCATATCCGCACCTTACTAGTTAACTTGTGGGCGATTTGGGGCCCACTAGTGAACTAGTGACACTTATTTTGCACCTCACTAGTTAACTAGTGGACATTTGTACCCTCTCTAGTTAACTAGTGAGCAGTTCTGCCTTCACAAGTTTACATGTAAGTGTCACACTGAAGCCACTACTAGTTCACTAGCTGAGGTTCCTCTGGCCAGCATGTTAACTTGTGTGCCGCATGCAAATGTTTGGGGTGGGATTTTACGAAATTCCGCACTGTGATTGGTTGTCATATTTTATTTTGACACAGGGAGCCAATAGAGAGTCTTAATTTGAGAAATTCTCCACCTCCTAATTAGAATTCTGCGCAACTAGCTAGCTAGTGTGAATGTAGACTTGAACTAGTTTACTAGTATACATTTATGTCCTCACTAGTTAACTAGTTTGGACAATGGATGCATCAACTAGGTAACTAGTGAGCCTGCTGCCATCAACTAGCTAGCTAGTGAGCCATTAATGGTTCACTAGTTAACTAGTGGCACTGACCTACTCCAACTAGTTAACTAGTTAGGAGTTAAGCCTTCACTAGTTAACTAGTGTGCACATTTTGGCCATCAATAGTTAACTAGTGAGACACAAAAAACCTTCAACTAGCTGACTGGTATGCACTTTGGCCTTTACTAGTTAACTAGTGAGCCATTTATGTGACAACTAGTTAACTAGTGAAGCCAAAATGTGTTCACTAGTTAACTAGTGCACATTTATGTCTACCACAAGTTAACTAGTGTGCACATTTTGGCCATCACTAGTTAACTAGTGAGACACAAAAACCTTCAACTAGCTGACTGGTATGCATTTTGGTCTTTACTAGTTAACTAGTGAGCCATTTATGTGTCAACTAGTTAACTAGTGAAGCCAAAATATGTTCACTAGTTAACTAGTGCGCATTTATGTCTACCACAAGTTAACTAGTGTGCACATTTTGACCCTCACTAGTTAACTAGTGAGACAAATACCTTCAGGTAGCTGACTGCTATGCATTTCTGCTTTTACTAGTTAACTAGTGAGCAGTTTTTGTGTCAACTAGTTAACTACTGAAGCCTAAATGGGTTCACTAGTTAACTAGTGCGCATTTCTGCTGTCACTAGTTAACTAGTGGGCACATTTTCACCCTCGATATTTAACTAGTTGACACAAACATGTCTAACTAGTTAACTAGTGGACAGAAATGGCTTACATGTTCATGACAATTCTGGCTGATATCCTGATATCAGAATAAATGCTCATTTGGCTTGCCATAAGACTGCTTATTTCTACATGATATCAGAAGGAGACTGCTTGTTTCTACATGATATCAGAAGGAGACTGCTTATTTCTACATGATATCAGAAGGAGACTGCTTATTTCTACATGATATCAGAAGGAGACTGCTTATTTCTACATGATATTAGAAGGAGACTGCTTATTTCTACATGATATTAGAAGGAGACTGCTTATTTCTACATGATATTAGAAGGAGACTGCTTGTTTCTACATGATATCAGAAGGAGATTGCTTGTTTCTACATGATGTCAGAAGGAGACTGCTTGTTAAATGATATCAGAAGGAGACTGCTTGTTTCTACATGATTTCAGAAGGAGACTGCTTGTTTCTGCATGATATCCGAAGGAGACTGCTTGTTTCTACATGATGTCAGAAGGAGACTGCTTCTTTCTACATGATAACAGAAGGAGACTGCTTGTTTCTACATGATGTCAGAAGGAGACTGCTTGTTTCTACATGATGTCAGAAGGAGACTGCTTGTTTCTACATGATGTCAGAAGTAGACTGCTTGTTTCTACATGATGTCAGAAGGAGACTGCTTGTTTCTACATGATGTCAGAAGGAGACTGCTTGTTTCTACATGATGTCAGAAGGAGACTGCTTGTTTCTACATGATATCAGAAGGAGACTGCTTGTTTCTACATGATATCAGAAGGAGACTGCTTGTTTCTACATGATGTCAGAAGGAGACTGCTTGTTTCTACATGATAACAGAAGGAGACTGCTTGTTTCTACATGATGTCAGAAGGAGACTGCTTGTTTCTACATGATGTCAGAAGGAGACTGCTTGTTTCTACATGATGTCAGAAGTAGACTGCTTGTTTCTACATGATGTCAGAAGGAGACTGCTTGTTTCTACATGATGTCAGAAGGAGACTGCTTGTTTCTACATGATATCAGAAGGAGAATGCTTGTTTCTACATGATGTCAGAAGGAGACTGCTTGTTTCTACATGATGTCAGAAGGAGACTGCTTGTTTCTACATGGTATCAGAAGGAGACTGCTTGTTTCTTTATGATATCAGAAGGAGACTGCTTGTGTCAAAAAATGAACATTTAAACGTTTTAATAAAGAATTTAACGTTTTAATGAACACTTAAACATTTTAATGAACATTTTAATGTTTTAATGGACATTTAAACATTTTAAAGAACATTTTAACGTTTTAATGAACATTTTAACGTTTTAATGAACATTTAAACACTTTATTGAACATTTTAACATTTTTAAAAATGAAGATTTTAACGTTTTAATGAACATTTTAACATTTTAATGAACATTTAAACGTTTTATTGAACATTTTAACATTTTTAAAAATGAAGATTTTAACGTTTTAATGAAGATTTTAACGTTGTAATGAACATTTAAATGTTCTAATGAACATTTTAACGTTTTAATGAACATTTAAACGTTTTAATGAACCTTTAAACATTCTAATGAACAGTTTAACATTTTTAAAAATGAAAATTTTAAGGTTTTAATGAACATTTTAACGTTTTAATGAACATTTTAATGTTTTAATGAACATTTAAACATTTTAAAGAACATTTTAACGTTTTAATGAACATTTTAACGTTTTAATGCACATTTTAACATGTTTAAAAGTGAAGATTTTAACGTTTTAAAGAACTTTAAATGTTTTAATGAACATTTTAACATTTTAATGAACATTTAAACACTTTATTGAACATTTTAACATTTTTAAAAATGAAGATTTTAACGTTTTAATGAACATTTTAACATTTTAATGAACATTTAAATGTTTTATTGAACATTTTAACATTTTTAAAAATGAAGATTTTAACGATTTAATGAAGATTTTAACGTTGTAATCAACTTTTAAATGTTCTAATGAACATTTTAACGTTTTAATGAACATTTAAACATTTTAATGAACCTTTAAACATACTAATGAACAGTTTAACGTTTTTAAAAATGAAAATTTTAATGTTTTAATGAACATTTTAACTTTTTAATGAAGAATTTAAGGTTTTATTGAACATTTAAACATTTTAATGATGATTTTAACGTTTTTAAAAACGAACATTTAAACGTTTTAATGAAGATTTATATTCAACAAGCATATATATATTCTTATATCAGACATATATATCTTGTTTCTACATGATATAAGAAAGAGACTGCTTGTTTCTTTATGATGTCAGAGGCAGACTGCTTGTTTCTTTATGATGTCAGAGGCAGACTGCTTGTTTCTTTATGATGTCAGAGGCAGACTGCTTGTTTCTTTATGATGTCAGAAGGAGACTGCTTGTTTCTTTATGATGTCAGAAGGAGACTGCTTGTTTCTACATGATGTTAGAAGGAGACTGCTTGTTTTTTCATGATGTCAGAAGGAGACTGCTTGTTTCTTTTTGATGTCAGAAGGAGACTGCTTGTTTCTTTATGATATCAGAAGGAAACTGCTTGTTTCTACATGATATCAGAAGGAGACTGCTTGTTTCTTTATGATGTCAGAGGCAGACTGCTTCTTTCTTTATGATGTTAGAGGCAGACTGCTTGTTTCTTTATGATGTCAGAGGCAGACTGCTTGTTTCTTTATGATGTCAGAAGGAGACTACCTGTTGAGACTGCTTGTTTCACAAAATGAACATTGCAACGTTGTAATGAACCTTTAAACGTTTTTAAAAATGAACATTTAAACGTTTTAATGAAAAATTTAACGTTTTAATGAACCTTTAAATGTTTTTAAAAATAAACATTTAAACGTTTTAATGAAGAATTTAACGTTTTAATGAACATTGAAACATTTTAATGAACATTTTAACGTTTTTAAAAATGAACACTTAAACATTTTAATGAACATTTTAACGTTTTAATGAACATTTTAATGTCTTACTGAACATTTAAACATTTTAAAGAACATTGTAACGTTTTAATGCACATTTTAACATTTTTAAAAGTGAAGATTTTGACATTTTAAAGAACTTTTAAATGTTTTAATGAATATTTTAACGTTTTAATGAACATTTAAACACTTTATTGAACATTTTAACATTTTTAAAAATGAAGATTTTAACATTTTAATGAACATTTTAACATTTTAATGAACATTTAAACATTTTATTGAACATTTTAACATTTTTAAAAATGAAGATTTTAACGTTTTAATGAAGATTTTAATGTTGTAATGAACATTTTAACGTTTTAATGAACATTTAAACGTTTTAATGAACCTTTAAACATTCTAATGAACAGTTTAACGTTTTTAAAAATGAAAATTTTAATGTTTTAATGAACATTTTAACTTTTTAATGAAGAATTTAACGTTTTATTGAACATTTAAACATTATAATGATGATTTTAACGTTTTTAAAAACGAACATTTAAATAATTTAATGAAGATTTATATTCAACAAGCATATATATATTCTGATATATATCAGACATATATATCTTGTTTCTACATGATATCAGAAGGAGACTGCTTGTTTCTTTATGATGTCAGAGGCAGAGTGCTTGTTTCTTTATGATGTCAGAAGGAGACTGCTTGTTTCTTTATGATATCAGAAGGAGACTGCTTGTTTCTTTATGATGTCAGAAGGAGACTGCTTGTTTCTTTATGATATCAGAAGGAGACTGCTTGTTTCTACATGATGTCAGAAGGAGACTGCTTGTTTCTACATGATATCAGAAGGAGACTGCTTGTTTCTACATGATGTTAGAATGAGACTGTTTGTTTCTACATGATATCAGAAGGAGACTGCTTGTTTCTACATGATGTCAGAAGGAGACTGCTTTTTTCTTTATTATATCAGAAGGAGACTGCTTGTTTCTTTATGATGTCAGAAGGAGACTGCTTGTTTCTTTATGATATCAGAAGGAGACTGCTTGTTTCTTTATGATATCAGAAGGAGACTGCTTGTTTCTACATGATGTTAGAATGACTTCTTGTTTCTTTATGATGTCAGAAGGAGACTGCTTGTTTCTTTATGATGTCAGAAGGAGACTGCTTGTTTTTACATGATATAACAAAGAGACTGCTTGTTTCTTCATGATATCAGAAGGAGATTGCTTGTTTCTACATGATGTCAGAAGGAGACTGCTTGTTTCTTTATGATATCAGAAGGAGACTGCTTGTTTCTACTTGATGTTAGAATGACTTCTTGTTTCTTTATGATGTCAGAAGGAGACTGCTTGTTTCTTTATGATGTCAGAAGGAGACTGCTTGTTTTTACATGATATAACAAAGAGACTGCTTGTTTCTTCATGATATCAGAAGGAGATTGCTTGTTTCTACGTGATGTCAGAAAGAGACTGCTTGTTTCTACATGTTATCAGAAGGAGACTGCTTGTTTCTACATGATATCAGAAGGAGACTGCTTGTTTCTTCATGATGTCAGAAGGAGACTGCTTGTTTCTACATGATATCAGAAGGAGACTGCTTGTTTCTTTATGATATCAGAAGGAGACTGCTTGTTTCTACATGTTATCAGAAGGAGACTGCTTGTTTCTACATGATATCAGAAGGAGACTGCTTGTTTCTTCATGATGTCAGAAGGAGACTGCTTGTTTCTTCATGATGTCAGAAGGAGACTGCTTGTTTCTTTATGATGTCAGAAGGAGACTGCTTGTTTCTACATGATATCAGAAGGAGACTGCTTGTTTCTTTATGATGTCAGAAGGAGACTGCTTGTTTCTTTATGATGTCAGAAGGAGACTGCTTGTTTCTACATGATATCAGAAGGAGACTGCTTGTTTCTTCATGATGTCAGAAGGAGACTGCTTGTTTCTACATGATATCAGAAGGAGACTGCTTGTTTCTTTATGATGTCAGAACGAGACTGCTTGTTTCTACATGATATCAGAAGGAGACTGCTTGTTTCTTCATGATGTCAGAAGGAGACTGCTTGTTTCTACATGATATCAGAAGGAGACTGCTTGTTTCTTTATGATATCAGAAGGAGACTGCTTGTTTCTACATGATATCAGAATTAGACTGCTTGTTTCTTTATGATGTCAGAAGGAGACTGCTTGTTTCTTTATGATGTCAGAAGGAGACTGCTTGTTTCTACATGATATCAGAAGGAGACTGCTTCTTTCAAAAAATGAACATTTAAACGTTTTAATGGAGAATTTAACGTTTTAATGAACATTTTAATGTATTATTGAACATTTAACATTTTAAAGAACATTTTAACGTTTTAATGCACCTTTTAACATTTTTAAAAGTGAAGATTTTAACGTTTTAAAGAACTTTTAAATGTTTTAATGAACATTTTAACGTTTTAATGAACATTTAAACACTTTATTGAACATTTTAACATTTTTAAAAATGAAGATTTTAACATTTTAATGAACATTTAAACGTTTTAATGAACATTTTAACATTTTAATGAACATTTAAATGTTTTATTGAACATTTTAACATTTTAAAAAATGAAGATTTTAACGTTTTAATGAAGATTTTAACGTTGTAATGAACATTTAAATGTTCTAATGAACATTTTAACGTTTTAATGAGCATTTAAACGTTTTAATGAACCTTTAAACATTCTAATGAACAGTTTAACGTTTTTAAAAATGAAAATTGTAATGTTTTAATGAACATTTTAACATTTTAATGAAGAATTCAACGTTTTATTGAACATTTAAACATTTTAATGATGATTTTAACGTTTTTAAAAACGAACATTTAAACTTTTTAATGAAGATTTATATTCAACAAGCATATATATATTCTGATATATATCAGACATATATATCTTGTTTCTACATGACATAAGAAGGAGACTGCTTGTTTCTACATGATGTCAGAAGGAGACTGCTTGTTTCTTTATGATGTCAGAGGCAGAGTGCTTGTTTCTTTATGATGTCAGAAGGAGACTGCTTGTTTCTTTATGATGTCAGAAGGAGACTGCTTGTTTCTACATGATATCAGAAGGAGACTGCTTATTTCTACATGATATTAGAAGGAGACTGCTTATTTCTACATGATATAAGAAAGAGACTGCATGTTTCTACATGATATCAGAAGGAGACTGCTTGTTTCTACATGATGTCAGAAGGAGACTGCTTGTTTCTTTATGATGTCAGAGGCAGAGTGCTTGTTTCTTTATGATGTCAGAAGGAGACTGCTTGTTTCTACATGATATCAGAAGGAGACTGCTTATTTCTACATGATATTAGAAGGAGACTGCTTATTTCTACATGATATTAGAAGGAGACTGCTTGTTTCTACATGATATCAGAAGGAGACTGCTTGTTTCTACATGATTTCAGAAGGAGACTGCTTGTTACTACATGATATCAGAAGGAGACTGCTTGTTTCTACATGATATCAGAAGGAGACTGCTTGTTTCTACATGATTTCAGAAGGAGACTGCTTATTTCTACATGATATTAGAAGGAGACTGCTTGTTTCTTTATGATGTCAGAAGGAGACTGCTTGTTTCTACATGATATCAGAAGGAGACTGCTTATTTCTACATGATATTAGAAGGAGACTGCTTATTTCTACATGATATTAGAAGGAGACTGCTTATTTCTACATGATGTCAGAAGGAGACTGCTTGTTTCTTTATGATGTCAGAAGGAGACTGCTTGTTTCTACATGATATCAGAAGGAGACTGCTTATTTCTACATGATATTAGAAGGAGACTGCTTATTTCTACATGATATTAGAAGGAGACTGCTTGTTTCTACATGATATCAGAAGGAGACTGCTTATTTCTACATGATATCAGAAGGAGACTGCTTGTTTCTACATGATGTCAGAAGGAGACTGCTTATTTCTACATGATATTAGAAGGAGACTGCTTATTTCTACATGATATCAGAAGGAGACTGCTTGTTTCTACATGATATCAGAAGGAGACTGCTTGTTTCTACATGATGTCAGAAGGAGACTGCTTGTTTCTTTATGATATAGGAAGGAGACTGCTCGTTTCTACATGATGTTAGAAGGAGAATGCTTGCTTCTACATGATGTCAGAAGGAGACTGCTTGTTTCTTTATGATGTCAGATGTAGACTGCTTGTTTCGTTATGATGTCAGATGTAGACTGCTTTTTTCTTTATGATGTCAGAAGGAGACTACCTGTTGAGACTGCTTGTTTCACAAAATGAACATTGCAACGTTGTAATGAACCTTTAAACGTTTTTAAAAATGAACATTTAAACGTTTTAATGAAAAATTTAACGTTTTAATGAACCTTTAAATGTTTTTAAAAATAAACATTTAAACGTTTTAATGAAGAATTTAACGTTTTAATGAACATTGAAACATTTTAATGAACATTTTAACGTTTTTAAAAATGAACACTTAAACATTTTAATGAACATTTTAACGTTTTAATGAACATTTTAATGTCTTACTGAACATTTAAACATTTTAAAGAACATTGTAACGTTTTAATGCACATTTTAACATTTTTAAAAGTGAAGATTTTGACATTTTAAAGAACTTTTAAATGTTTTAATGAATATTTTAACGTTTTAATGAACATTTAAACACTTTATTGAACATTTTAACATTTTTAAAAATGAAGATTTTAACATTTTAATGAACATTTTAACATTTTAATGAACATTTAAACATTTTATTGAACATTTTAACATTTTTAAAAATGAAGATTTTAACGTTTTAATGAAGATTTTAATGTTGTAATGAACATTTTAACGTTTTAATGAACATTTAAACGTTTTAATGAACCTTTAAACATTCTAATGAACAGTTTAACGTTTTTAAAAATGAAAATTTTAATGTTTTAATGAACATTTTAACTTTTTAATGAAGAATTTAACGTTTTATTGAACATTTAAACATTATAATGATGATTTTAACGTTTTTAAAAACGAACATTTAAATAATTTAATGAAGATTTATATTCAACAAGCATATATATATTCTGATATATATCAGACATATATATCTTGTTTCTACATGATATCAGAAGGAGACTGCTTGTTTCTTTATGATGTCAGAGGCAGAGTGCTTGTTTCTTTATGATGTCAGAAGGAGACTGCTTGTTTCTTTATGATATCAGAAGGAGACTGCTTGTTTCTTTATGATGTCAGAAGGAGACTGCTTGTTTCTTTATGATATCAGAAGGAGACTGCTTGTTTCTACATGATGTCAGAAGGAGACTGCTTGTTTCTACATGATATCAGAAGGAGACTGCTTGTTTCTACATGATGTTAGAATGAGACTGTTTGTTTCTACATGATATCAGAAGGAGACTGCTTGTTTCTACATGATGTCAGAAGGAGACTGCTTTTTTCTTTATTATATCAGAAGGAGACTGCTTGTTTCTTTATGATGTCAGAAGGAGACTGCTTGTTTCTTTATGATATCAGAAGGAGACTGCTTGTTTCTTTATGATATCAGAAGGAGACTGCTTGTTTCTACATGATGTTAGAATGACTTCTTGTTTCTTTATGATGTCAGAAGGAGACTGCTTGTTTCTTTATGATGTCAGAAGGAGACTGCTTGTTTTTACATGATATAACAAAGAGACTGCTTGTTTCTTCATGATATCAGAAGGAGATTGCTTGTTTCTACATGATGTCAGAAGGAGACTGCTTGTTTCTTTATGATATCAGAAGGAGACTGCTTGTTTCTACATGATGTTAGAATGACTTCTTGTTTCTTTATGATGTCAGAAGGAGACTGCTTGTTTCTTTATGATGTCAGAAGGAGACTGCTTGTTTTTACATGATATAACAAAGAGACTGCTTGTTTCTTCATGATATCAGAAGGAGATTGCTTGTTTCTACGTGATGTCAGAAAGAGACTGCTTGTTTCTACATGTTATCAGAAGGAGACTGCTTGTTTCTACATGATATCAGAAGGAGACTGCTTGTTTCTTCATGATATCAGAAGGAGACTGCTTGTTTCTTTATGATATCAGAAGGAGACTGCTTGTTTCTACATGTTATCAGAAGGAGACTGCTTGTTTCTACATGATATCAGAAGGAGACTGCTTGTTTCTTCATGATGTCAGAAGGAGACTGCTTGTTTCTTCATGATGTCAGAAGGAGACTGCTTGTTTCTTTATGATGTCAGAAGGAGACTGCTTGTTTCTACATGATATCAGAAGGAGACTGCTTGTTTCTTTATGATGTCAGAAGGAGACTGCTTGTTTCTTTATGATGTCAGAAGGAGACTGCTTGTTTCTACATGATATCAGAAGGAGACTGCTTGTTTCTTCATGATGTCAGAAGGAGACTGCTTGTTTCTACATGATATCAGAAGGAGACTGCTTGTTTCTTTATGATGTCAGAACGAGACTGCTTGTTTCTACATGATATCAGAAGGAGACTGCTTGTTTCTTCATGATGTCAGAAGGAGACTGCTTGTTTCTACATGATATCAGAAGGAGACTGCTTGTTTCTTTATGATATCAGAAGGAGACTGCTTGTTTCTACATGATATCAGAATTAGACTGCTTGTTTCTTTATGATGTCAGAAGGAGACTGCTTGTTTCTTTATGATGTCAGAAGGAGACTGCTTGTTTCTACATGATATCAGAAGGAGACTGCTTCTTTCAAAAAATGAACATTTAAACGTTTTAATGGAGAATTTAACGTTTTAATGAACATTTTAATGTATTATTGAACATTTAACATTTTAAAGAACATTTTAACGTTTTAATGCACCTTTTAACATTTTTAAAAGTGAAGATTTTAACGTTTTAAAGAACTTTTAAATGTTTTAATGAACATTTTAACGTTTTAATGAACATTTAAACACTTTATTGAACATTTTAACATTTTTAAAAATGAAGATTTTAACATTTTAATGAACATTTAAACGTTTTAATGAACATTTTAACATTTTAATGAACATTTAAATGTTTTATTGAACATTTTAACATTTTAAAAAATGAAGATTTTAACGTTTTAATGAAGATTTTAACGTTGTAATGAACATTTAAATGTTCTAATGAACATTTTAACGTTTTAATGAGCATTTAAACGTTTTAATGAACCTTTAAACATTCTAATGAACAGTTTAACGTTTTTAAAAATGAAAATTGTAATGTTTTAATGAACATTTTAACATTTTAATGAAGAATTCAACGTTTTATTGAACATTTAAACATTTTAATGATGATTTTAACGTTTTTAAAAACGAACATTTAAACTTTTTAATGAAGATTTATATTCAACAAGCATATATATATTCTGATATATATCAGACATATATATCTTGTTTCTACATGACATAAGAAGGAGACTGCTTGTTTCTACATGATGTCAGAAGGAGACTGCTTGTTTCTTTATGATGTCAGAGGCAGAGTGCTTGTTTCTTTATGATGTCAGAAGGAGACTGCTTGTTTCTTTATGATGTCAGAAGGAGACTGCTTGTTTCTACATGATATCAGAAGGAGACTGCTTATTTCTACATGATATTAGAAGGAGACTGCTTATTTCTACATGATATAAGAAAGAGACTGCATGTTTCTACATGATATCAGAAGGAGACTGCTTGTTTCTACATGATGTCAGAAGGAGACTGCTTGTTTCTTTATGATGTCAGAGGCAGAGTGCTTGTTTCTTTATGATGTCAGAAGGAGACTGCTTGTTTCTACATGATATCAGAAGGAGACTGCTTATTTCTACATGATATTAGAAGGAGACTGCTTATTTCTACATGATATTAGAAGGAGACTGCTTGTTTCTACATGATATCAGAAGGAGACTGCTTGTTTCTACATGATTTCAGAAGGAGACTGCTTGTTACTACATGATATCAGAAGGAGACTGCTTGTTTCTACATGATATCAGAAGGAGACTGCTTGTTTCTACATGATTTCAGAAGGAGACTGCTTATTTCTACATGATATTAGAAGGAGACTGCTTGTTTCTTTATGATGTCAGAAGGAGACTGCTTGTTTCTACATGATATCAGAAGGAGACTGCTTATTTCTACATGATATTAGAAGGAGACTGCTTATTTCTACATGATATTAGAAGGAGACTGCTTATTTCTACATGATGTCAGAAGGAGACTGCTTGTTTCTTTATGATGTCAGAAGGAGACTGCTTGTTTCTACATGATATCAGAAGGAGACTGCTTATTTCTACATGATATTAGAAGGAGACTGCTTATTTCTACATGATATTAGAAGGAGACTGCTTGTTTCTACATGATATCAGAAGGAGACTGCTTATTTCTACATGATATCAGAAGGAGACTGCTTGTTTCTACATGATGTCAGAAGGAGACTGCTTATTTCTACATGATATTAGAAGGAGACTGCTTATTTCTACATGATATCAGAAGGAGACTGCTTGTTTCTACATGATATCAGAAGGAGACTGCTTATTTCTACATGATATCAGAAGGAGACTGCTTGTTTCTACATGATGTCAGAAGGAGACTGCTTATTTCTACATGATATCAGAAGGAGACTGCTTATTTCTACATGATATCAGAAGGAGACTGCTTATTTCTACATGATATCAGAAGGAGACTGCTTGTTTCTACATGATATCAGAAGGAGACTGCTTATTTCTACATGATATCAGAAGGAGACTGCTTATTTCTACATGATATCAGAAGGAGACTGCTTATTTCTACATGATATTAGAAGGAGACTGCTTATTTCTACATGATATCAGAAGGAGACTGCTTGTTTCTACATGATATCAGAAGGAGACTGCTTATTTCTACATGATATCAGAAGGAGACTGCTTGTTTCTACATGATATCAGAAGGAGACTGCTTTTTTCTTTATGATGTCAGAAGGAGACTGCTTGTTTCTACATGATATAAGAAGGAGACTGCTTCTTTCAAAAAATGAACATTTAAACGTTTTAATGGAGAATTTAACGTTTTAATGAACATTTTAATGTATTATTGAACATTTAACATTTTAAAGAACATTTTAACGTTTTAATGCACCTTTTAACATTTTTGAAAGTGAAGATTTTAACGTTTTAAAGAACTTTTAAATGTTTTAATGAACATTTTAACGTTTTAATGAACATTTAAACACTTTATTGAACATTTTAACATTTTTAAAAATGAAGATTTTAACATTTTAATGAACATTTAATCGTTTTAATGAACATTTTAACATTTTAATGAACATTTAAATGTTTTATTGAACATTTTAACATTTTAAAAAATGAAGATTTTAACGTTTTAATGAAGATTTTAACGTTGTAATGAACATTTAAATGTTCTAATGAACATTTTAACGTTTTAATGAGCATTTAAACGTTTTAATGAACCTTTAAACATTCTAATGAACAGTTTAACGTTTTTAAAAATGAAAATTGTAATGTTTTAATGAACATTTTAACTTTTTAATGAAGAATTCAACGTTTTATTGAACATTTAAACATTTTAATGATGATTTTAACGTTTTTAAAAACGAACATTTAAACTTTTTAATGAAGATTTATATTCAACAAGCATATATATATTCTGATATATATCAGACATATATATCTTGTTTCTACATGATATAAGAAAGAGACTGCATGTTTCTACATGATATCAGAAGGAGACTGCTTGTTTCTTTATGATGTCAGAAGGAGACTGCTTGTTTCTACATGATATTAGAAGGAGACTGCTTATTTCTACATGATATTAGAAGGAGACTGCTTATTTCTACATGATATCAGAAGGAGACTGCTTGTTTCTACATGATATCAGAAGGAGACTGCTTATTTCTACATGATATTAGAAGGAGACTGCTTATTTCTACATGATATTAGAAGGAGACTGCTTATTTCTACATGATATCAGAAGGAGACTGCTTGTTTCTACATGATTTCAGAAGGAGACTGCTTGTTACTACATGATATCAGAAGGAGACTGCTTGTTTCTACATGATATCAGAAGGAGACTGCTTGTTTCTACATGATTTCAGAAGGAGACTGCTTGTTTCTACATGATATCAGAAGGAGACTGCTTGTTTCTACATGATTTCAGAAGGAGACTGCTTGTTTCTACATGATATCAGAAGGAGACTGCTTATTTCTACATGATATTAGAAGGAGACTGCTTATTTCTACATGATTTCAGAAGGAGACTGCTTATTTCTACATGATATCAGAAGGAGACTGCTTATTTCTACATGATATTAGAAGGAGACTGCTTATTTCTACATGATATCAGAAGGAGACTGCTTGTTTCTACATGATTTCAGAAGGAGACTGCTTGTTACTACATGATATCAGAAGGAGACTGCTTGTTTCTACATGATATCAGAAGGAGACTGCTTGTTTCTACATGATTTCAGAAGGAGACTGCTTGTTTCTTTATGATGTCAGAAGGAGACTGCTTCTTTCAAAAAATGAACATTTAAACGTTTTAATGGAGAATTTAACGTTTTAATGAACATTTTAATGTATTATTGAACATTTAACATTTTAAAGAACATTTTAACGTTTTAATGCACCTTTTAACATTTTTAAAAGTGAAGATTTTAACGTTTTTAAGAACTTTTAAATGTTTTAATGAACATTTTAACGTTTTAATGAACATTTAAACACTTTATTGAACATTTTAACATTTTTAAAAATGAACATTTTAACATTTTAATGAACATTTAAACGTTTTAATGAACATTTTAACATTTTAAAAAATGAAGATTTTAACGTTTTAATGAAGATTTTAACGTTGTAATGAACATTTAAATGTTCAAATGAACATTTTAACGTTTTAATGAGCATTTAAACGTTTTAATGAACCTTTAAACATTCTAATGAACAGTTTAACGTTTTTAAAAATGAAAATTGTAATGTTTTAATGAACATTTTAACTTTTTAATGAAGAATTCAACGTTTTATTGAACATTTAAACATTTTAATGATGATTTTAACGTTTTTAAAAACGAACATTTAAACTTTTTAATGAAGATTTATATTCAACAAGCATATATATATTCTGATATATATCAGACATATATATCTTGTTTCTACATGATATAAGAAAGAGACTGCATGTTTCTACATGATATCAGAAGGAGACTGCTTGTTTCTTTATGATGTCAGAAGGAGACTGCTTATTTCTACATGATATTAGAAGGAGACTGCTTATTTCTACATGATATTAGAAGGAGACTGCTTATTTCTACATGATATCAGAAGGAGACTGCTTGTTTCTACATGATTTCAGAAGGAGACTGCTTGTTACTACATGATATCAGAAGGAGACTGCTTTTTTCTACATGATATCAGAAGGAGACTGCTTGTTTCTACATGATATCAGAAGGAGACTGCATGTTTCTACATGATATCAGAAGGAGACTGCTTGTTTCTTTATGATGTCAGAAGGAGACTGCTTATTTCTACATGATATTAGAAGGAGACTGCTTATTTCTACATGATATCAGAAGGAGACTGCTTGTTTCTACATGATTTCAGAAGGAGACTGCTTGTTACTACATGATATCAGAAGGAGACTGCTTTTTTCTACATGATATCAGAAGGAGACTGCTTTTTTCTACATGATATAAGAAAGAGACTGCATGTTTCTACATGATATCAGAAGGAGACTGCTTGTTTCTTTATGATGTCAGAAGGAGACTGCTTATTTCTACATGATATTAGAAGGAGACTGCTTATTTCTACATGATATCAGAAGGAGACTGCTTGTTTCTACATGATATCAGAAGGAGACTGCTTTTTTCTACATGATTTCAGAAGGAGACTGCTTGTTTCTACATGATATCAGAAGGAGACTGCTTGTTTCTACATGATATCAGAAGGAGACTGCTTGTTTCTACATGATATCAGAAGGAGACTGCTTGTTTCTACATGATTTCAGAAGGAGACTGCTTGTTTCTACATGATATCAGAAAGAGACTGCTTATTTCTACATGATATCAGAAAGAGACTGCTTGTTTCTACATGATTTCAGAAGGAGACTGCTTATTTCTACATGATATCAGAAGGAGACTGCTTGTTTCTACATGATATCAGAAGAAGACTGCTTGTTTCTACATGATTTCAGAAGGAGACTGCTTATTTCTACATGATGTCAGAAGGAGAGTGCTTATTTCTACATGATATCAGAAGGAGACTGCTTGTTTCTACATGATTTCAGAAGGAGACTGCATGTTTCTACATGATATCAGAAGGAGACTGCTTGTTTCTACATGATATCAGAAGGAGACTGCTTGTTTCTACATGATTTCAGAAGGAGACTGCTTGTTTCTACATGATATCAGAAGGAGACTGCTTGTTTCTACATGATTTCAGAAGGAGACTGCTTGTTTCTACATGATGTCAGAAGGAGACTGCTTGTTTCTACATGATTTCAGAAGGAGACTGCTTATTTCTACATGATATCAGAAGGAGACTGCTTGTTTCTACATGATATCAGAAGGAGACTGCTTGTTTCTACATGATATCAGAAGGAGACTGCTTGTTTCTACATGATATCAGAAGGAGACTGCTTGTTTCTACATGATGTCAGAAGGAGACTGCTTGTTTCTACATGATATCAGAAGGAGACTGCTTGTTTCTACATGATTTCAGAAGGAGACTGCTTATTTCTACATGATATCAGAAGGAGAGTGCTTATTTCTACATGAAATCAGAAGGAGACTGCTTGTTTCTACATGATTTCAGAAGGAGACTGCTTGTTTCTACATGATATCAGAAGGAGACTGCTTGTTTCTACATGATATCAGAAGGAGACTGCTTGTTTCTACATGATATCAGAAGGAGAGTGCTTGTTTCTACATGATATCAGAAGGAGACTGCTTGTTTCTACATGATTTCAGAAGGAGACTGCTTATTTCTACATGATATCAGAAGGAGACTGCTTGTTTCTACATGATATCAGAAGGAGAGTGCTTATTTCTACATGAAATCAGAAGGAGACTGCTTGTTTCTACATGATTTCAGAAGGAGACTGCTTGTTTCTACATGATATCAGAAGGAGACTGCTTGTTTCTACATGATATCAGAAGGAGACTGCTTGTTTCTACATGATATCAGAAGGAGAGTGCTTGTTTCTACATGATATCAGAAGGAGACTGCTTGTTTCTACATGATATCAGAAGGAGAGTGCTTGTTTCTACATGATATCAGAAGGAGACTGCTTGTTTCTACATGATATCAGAAGGAGAGTGCTTGTTTCTACATGATATCAGAAGGAGACTGCTTGTTTCTACATGATATCAGAAGGAGACTGCTTGTTTCTACATGATGTCAGAAGGAGACTGCTTGTTTCTACATGATTTCAGAAGGAGACTGCTTATTTCTACATGATATCAGAAGGAGACTGCTTATTTCTACATGAAATCAGAAGGAGACTGCCTTTTTCTACATGATTTCAGAAGGAGACTGCTTGTTTCTACATGATGTCAGAAGGAGACTGCTTGTTTCTACATGATATCAGAAAGAGACTGCTTGTTTCTACATGATATCAGAAGGAGACTGCTTGTTTCTACATGATGTTAGAAGCAGACTGCTTGTTTCTTCATGATGTTAGAAGGAGACTGCTTGTTTCTTCATGATATCAGAAGGAGACTGCTTGTTTCTACATGATATCAGAAAGAGACTGCTTATTTCTACATGATATCAGAAGGAGACTGCTTGTTTCTACATGATTTCAGAAGGAGACTGCTTGTTTCTTCATGATGTCAGAAGGAGACTGCTTATTTCTACATGATATCAGAAGGAGACTGCTTGTTTCTACATGATTTCAGAAGGAGACTGCTTATTTCTACATGATATCAGAAGGAGACTGCTTGTTTCTACATGATGTCAGAAGCAGACTGCTTGTTTCTACATGATTTCAGAAGGAGACTGCTTGTTTCTTCATGATGTTAGAAGGAGACTGCTTGTTTCTTCATGATGTCAGAAGCAGACTGCTTATTTCTACATGATATCAGAAGGAGACTGCTTGTTTCTACATGATTTCAGAAGGAGACTGCTTGTTTCTACATGATGTCAGAAGCAGACTGCTTGTTTCTACATGATGTTAGAAGCAGACTGCTTGTTTCTTCATGATGTTAGAAGGAGACTGCTTATTTCTACATGATATCAGAAGGAGACTGCTTGTTTCTACATGATTTCAGAAGGAGACTGCTTGTTACTACATGATATCAGAAGGAGACTGCTTGTTTCTACATGATATCAGAAGGAGACTGCTTTTTTCTACATGATTTCAGAAGGAGACTGCTTGTTTCTACATGATGTCAGAAGCAGACTGCTTGTTTCTACATGATTTCAGAAGGAGACTGCTTGTTTCTACATGATGTCAGAAGCAGACTGCTTGTTTCTACATGATGTTAGAAGCAGACTGCTTGTTTCTTCATGATGTTAGAAGGAGACTGCTTATTTCTACATGATATCAGAAGGAGACTGCTTGTTTCTACATGATATCAGAAGGAGACTGCTTTTTTCTACATGATTTCAGAAGGAGACTGCTTGTTTCTACATGATATCAGAAGGAGACTGCTTGTTTCTACATGATTTCAGAAGGAGACTGCTTGTTTCTACATGATATCAGAAAGAGACTGCTTATTTCTACATGATATCAGAAAGAGACTGCTTGTTTCTACATGATTTCAGAAGGAGACTGCTTATTTCTACATGATATCAGAAGGAGACTGCTTGTTTCTACATGATATCAGAAGAAGACTGCTTGTTTCTACATGATATCAGAAGGAGACTGCTTGTTTCTACATGATATCAGAAGGAGACTGCTTGTTTCTACATGATTTCAGAAGGAGACTGCTTATTTCTACATGATGTCAGAAGGAGACTGCTTGTTTCTACATGATTTCAGAAGGAGACTGCTTGTTTCTACATGATATCAGAAGGAGACTGCATGTTTCTACATGATATCAGAAGGAGACTGCTTGTTTCTACATGATATCAGAAGGAGACTGCTTGTTTCTACATGATTTCAGAAGGAGACTGCTTGTTTCTACATGATATCAGAAGGAGACTGCTTGTTTCTACATGATTTCAGAAGGAGACTGCTTGTTTCTACATGATGTCAGAAGGAGACTGCTTATTTCTACATGATATCAGAAGGAGACTGCTTGTTTCTACATGATATCAGAAGGAGACTGCTTGTTTCTACATGATATCAGAAGGAGACTGCTTGTTTCTACATGATATCAGAAGGAGACTGCTTGTTTCTACATGATGTCAGAAGGAGACTGCTTGTTTCTACATGATATCAGAAGGAGACTGCTTGTTTCTACATGATTTCAGAAGGAGACTGCTTATTTCTACATGATATCAGAAGGAGAGTGCTTATTTCTACATGAAAACAGAAGGAGACTGCTTGTTTCTACATGATTTCAGAAGGAGACTGCTTGTTTCTACATGATATCAGAAGGAGACTGCTTGTTTCTACATGATATCAGAAGGAGACTGCTTGTTTCTACATGATATCAGAAGGAGAGTGCTTGTTTCTACATGATATCAGAAGGAGACTGCTTGTTTCTACATGATATCAGAAGGAGAGTGCTTGTTTCTACATGATATCAGAAGGAGAGTGCTTGTTTCTACATGAAATCAGAAGGAGACTGCTTGTTTCTATATGATATCAGAAGGAGACTGCTTGTTTCTACATGATTTCAGAAGGAGACTGCTTATTTCTACATGATATCAGAAGGAGACTGCTTGTTTCTACATGATATCAGAAGGAGAGTGCTTATTTCTACATGAAATCAGAAGGAGACTGCTTGTTTCTACATGATTTCAGAAGGAGACTGCTTGTTTCTACATGATATCAGAAGGAGACTGCTTGTTTCTACATGATATCAGAAGGAGACTGCTTGTTTCTACATGATATCAGAAGGAGAGTGCTTGTTTCTACATGAAATCAGAAGGAGACTGCTTGTTTCTACATGATATCAGAAGGAGACTGCTTGTTTCTACATGATATCAGAAGGAGACTGCTTGTTTCTACATGATGTCAGAAGGAGACTGCTTGTTTCTACATGATTTCAGAAGGAGACTGCTTATTTCTACATGATATCAGAAGGAGACTGCTTGTTTCTACATGAAATCAGAAGGAGACTGCCTTTTTCTACATGATTTCAGAAGGAGACTGCTTGTTTCTACATGATGTCAGAAGGAGACTGCTTGTTTCTACATGATATCAGAAAGAGACTGCTTATTTCTACATGATATCAGAAGGAGACTGCTTGTTTCTACATGATGTTAGAAGCAGACTGCTTGTTTCTTCATGATGTTAGAAGGAGACTGCTTGTTTCTTCATGATGTTAGAAGGAGACTGCTTATTTCTACATGATGTTAGAAGCAGACTGCTTGTTTCTTCATGATATCAGAAGGAGACTGCTTGTTTCTTCATGATGTCAGAAGGAGACTGCTTGTTTCTTCATGATGTTAGAAGGAGACTGCTTGTTTCTTCATGATGTCAGAAGGAGACTGCTTATTTCTACATGATATCAGAAGGAGACTGCTTGTTTCTACATGATGTCAGAAGCAGACTGCTTGTTTCTACATGATGTTAGAAGGAGACTGCTTGTTTCTTCATGATGTCAGAAGGAGACTGCTTATTTCTACATGATGTCAGAAGGAGACTGCTTGTTTCTACATGATTTCAGAAGGAGACTGCTTGTTTCTTCATGATGTCAGAAGGAGACTGCTTATTTCTACATGATGTCAGAAGGAGACTGCTTGTTTCTACATGATGTCAGAAGGAGACTGCTTGTTTCTTCATGATGTCAGAAGGAGACTGCTTGTTTCTTCATGATGTTAGAAGGAGACTGCTTGTTTCTTCATGATGTTAGAAGGAGACTGCTTGTTTCTTCATGATGTCAGAAGGAGACTGCTTGTTTCTACATGATGTCAGAAGCAGACTGCTTGTTTCTACATGATGTTAGAAGGAGACTGCTTGTTTCTTCATGATGTCAGAAGGAGACTGCTTATTTCTACATGATGTCAGAAGGAGACTGCTTGTTTCTACATGATTTCAGAAGGAGACTGCTTGTTTCTTCATGATGTTAGAAGGAGACTGCTTGTTTCTTCATGATGTCAGAAGGAGACTGCTTATTTCTACATGATTTCAGAAGGAGACTGCTTGTTTCTTCATGATGTTAGAAGGAGACTGCTTGTTTCTTCATGATGTCAGAAGCAGACTGCTTGTTTCTACATGATGTTAGAAGGAGACTGCTTATTTCTACATGATATCAGAAGGAGACTGCTTGTTTCTACATGATTTCAGAAGGAGACTGCTTATTTCTACATGATATCAGAAGCAGACTGCTTGTTTCTACATGATGTTAGAAGGAGACTGCTTATTTCTACATGATATCAGAAGGAGACTGCTTGTTTCTACATGATGTTAGAAGCAGACTGCTTGTTTCTTCATGATGTTAGAAGGAGACTGCTTATTTCTACATGATATCAGAAGGAGACTGCTTGTTTCTACATGATTTCAGAAGGAGACTGCTTGTTTCTACATGATGTTAGAAGCAGACTGCTTGTTTCTTCATGATGTTAGAAGGAGACTGCTTATTTCTACATGATATCAGAAGGAGACTGCTTGTTTCTACATGATTTCAGAAGGAGACTGCTTGTTTCTACATGATATCAAAAGGAGACTGCTTGTTTCTACATGATATCAGAAGGAGACTGCTTGTTTCTACATGATATCAGAAGGAGACTGCTTGTTTCTACATGATTTCAGAAGGAGACTGCTTGTTTCTTCATGATGTCAGAAGGAGACTGCTTGTTTCTACATGATGTCAGAAGCAGACTGCTTGTTTCTACATGATTTCAGAAGGAGACTGCTTGTTTCTACATGATGTCAGAAGCAGACTGCTTGTTTCTACATGATATAAGAAAGAGACTGCTTATTTCTACATGATATCAGAAAGAGACTGCTTATTTCTACATGATATCAGAAAGAGACTGCTTGTTTCTACATGATGTTAGAAGCAGACTGCTTGTTTCTTCATGATGTTAGAAGGAGACTGCTTGTTTCTACATGATATCAGAAGGAGACTGCTTGTTTCTACATGATGTTAGAAGCAGACTGCTTGTTTCTTCATGATGTTAGAAGGAGACTGCTTGTTTCTTCATGATGTTAGAAGGAGACTGCTTATTTCTACATGATGTTAGAAGGAGACTGCTTGTTTCTTCATGATGTTAGAAGGAGACTGCTTGTTTCTTCATGATGTTAGAAGCAGACTGCTTGTTTCTTCATGATATCAGAAGGAGACTGCTTGTTTCTACATGATTTCAGAAGGAGACTGCTTGTTTCTACATGATATCAGAAAGAGACTGCTTATTTCTACATGATATCAGAAGGAGACTGCTTGTTTCTACATGATGTTAGAAGCAGACTGCTTGTTTCTTCATGATGTTAGAAGGAGACTGCTTGTTTCTTCATGATGTTAGAAGGAGACTGCTTATTTCTACATGATGTTAGAAGGAGACTGCTTATTTCTACATGATATCAGAAGGAGACTGCTTGTTTCTACATGATTTCAGAAGGAGACTGCTTGTTTCTTCATGATGTCAGAAGGAGACTGCTTATTTCTACATGATATCAGAAGGAGACTGCTTGTTTCTACATGATTTCAGAAGGAGACTGCTTGTTTCTTCATGATGTCAGAAGGAGACTGCTTGTTTCTTCATGATGTTAGAAGGAGACTGCTTGTTTCTTCATGATGTCAGAAGGAGACTGCTTGTTTCTACATGATTTCAGAAGGAGACTGCTTGTTTCTTCATGATGTCAGAAGGAGACTGCTTGTTTCTACATGATTTCAGAAGGAGACTGCTTGTTTCTTCATGATGTCAGAAGGAGACTGCTTGTTTCTTCATGATGTTAGAAGGAGACTGCTTGTTTCTTCATGATGTCAGAAGGAGACTGCTTATTTCTACATGATTTCAGAAGGAGACTGCTTGTTTCTTCATGATGTTAGAAGGAGACTGCTTGTTTCTTCATGATGTCAGAAGCAGACTGCTTATTTCTACATGATATCAGAAGGAGACTGCTTGTTTCTACATGATGTTAGAAGCAGACTGCTTGTTTCTTCATGATGTTAGAAGGAGACTGCTTATTTCTACATGATATCAGAAGGAGACTGCTTGTTTCTACATGATTTCAGAAGGAGACTGCTTGTTTCTACATGATGTTAGAAGCAGACTGCTTGTTTCTTCATGATGTTAGAAGGAGACTGCTTATTTCTACATGATATCAGAAGGAGACTGCTTGTTTCTACATGATTTCAGAAGGAGACTGCTTGTTTCTACATGATATCAAAAGGAGACTGCTTGTTTCTACATGATATCAGAAGGAGACTGCTTGTTTCTACATGATATCAGAAGGAGACTGCTTGTTTCTACATGATTTCAGAAGGAGACTGCTTGTTTCTTCATGATGTCAGAAGGAGACTGCTTGTTTCTACATGATGTCAGAAGCAGACTGCTTGTTTCTACATGATTTCAGAAGGAGACTGCTTGTTTCTACATGATGTCAGAAGCAGACTGCTTGTTTCTACATGATATCAGAAGCAGACTGCTTGTTTCTACATGATATAAGAAAGAGACTGCTTGTTTCTTTATGATGTCAGAGGCAGACTGCTTGTTTCTTTATGATGTCAGAAGGAGACTGCTTGTTTCTACATGATATCAGAAAGAGACTGCTTGTTTCTACATGATATCAGAAGGAGACTGCTTATTTATGGCAAGCCAAATGAGCATTTATTCTGATATCAGGATATCAGCCAGAATTGTCATGAACATGTAAGCCATTTCTGTCCACTAGTTAACTAGTTAGCCATGTTTGTGTCAACTAGTTAAATAGTGACAGCCTAAATGTCAACTAGTTAACTAGTAAGGCCTAAATTCTCTCTAGTTAACTAGTTAAAATGTTTCATATCTTACTAGTTAACTAGTATTGCTCAGTGTGTTCACTAGTTAACTAGTGGACAGATCAATGTCCACTAGTTAACTAGTTAAAACACATTTAGTTTTTACTAGTCAACTAGTAAGGTACAAAAACTCGTACTAGCTGACTACTGAATGTAAAAATCCCACTTGTTAACTTTGCCCAATTTGGCCTGCCGCTTGAGCATTAATTCTGATATCTTGTCAACAGGTCAACTAGTTAACTAGTGAGGGTCAAACTGTACACGCTAGTTAACTAGTGAACACATTTTGACCTTCACTAGTTAACTAGTTGACACAAAAATGGCTCATTAGTTAACTAGTAAAGGCCAAAATGCATACCAGTCAGCTAGTTGAAGGTATTTGTGTCTCACTAGTTAACTAGTCAGGGTCAAAATGAGCCCACCAGTTAACTAGTGGGAGACGGAAATGTTCACTAGTTAACTAGTGAACACATTTTGGCTTCACTAGTTAACTAGGTGACACAAAATGGCTCACTAGTTAACTAGTAAAGGCCAAAATGCATACCAGTCAGCTAGTTGAAGGTTTTTGTGTCTCACTAGTTAACTAGTGATGGCCAAAATGTGCACACCAGTTAACTAGTGACATAAGAAATGCCCACTAGTTGACTAGTGAACACATTTTGGCTTCCTAGTTAACTAGGTGACACAAAAATGGCTCACTAGTTAACTAGTAAGGGCTAAAATGCATACCAGTCAGCTAGTTGAAGGTTTTTGTGTCTCACTAGTTAACTAGTGACAGTTCAAAGTGTCCACATGTTCACTAGTGAAGGCAAAACTCCTAACTAGTTAAGTAGTTGGAGTAGGGCAGTGCCACTAGTTAACTAGTGAACCATTAATGACTCACTAGCTAGCTAGTTGATTGTAGCAGGCTCACTAGTTACCTAGTTGATGCATCCATTGTCCAAACTAGTTAACTAGTGAGGACATAAATGTATACTAGTAAACTAGTTCAAGCCTACATTCACACTAGCTAGCTAGTTGCACAGAATTCTAATTACGAGGCAGAGAATTTCTCAAATTGAGGCTTTCTATTGGCTCACTATGTTAAAATAAAATATGACAACCAATCACAGTGCGGAATTTTGCAAAATCCCACCCCAAACATTTGCATGCGGCACACAAGTTAACATGCTGGCCAGAGGAACCTCAGCTAGTAAACTAGTAGTGGCTTCAGTGTGACACTTACATGTAAACTTGTGAAGGCGGAACTGCTCACTAGTTAACTAGAGAGGGTACAAATGTCCACTAGTTAACTAGTGAGGTGCAAAATAAGTGTCACTAGTTCACTAGTGGGCCCCAAAACGCCCACAAGTTAACTAGTAAGGTGTGGATATGCTCACTAGTTAACTAGTGAGGTGCAGATTTGCTCACTAGTTAACTAGTGCACCCTTAAGCGCCCACTAGTTAACTAGTAAGGTGCAAAAAAGCATCACTAGTTAACTAGTAAGGTGCAGATATGCTCACTAGTTAACTAGTGGGCCCCAAAACGCCAACTAGTTAACTAGTAGGGTGCGGATTTGCTCACTAGTTAACTAGTGAGGCGCAGATATGCTCACTAGTTAACTAGTGACGTGCGGATTTGCTTACTAGTTAACTAGTGAGGCGCAGATATGCTCACTAGTTAACTAGTGAGGTGCGGATTTGCTCACTAGTTAACTAGTGAGGTGCGGATTTGCTCACTAGTTAACTAGTGAGGTGCAGATTTGCTCACTAGTTAACTAGTGAGGTGCGGATTTGCTCACTAGTTAACTAGTGAGGTGCAGATTTGCTCACTAGTTAACTAGTGAGGTGCAGATATGCTCACTAGTTAACTAGTGAGGTACTAGTGAGGTGCAGATATGCTCACTAGTTAACTAGTGAGGTGCAGATATGCTCACTAGTTAACTAGTGAGGTGCAGATATGCTCACTAGTTAACTAGTGAGCATATCTGCACCTCACTAGTACCTCACTAGTTAACTAGTGAGCATATCTGCACCTCACTAGTTAACTAGTGAGGTGCGGATTTGCTCACTAGTTAACTAGTTGCATCTAAAAACACATACAAGCTGACCATTTTTGTCCACTAGTTAACTAGTGGAACAATTGAAATTTCACCAGTTTACATGTGTGGCAGTGCAGCAGCTCACTAGTTAACTATTGCCTGAAACACAAATTATGCATATTCTAATGAGAAGGCGGGCAGAAGACTCCTGTTGGGTATAAGAATCCCACCCAGTCTAAAACGTATGTGCTGTGGCCTCACAATCACATACTGATGGGTGTCCCTGAGCGCCAAGGCTTGCACTCATTAGTCATGGTTTGACACCTACTGGTTGGTCGTTGCGGCGGGTTCGAATCCCGCAGATGGCATTCCGCAATTGCTGTAACATTATTTATTTTCTCTTTGTGTTGTAATGTTCAAAGTTTTATTGTTTTACTGCTTTTATTCCCCCCTCCCAAATCAAGTAAAGCACCTCGTTTGGTGTCGTGTAAGGGAGATCAGTTGGCGAGTTCAAGTCCCATTGAGGAGAATTGGAATTTAGTGTGCCAGTAATTTTATTGTAGTTCATTTTTGTTTGGTATTGAAAAAGGCTATATTAAAAATAATTATTGATATATATATATATATATATATATATATATATATATATATATCTCCATCCATCCATCCATCTTCCCAAGAAATAGATCAAATGACACTGAGGGAAAAAACTGTGGTTATTTTGGAGAGGGTGCTGGCTGCAAAACCACAAAGGCGGAGCTGCACCCCGCCCATTCACGCAAACTCAGCCTAGCCCACTGACTTCCGTTTTTGTTTTCAACTTTATCGCAAACTGACCTGACCCACATGAATTACGGCTGTTACTAGTTTACAGTCGTTAATGCTATGTTCTATACTCCAATTAAACAAGATAAATATAACTTGCTACATGACAAAGACTGAATATATCTCGAAATGAAAAGGTTTCTTTTAGCGAATATCTGCCTACAGCTGGTCTAATAAAAGTGGTCTACAACAGCACTTCAGTCTATCAATTGGCCTCTGGTAGTCTAGTGGTAAAATTGTCTGAATTGGTTTTTGCTTTCCCCTCAGCTGATGCTGGTTCGATTCTCGGTGGGGTCATCAGCAGTCTATTTAGCCACATTCAATTTGTTTATATTTTAGTTGTAATGTTTCTTTTCAGGAAAATATTTATGTCGCTAAAAGTTCTTTGAATTTGGTCGTTCCTAAACAGCATTTTAGTTGAAACTCTGCTCACAAATGGACTCACACTGGCTAAATAAATGAATAAATAAATAAATAAACACATTATATGTTAAACGGTATACCAGTAAATTGTTGTAAACATAGTACTGGCAAGTGTAGCTAGAAATGAAGAAAAGAGGTTGTAAACTACCTAAAACTTACACTACTGGGAGGCGAAACAGCATGTCAACCTGACTCCATAACCACTACACCACCACATCTGTTATAAATCAAGTGGCGTTACATGTAATTGTGCTGCCCAGTGTGTCTCTGAGATGGGATGTATGGTTTATTGGCGGTGTCTCAGTAGAAGTCATTTCAGAAATAATTTGTCAGAAAATTCACAGAATATCCAGATTTGAGAACCAAGACCAGACCCGCTTCGGGGGAGGAGACCAAATTGAAGCTGAGATGGGAGGAAAATGCATGAATGAGGCTAAAAATGGCTTTGGCGTGTTTCTTATGAGGAAATGACAATATAACATGATTAAAAGTTCCAAAAGTTAGATTTTTAATTATATGGAACCTTTACAAAAACTGTTCAATTAACTTCTCAACTCCGTCCTCAATCTCACATTTTTTAGCTACAACACCCTCTTTGGTTCCAGAATGCTATCAAGTCTGACAACTGGAAGGAATTAGACTGACTCTGATGGAATGGGCGGGGCTGATTCTGGAATGGGTGGGGCTGACTCTGGTGCAGCTCCACCTTCTGGTGCAGCTCCGCCTTTGTGGTTCTGCAGCAAGCACCACTTGTTATTTTGAGCTAGTACCAGAAGACAGTGTAACCTTTTTTAGTTCTCTCCAGTCAAAACAAAACTTTAGACTTTTTTCTTTTTTTAATTTAACAGGGAACAGCAATCAATTGAACAGGGAACTGCAACCAGTAGTCACACAACAAAATAAAATCACACAAACAAAATAAAGTTACTCTCCTCTTTTCTTGGTGTCTGAAAAGGGCAGGGAAAACCATCAGACTCCAGTCACTCATCGAATGGACTCTTCACCCTCCTGCCCTCTGGGAAGCGCTACAGGAGCCTATGGAATAAGATTACCAGGTCCCAAAACAGTTTCTTCCCCACAGCTGTCAGACTCCTAAACTCTGCCTGCTGACATAACACCCCAAACCAGCAGCACCCTACATAAACTCTGTAGAAACAAGAAAGCCCTGCAAATCGATGCAGAGCGTCGCGGGATATGCCTGACTGGTCATATATATTACCTCTCATGACACTGACCTCTGACACTATGAGCTTGTGTATGTGAAGAGTTTATTTACCTTTGATAGGGAGTTATGACCTCTGATTTTGTCAAAATCCTTCAACCCGTTCAGGAGATATTGCACACAAAAGCCAAATTTTCATATATACGGCCTCACACAACCTTGACCTTTGACCCTATGAGGTTTTGTACCTCATGAGTTTATTTACCTTAGATAGGGAGTTCTCACCTGAGATTTGGTCAAAGTATTTCAACCTGTTCAGAAGATATTGCACACAAAAACCAATTTTTCATATATACGGCCTCACACGACCTTTACCTTTGACCCTATGAGGTTGTGACCTGATCAGTTTATCTACCTTTGATAGGGAGCTATCACCTCTGATTTGGTCAAAATCATTCAACCCGTTCAGGCAATTTTTGATATATATTTATATATGACCTCACACGACCTTGACCTTTGACCCTATGACCTTGTGTTCCTAATCAGCTCATGTACCCTTCATAGTAATAAAATACACAGGCGAGGGTCAGACTCTCTGGAGGACGCCATGTTGGATTCTATGTTTATTTAGCTGTATTTATGGTTTTGCTGGTGGTTTTTGACTCCTTTGAAAACTGTGCAACAACACTCTTCTTCTTCCTTTTCTTGTGTGTTATTTGGCGGATGGCACTCAACATAAAAAGATGCATTTCTCAAACAATTAATGTATTGGAGCGTGAACCAGAGTCATTAATCTCATATCCTAATTTGAGAGTTACAGCTAGAGTCCAGAGGGTTTTGTTGGCTTTATAAGCATTAGTTAGTAAGGTCCTCACTTGAACAAAAAATACAGCTTGTTTGCAGTGACTTTGGTATTTACTACCCCCTATTGCCAGAAATCTACACACTTTCCCTTTAAGCCGCGTTGTCTCTTTAAGACCGGTCCTGGGTGACATTGGAGTTTACAGCGAGGCCGTAGAAATTCTCTGTCTGGATATTTATTGTGGAGATTAATGGACTAAAATGGGTTGCTGCACCGTGACTGTCTTCTCCTTTTTTTGGAGAGTAAAAACTATATTTTGGTTTTTAAATGCTGCCGCTGCACCGTGTTAAGAAATCATATTACTGGTTGGTTCGAAATGGGTTGAAATGTTCACATTTCTTCTTTGCTTTACATGCTGCTCACTAAAGCGTGCTTTAATTAATATTGCGTTTTCGTAAAACGTAAGAGCAAACAAGGGGGATTTTAATTGACAAAAATAATAAAATCAGCACATTTCCAAGCCAACTGCGGTTGACATTGGCACGTTGGCTTGAAAAATATCTCCTTTTTGCCGTAAATAACACACATTTCATAGCTGTTGTGGGTTATGTATGTGTTCATCAGTGCTTGAGAACTGTAACTTTGGGGAGCGGGTCGTAATTGTGGGCTTTTAATGCGGTGCTGTCTGTGGCGAGGTGTTGGTAGGGTCTGATCGGAGCTGCAGCCAGAGCGTTTCTCCCGACCAGCGGCTGCTGGGAGCTGGTCCACGGTGAAGCAGCCCACGCAGCCGAACGAGGGCTTCCCGGCTAAGAGCTGACCGCAGCGGCCCCGACGACCGCGGGCCAGCGACCCGAGAAATAACATGGGGAGTCCTGCTGATGCCTGATGTTTTTTTTCCGTAGTAAATACCTGAATATGCAGAGACTCAACAGGTCATTCAGTTGTATGGTATCATTCAGATGATCAAATGAAATGTTGCAACATTAATATCAGTTTACCTGATCTTGATCAATAATCACATTGATGAATTGGTGCATGAATAACTACAAACCCTGCTTCCTGCAGCAGCTTTTTCTGCTCTAGATTTATGATCTGCTATTTGTATATTTCAACGAATAAGACGGAAATGGCATTAATTATTTAGATTTATTTGTGGATTTTTTTGTCGATGTTAACCTTGTTGTGTCTCAGTTCATGAAGCTGTTTTCAATGTTTCCCGCGATGCGAGCAGCTGATTGTGCAGCAGATGGCCGCGGACATGATCAATTTCGAAGTGCTAGTTCTGGATCAAGAGAAAGCCTGCTGTGCTGTGCCGATGATTTTATTTTGCGAGGATGGATTGAGGAAGGGGGACACACATGCTTAAATATCGACTGTCGGCAATAATCAGATTCCTCCTCATAAAATACTTGTTTACATGTTTTGTGTGTGTGTGTGTGTGTGTGTGTGTGTGTAACTCTGCCCACTAATCCGTTACGTATTTTGTTTCTTGTTGACATAAATACAAAAATTATGCAAAAGAAAAGAAGCGAAATAATGTACAAAACTAAAGTATGTGAACCAGGATCAAACCCACGACCTTCACCATTGCAGGCGAATGCATTAGTCACTAGACCACCAGCACTAGGTTCTAAATAACTTCGCAAATTCATCCCTTCAAAACACCATGAGTGCTGGCAGGCTTTACAGCAACATATGTAAAATAGAGCCTTTTTTATTATTATAAACTTGTCGCTTCCGTACAAATGTGAAACAATATATCTGACGGAGATTTCTGCGGAGTTTCTGCACTTTCCTGTCAACAGAAACAGACATGCTGTCTGCCGCTGCCTTCCGCCTCCAGGCTTTTTCAGACTAATAACTGAAAACTAAAGACTGTACACGTTAACTGAACAAAGATTACAGCAATACACCACAACTTTCTCGCTACAAATGTCGTCAAAACATATTTATATGCTCAAACAATCTTAGTTTATCAAATTTTCTCTTAGAACAGCCTGAACAGAGTCCGCCATACTTTCTCTGTTTCTCAGTCCTAAATGGACCAATCACATTGCTGTTCTGCATTTCTTCATTTGCATGTAAAGGCCGGATTTGCTCACTAGCTAACTAGTGAGCAGTACAGCGGTCGAACTAGTTAACATGTTACACAGAATGCCAGCCAAGTGTGTATTTATTCAAATTCCACAAATTTACTAGTTTTAGGGGCATTTTTCTGCAGCTAGTTAACTAGTGACAGTGTTTTGTGTTCACTACTTAACATGTAAGGCTCAGTTTGCCCTCTATAAGCTACTGAGAAAAAATTATAATGCAGATATGCTCACTAGTTAACTAGTGAGTGCTTCCTGTCCCATTACAAGTGAACTAGAAAGGCCAAATATGTCAACTAGTTAACTAGTGAAGGTAAATTTGTCACTAGTTAACTAGTAAGAACACATTTTTACATAACAAGTAAACTAGATTGCTCCAAAAACAGCAACTAGTGTGCGTCTTGTGCGCACTAGTTAACTAGTGAGCATATCTGCACCTCACTAGTTAACTAGTGAGCATATCCGCACCTCACTAGTTAACTAGTGAGCAAATCCGCACCTCACTAGTTAACTAGTGAGCAAATCTGCACCTCACTAGTTAACTAGTGAGCAAATCCACACGTCACTAGTTAACTAGTGAGCATATCTGCGCCTCACTAGTTAACTAGTGAGCAAATCCGCACCCTACAAGTTAACTAGTTGGCGTTTTGGGGCCCACTAGTTAACTAGTGAGCATATCTGCACTTTACAAGTTAACTAGTGATGCTTTTTTGCACCTTACTAGTTAACTAGTGGGCGCTTTAGGGCGCACTAGTTAACTAGTGAGCAAATCTGCACGACACTAGTTAACTAGTGAGCATATCTGTGCCTCACTAGTTAACTAGTGAGCAAATCCGCACCCTACTAGTAAACTTGTTGACATTTTGGGGCCCACTAGTTAACTAGTGAGCATATCTGCACTTTACATGTTCACTAGTGATGCTTTTTTGCACCTTACTAGTTAACTAGTGGGCGCCTTAGGGTGCACTAGTTAACTAGTGAGCAAATCTGCACCTCACTAGTTAACTAGTGAGCATATCCGCACCTTACTTGTGGGCGATTTGGGGCCCACTAGTGAACTAGTGACACTTATTTTGCACCTCACTAGTTAACTAGTGGACATTTGTACCCTCTCTAGTTAACTAGTGAGCAGTTCCGCCTTCACAAGTTTACATGTAAGTGTCACACTGAAGCCACTACTAGTTCACTAGCTGAGGTTCCTCTGGCCAGCATGTTAACTTGTGTGCCGCATGCAAATGTTTGGGGTGGGATTTTACGAAACTCCGCACTGTGATTGGTTGTCATATTTTATTTTGACACAGGGAGCCAATAGAGAGTCTTAATTTGAGAAATTCTCCGCCTCCTAATTAGAATTCTGCGCAACTAGCTAGCTAGTGTGAATGTAGACTTGAACTAGTTTACTAGTATACATTTATGTCCTCACTAGTTAACTAGTTTGGACAATGGATGCATCAACTAGGTAACTAGTGAGCCTGCTGCCATCAACTAGCTAGCTAGTGAGTCATTAATGGTTCACTATTTAACTAGTGGCACTGACCTACTCCAACTAGTTAACTAGTTAGGAGTTAAGCCTTCACTAGTTAACTAGCGTGCACATTTTGGCCATCAATAGTTAACTAGTGAGACACAAAAAACTTTCAACTAGCTGACTGGTATGCACTTTGGCCTTTACTAGTTAACTAGTGAGCCATTTATGTGTCAACTAGCTAACTAGTGAAGCCAAAATGTGTTCACTAGTTAACTAGTGCACATTTATATCTACCACAACTTAACTAGTGTGCACATTTTGGCCATCACTAGTTAACTAGTGAGACACAAAAACCTTCAACTAGCTGACTGGTGTGCATTTTGGTCTTTACTAGTTAACTAGTGAGCCATTTATGTGTCAACTAGTTAACTAGTGAAGCCAAAATATGTTCACTAGTTAACTAGTGCGCATTTATGTCTACAACAAGTTAACTGGTGTGCACATTTTGACCCTCACTAGTTAACTAGTGAGAGAAATACCTTCAACTAGCTGACTGGTATGCATTTCTGCTTTTACTAGTTAACTAGTGAGCAGTTTTTGTGTCAACTAGTTAACTACTGAAGCCTAAATGTGTTCACTAGTTAACTAGTGCGCATTTCTGCTGTCACTAGTTAACTGGTGGGCACATTTTCACCCTCGATATTTAACTAGTTGACACAAACATGCCTAACTAGTTAACTAGTGGACAGAAATGGCTTACATGTTCATGACAATTCTGGCTGATATCCTGATATCAGAATAAATGCTCATTTGGCTTGCCATACTGCTTGTTTCTACATGATATCAGAAGGAGACTGCTTGTTTCTACATGATGTCAGAAGGAGACTGCTTGTTTCTTTATGATATCAGAAGGAGACTGCTTGTTTCAAAAAATGAACATTTAAACGTTTTAATGAAGAATTTAACGTTTTAATGAACACTTAAACATTTTAATGAACATTTTAATGTTTTAATGAACATTTAAACACTTTAAAGAACATTTTAACGTTTTAATGAACATTTTGACGTTTCAATGCACATTTTAACATTTTTAAAAGTGAAGATTTTAACGTTTTAAAGAACTTTTAAATGTTTTAATGAACATTTTAACGTTTTAATGAACATTTAAACACTTTATTGAACATTTTAACATTTTTAAAAATGAAGATTTTAACGTTTTAATGAAGATTTTAACGTTGTAATGAACATTTAAATGTTCAAATGAACATTTTAATGTTTTAATGAACATTTAAACATTTTAATGAAACTTTAAACATTCTAATGAACAGTTTGACGTTTTTTAAAATGAAAATTTTAAGGTTTTCATGAACATTTTAACTTTTTAATGAAGAATTAAATGTTTTATTGAACATTTAAACATTTTAATGATGATTTTAACGTTTTTAAAAATGAACATTTAAACGTTTTAATGAAGATTTATATTCAACAAGCATTTATATATTCTGATATATATCAGGCATATATATCTTGTTTCTACATGATATAAGAAAGAGACTGCATGTTTCTACATGATATCAGAATGAGACTGCTTTTTTCTACATGATATCAGAAGGAGACTGCTTGTTTCTTTATGATGTCAGAGGCAGACTGCTTGTTTCTTTATGATGTCAGAAGGAGACATTTTAACGTTTTAATGAACATTTAAACGTTTTAATGAACCTTTAAACATTCTAATGAACATTTAAATATTTTAATGAACCTTTAAACATTCTAATGAACAGTTTAACGTTTTTAAAAATGAAATTTTAATGTTTTAATGAACATTTTAACGTTTTAATGAAGAATTTAACATTTTAATGCACATTTTAACAATTTTAAAAATGAAGATTTTAACGTTTTAATGAAGATTTTAACGTTGTAATGAACATTTAAACGTTTTAATGAACATTTTAACACTTTATTGAACATTTTTGTTTTATTGAACATTTTAACATTTTTAAAAATGAAGCTTTTAACGTTTTAATGAAGCTTTTAACGTTGTAATGAACATTTAAATGTTTTAATGAACATTTTAACGTTTTAATTAACATTTAAAAGTTTAATGAACCTTTAAACATTCTAATGAACAGTTTAACGTTTTTAAAAATGAAATGTTAATGTTTTAATTAACATTTTAACGTTTTAATGAAGAATTTAACGTTGTAATGAACATTTAAACATTTTAATGATGATTTTAACGTTTTTAAAAACGAACATTTAAACGTTTTGATGAAGGTTTATATTCAACAAGCATATATATATTCTGATATATATCAGACATATATATCTTGTTTCTACATGATATAACAAGGAGACTGCTTGTTTCTTTATGGTGTCAGAAAGAGACTGCTTGTTTCTACATGATGTCAGATAGAGACTGCTTGTTTCAAAAAATGAACATTGTAACGTTGTAATGAACCTTTAAACGTTTTTAAAAATGAACATTTAAACATTTTAAAGAACATTTTAACGTTTTAATGAACATTTTAACATTTTAATGCACATTTTAAAGAACATTTTATCGTTTTAATGAACATTTTAACATTTTAATGAACATTTAAACATTTTAAAGAACATTTTAACGTTTTAATGAACATTTTAACGTTTTAATGAACACTTGAACATTTTAATGAACATTTTAACATTTGAATGAACATTTTAATGTTTTAATGAACATTTAAACATTTTAAAGAACATTTTAACGTTTTAATGAACATTTTAACGTTTTAATGCACATTTTAACATTTTTAAAAGTGAAGATTTTAATGTTTTAAAGAACTTTTAAATGTTTTAATGAACATTTAAACATTTTAAAGAACATTTTAACGTTTTAATGAACATTTAAACGTTTTAATGAACCTTTAAATATTCTAATGAAAAGTTTAATGTTTTTAAAAATGAAAATGTTAATGTTTTAATGAACATTTTAACTTTTTAATGAAGAATTTGACGTTTTATTGAACATTTAAACATTTTAATGATGATTTTAACGTTTTTAAAAACGGACATTTAAACGTTTTAATGAAGATTTATATTCAACAAGCATATATATATTCTGATATATATCAGACATATATATCTTGTTTCTACATGATATGAGAAAGAGACTGCTTGTTTCTTTATGATGTCAGAGGCAGACTGCTTGTTTCTTTATGATGTCAGAAGGAGACTGCTTGTTTCTACATGATATCAGAAAGAGACTGCTTGTTTCTACATGATATCAGAAGGAGACTGCTTGTTTCTACAAGATGTCAGAAGGAGACTGCTTATTTCTACATGATATCAGAAGGAGACTGCTTGTTTCTACATGATATCAGAAGGAGACTGCTTGTTTCTACATGATGTCAGAAGGAGACTGCTTATTTCTACATGATATCAGAAGGAGACTGCTTGTTTCTATATGATATCAGAAGGAGACTGCTTGTTTCTACATGATGTTAGAAGGAGACTGCTTGTTTCTACATGATATCAGAAAGAGACTGCTTGTTTCTATATGATATCAGAAGGAGACTGCTTGTTTCTACATGATGTTAGAAGGAGACTGCTTGTTTCTACATGATATCAGAAAGAGACTGCTTGTTTCTATATGATACCAGAAAGAGACTGCTTGTTTCTACATGATATCAGAAGGAGACTGCTTGTTTCTACATGATATCAGAAAGAGACTGCTTGTTTCTACATGATGTTAGAAGGAGACTGCTTGTTTCTACATGATATCAGAAAGAGACTGCTTGTTTCTATATGATACCAGAAAGAGACTGCTTGTTTCTACATGATATCAGAAGGAGACTGCTTGTTTCTATATGATATCAGAAGGAGACTGCTTGTTTCTACATGATGTTAGAAGGAGACTGCTTGTTTCTACATGATATCAGAAAGAGACTGCTTGTTTCTATATGATACCAGAAAGAGACTGCTTGTTTCTACATGATATCAGAAGGAGACTGCTTGTTTCTACATGATATCAGAAAGAGACTGCTTGTTTCTACATGATGTTAGAAGGCGACTGCTTGTTTCTACATGATGTCAGATGGAGACTGCTTATTTCTACATGATATCAGAAGGAGACTGCTTGTTTCTACATGATATCAGAAGGAGACTGCTTGTTTCTACATGATGTCAGAAAGAGACTGCTTGTTTCTACATGATATCAGAAGGCGACTGCTTGTTTCTACATGATATCAGAAAGAGACTGCTTGTTTCTACATGATATCAGAAAGAGACTGCTTGTTTCTACATGATATCAGAAGGCGACTGCTTGTTTCTACATGATGTCAGATGGAGACTGCTTATTTCTACATGATATCAGAAGGAGACTGCTTGTTTCTATATGATATCAGAAGGAGACTGCTTGTTTCTACATGATGTTAGAAGGAGACTGCTTGTTTCTACATGATATCAGAAAGAGACTGCTTGTTTCTACATGATATCAGAAAGAGACTGCTTGTTTCTACATGATATCAGAAGGAGACTGCTTGTTTCTACATGATGTTAGAAGGAGACTGCTTGTTTCTACATGATGTCAGAAGGAGACTGCTTGTTTCTACATGATATCAGAAGGAGACTGCTTGTTTCTACATGATGTTAGAAGGAGACTGCTTGTTTCTACATGATGTCAGAAGGAGAATGCTTGTTTCTATATGATATCAGAAGGAGACTGCTTGTTTCTACATGATGTTAGAAGGAGACTGCTTGTTTCTACATGATATCAGAAAGAGACTGCTTGTTTCTACATGATATCAGAAAGAGACTGCTTGTTTCTATATGATATCAGAAGGAGACTGCTTGTTTCTACATGATGTTAGAAGGAGACTGCTTGTTTCTACATGATGTCAGAAGGAGACTGCTTGTTTCTACATGATATCAGAAGGAGACTGCTTGTTTCTACATGATGTCAGAAGGAGACTGCTTGTTTCTACATGATATCAGAAGGAGACTGCTTGTTTTCTACATGATATCAGAAGGAGACTGCTTGTTTCTACATGATATCAGAAAGAGACTGCTTCTTTCTACATGATATCAGAAAGAGACTGCTTGTTTCTACATGATATCAGAAGGAGACTGCTTGTTTCTACATGATGTTAGAAGGAGACTGCTTGTTTCTACATGATGTCAGAAGGAGACTGCTTATTTCTACATGATATCAGAAGGAGACTGCTTATTTCTACATGATATCAGAAAGAGACTGCTTGTTTCTACATGATATCAGAAGGAGACTGCTTGTTTCTACATGATGTTAGAAGGAGACTGCTTGTTTCTACATGATTTCAGAAGGAGACTGCTTATTTCTACATGATATCAGAAGGAGACTGCTTGTTTCTATATGATATCAGAAGGAGACTGCTTGTTTCTACATGATGTTAGAAGGAGACTGCTTGTTTCTACATGATGTCAGAAGGAGACTGCTTATTTCTACATGATATCAGAAGGAGACTGCTTGTTTCTATATGATATCAGAAGGAGACTGCTTATTTCTACATGATATCAGAAGGAGACTGCTTGTTTCTATATGATATCAGAAGGAGACTGCTTGTTTCTACATGATATCAGAAAGAGACTGCTTGTTTCTACATGATATCAGAAAGAGACTGCTTGTTTCTACATGATATCAGAAGGAGACTGCTTGTTTCTACATGATGTTAGAAGGAGACTGCTTGTTTCTACATGATATCAGAAAGAGACTGCTTGTTTCTACATGATATCAGAAGGAGACTGCTTGTTTCTACATGATATCAGAAAGAGACTGCTTGTTTCTACATGATATCAGAAGGAGACTGCTTGTTTCTACATGATATCAGAAAGAGACTGCTTGTTTCTACATGATGTCAGAAGCATATGGCAAGCCAAATGAGCATTTATTCTGATATCAGAATATCAGCCAGAATTGTCATGAACATGTAAGCCATTTCTGTCCACTAGTTAACTAGTTAGCCATGTTTGTGTCAACTAGTTAAATAGTGACAGCCTAAATGTCAACTAGTTAACTAGTAAGGCCTAAATTCTCTCTAGTTAACTAGTTAAAATGTTTCATATCTTACTAGTTAACTAGTATTGCTCAGTGTGTTCACTAGTTAACTAGTGGACAGATCAATGTCCACTAGTTAACTAGTTAAAACACATTTAGTTTTTACTAGTCAACTAGTAAGGTACAAAAACTCGTACTAGCTGACTACTGAATGTAAAAATCCCACTTGTTAACTTTGCCCAATTTGGCCAGCCGCTTGAGCATTAATTCTGATATCTTGTCAACAGGTCAACTAGTTAACTAGTGAGGGTCAAACTGTACATGCTAGTTAACTAGTGAACACATTTTGACCTTCACTAGTTAACTAGTTGACACAAAAATGGCTCATTAGTTAACTAGTAAAGGCCAAAATGCATACCAGTCAGCTAGTTGAAGGTATTTGTGTCTCACTAGTTAACTAGTCAGGGTCAAAATGAGCCCACCAGTTAACTAGTGGGAGACGGAAATGTTCACTAGTTAACTAGTGAACACATTTTGGCTTCACTAGTTAACTAGGTGACACAAAATGGCTCACTAGTTAACTAGTAAAGGCCAAAATGCATACCAGTCAGCTAGTTGAAGGTTTTTGTGTCTCACTAGTTAACTAGTGATGGCCAAAATGTGCACACCAGTTAACTAGTGACAGAAGAAATGCCCACTAGTTGACTAGTGAACACATTTTGGCTTCCTAGTTAACTAGGTGACACAAAAATGGCTCACTAGTTAACTAGTAAGGGCTAAAATGCATACCAGTCAGCTAGTTGAAGGTTTTTGTGTCTCACTAGTTAACTAGTGACAGTTCAAAGTGTCCACATGTTCACTAGTGAAGGCAAAACTCCTAACTAGTTAAGTAGTTGGAGTAGGGCAGTGCCACTAGTTAACTAGTGAACCATTAATGACTCACTAGCTAGCTAGTTGATTGTAGCAGGCTCACTAGTTACCTAGTTGATGCATCCATTGTCCAAACTAGTTAACTAGTGAGGACATAAATGTATACTAGTAAACTAGTTCAAGCCTACATTCACACTAGCTAGCTAGTTGCACAGAATTCTAATTAGGAGGCAGAGAATTTCTCAAATTGAGGCTTTCTATTGGCTCACTATGTTAAAATAAAATATGACAACCAATCACAGTGCGGAATTTTGCAAAATCCCACCCCAAACATTTGCATGCGGCACACAAGTTAACATGCTGGCCAGAGGAACCTCAGCTAGTAAACTAGTAGTGGCTTCAGTGTGACACTTACATGTAAACTTGTGAAGGCGGAACTGCTCACTAGTTAACTAGAGAGGGTACAAATGTCCACTAGTTAACTAGTGAGGTGCAAAATAAGTGTCACTAGTTCACTAGTGGGCCCCAAAACGCCCACAAGTTAACTAGTAAGGTGTGGATATGCTCACTAGTTAACTAGTGAGGTGCAGATTTGCTCACTAGTTAACTAGTGCACCCTTAAGCGCCCACTAGTTAACTAGTAAGGTGCAAAAAAGCATCACTAGTTAACTAGTAAGGTGCAGATATGCTCACTAGTTAACTAGTGGGCCCCAAAACGCCAACTAGTTAACTAGTAGGGTGCGGATTTGCTCACTAGTTAACTAGTGAGGCGCAGATATGCTCACTAGTTAACTAGTGACGTGCGGATTTGCTTACTAGTTAACTAGTGAGGCGCAGATATGCTCACTAGTTAACTAGTGAGGTGCGGATTTGCTCACTAGTTAACTAGTGAGGTGCGGATTTGCTCACTAGTTAACTAGTGAGGTGCAGATTTGCTCACTAGTTAACTAGTGAGGTGCGGATTTGCTCACTAGTTAACTAGTGAGGTGCGGATTTGCTCACTAGTTAACTAGTGAGGTGCAGATATGCTCACTAGTTAACTAGTGAGCATATCTGCACCTCACTAGTACCTCACTAGTTAACTAGTGAGCATATCTGCACCTCACTAGTTAACTAGTGAGGTGCGGATTTGCTCACTAGTTAACTAGTTGCATCTAAAAACACATACAAGCTGACCATTTTTGTCCACTAGTTAACTAGTGGAACAATTGAAATTTCACCAGTTTACATGTGTGGCAGTGCAGCAGCTCACTAGTTAACTAGTGCCTGAAACACAAATTATGCATATTCTAATGAGAAGGCGGGCAGAAGACTCCTGTTGGGTATAAGAATCCCACCCAGTCTAAAACGTATGTGCTGTGGCCTCACAATCTGATGGGTGTCCCTGAGCGCCAAGGCTTGCACTCATTAGTCATGGTTTGACACCTACTGGTTGGTCGTTGCGGCAGGTTCGAATCCCGCAGATGGCATTCCGCAATTGCTGTAACATTATTTATTTTCTCTTTGTGTTGTAATGTTCAAAGTTTTATTGTTTTACTGCTTTTATTCCCCCCTCCCAAATCAAGTAAAGCACCTCGTTTGGTGTCGTGTAAGGGAGATCAGTTGGCGAGTTCAAGTCCCATTGAGGAGAATTGGAATTTAGTGTGCCAGTAATTTTATTGTAGTTCATTTTTGTTTGGTATTGAAAGTTTGGTATTGAAAAAGGCTATATTAAAAATAATTATTGATATATATATATATCTCCATCCATCCATCCATCCATCTTCCCAAGAAATAGATCAAATGACACTGAGGGAAAAAACTGTGGTTATTTTGGAGAGGGTGCTGGCTGCAAAACCACAAAGGCGGAGCTGCACCCCGCCCATTCACGCAAACTCAGCCTAGCCCACTGACTTCCGTTTTTGTTTTCAACTTTATCGCAAACTGACCTGACCCACATGAATTACGGCTGTTACTAGTTTACAGTCGTTAATGCTATGTTCTATACTCCAATTAAACAAGATAAATATAACTTGCTACATGACAAAGACTGAATATATCTCGAAATGAAAAGGTTTCTTTTAACGAATATCTGCCTACAGCTGGTCTAATAAAAGTGGTGTACAACAGCACTTCAGTCTATTGAATGGCCTCTGGTAGTCTAGTGGTAAAATCGTCTGAGTTGGTTTTCGCTTTCCCCTCAGCTGATGCTGGTTCGATTCTCGGTGGGGTCATCAGCAGTCTATTTAGCCACATTCAATTTGTTTATATTTTAGTTGTAATGTTTCTTTTCAGCAAAATATTTATGTCGCTAAAAGTTCTTTGAATTTGGTCGTTCCTAAACAGCATTTTAGTTGAAACTCTGCTCACAAATGGACTCACACTGGCTAAATAAACGAATAAATAAATAAATAAACACATTATATGTTAAACGGTATACCAGTAAATTGTTGTAAACATAGTACTGGCAAGTGTAGCTAGAAATGAAGAAAAGAGGTTGTAAACTACCTAAAACTTACACTACTGGGAGGCGAAACAGCATGTCAACCTGACTCCATAACCACTACACCACCGCATCTGTTATAAATCAAGTGGCGTTACATGTAATTGTGCTGCCCAGTGTGTCTCTGAGATGGGATGTATGGTTTATTGGCGGTGTCTCAGTAGAAGTCATTTCAGAAATAATTTGTCAGAAAATTCACAGAATATCCAGATTTGAGAACCAAGACCAGACCCGCTTCGGGGGAGGAGACCAAATTGAAGCTGAGATGGGAGGAAAATGCATGAATGAGGCTAAAAATGGCTTTGGCGTGTTTCTTATGAGGAAATGACAATATAACATGATTAAAAGTTCCAAAAGTTAGATTTTTAATTATATGGAACCTTTACAAAAACTGTTCAATTAACTTCTCAACTCCGTCCTCAATCTCGCATTTTTTAGCTACAACACCCTCTTTGGTTCCAGAATGCTATCAAGTCTGACAACTGGAAGGAATTAGACTGACTCTAATGGAATGGGCGGGGCTGATTCTGGAATGGGCGGCGCTGACTCTGGTGCAGCTCCACCTTCTGGTGCAGCTCCGCCTTTGTGGTTCTGCAGCAAGCACCACTTGTTATTTTGAGCTAGTACCAGAAGACAGTGTAACCTTTTTTAGTTCTCTCCAGTCAAAACAAAACTTTAGACTTTTTTCTTTTTTAAATTTAACAGGGAACAGCAATCAATTGAACAGGGAACTGCAACCAGTAGTCACACAACAAAATAAAATCACACAAACAAAATAAAGTTACTCTCCTTTTTTCTTGGTGTCTGAAAAGGGCAGGGAAAACCATCAGACTCCAGTCACCCATCGAATGGACTCTTCACCCTCCTGCCCTCTGGGAAGCGCTACAGGAGCCTATGGACTAAGACTACCAGGTCCCGAAACAGTTTCTTCCCCACAGCTGTCAGACTCCTAAACTCTGCCTGCTGACATAACACCCCAAACCAGCAGCACCCTACATAAACTCTGTAGAAACAAGAAAGCCCTGGAAATCGATGCAGAGCGTCGCGGGATATGCCTGACTGGTCATATATATTACCTCTCATGACACTGACCTCTGACCCTATGAACTTGTGTATGTGATGAGTTTATTTACCTTTGATAGGGAGTTATGACCTCTGATTTTGTCAAAATCCTTCAACCCGTTCAGGAGATATTGCACACAAAAGCCAAATTTTCATATATACGGCCTCACACAACCTTGACCTTTGACCCTATGAGGTTTTGTACCTCATGAGTTTATTTACCTTAGATAGGGAGTTCTCACCTGCGATTTGGTCAAAGTATTTCAACCTGTTCAGAAGATATTGCACACAAAAACCAATTTTTCATATATACGGCCTCACACGACCTTTACCTTTGACCCTATGAGGTTGTGACCTGATCAGTTTATCTACCTTTGATAGGGAGCTATCACCTCTGATTTGGTCAAAATCATTCAACCCGTTCAGGCAATTTTTGATATATATATGACCTCACACAACCTTGACCTTTGACCCTATTACATTGTGTTCCTAATCAGTTCATGTACCCTTCATAGTAATAAAATACACAGGCGAGGGTCCGACTCTCTGGAGGACGCCATGTTGGATTCTATGTTTATTTAGCTGTATTTATGGTTTTGCTGGTGGTTTTTGACTCCTTTGAAAACTGTGCAACAACACTCTTCTTCTTCCTTTTCTCGTGTGTTATTTGGCGGATGGCACTCAACATAAAAAGATGCATTTCTCAAACAATTAATGTATTGGAGCGTGAACCTGAGTCATTAATCTCATATCCTAATTTGAGAGTTACAGCTAGAGTCCAGAGGGTTTTGTTGGCTTTATGAGCATTAGTTAGTAAGGTCCTCACTTGAACAAAAAATACAGCTTGTTTGCAGTGACTTTGGTATTTACTACCCCCTATTGCCAGAAATCTACACACTTTCCCTTTAAGCGCGTTGTCTCTTTAAGACTGGTCCTGGGTGACATTGGAGTTTACAGCGAGGCCGTAGAAATTCTCTGTCTGGATATTTATTGTGGAGATTAATGGACTAAAATGGGTTGCTGCACCGTGACTGTCTTCTCCTTTTTTTGGAGAGTAAAAACTATATTTTGGTTTTTAAATGCTGCCGCTGCACCGTATTAAGAAATGATATTACTGGTTGGTTCGAAATGGGTTGAAATGTTCACATTTCTTCTTTGCTTTACATGCTGATCACTAAAGCGTGCTTTAATTAATATTGCGTTTTCGTAAAACGTAAGAGCAAACAAGGGGGATTTTAATTGACAAAAATAATAAAATCAGCACATTTCCAAGCCAACTGCGGTTAACATTGGCACGTCGGCTTGAAAAATATCTCCTTTTTGCCGTAAATAACACACATTTCATAGCTGTTGTGGGTTATTTATGTGTTCATCAGTGCTTGAGAACTGTAACTTTGGGGAGCGGGTCGTAATTGTGGGCTTTTAATGCGGTGCTGTCTGTGGCGAGGTGTTGGTAGGGTCTGATCGGAGCTGCAGCCAGAGCGTTTTGCCCGACCAGCGGCTGCTGGGAGCTGGTCCACGGTGAAGCAGCCCACGCAGCCGAACGAGGGCTTCCCGGCTAAGAGCTGACCGCAGCGGCCCCGACGACCGCGGGCCAGCGACCCGAGAAATAACATGGGGAGTCCTGCTGCTGCCTGCTGTTGTTTGTTTTCCGTAGTAAATACCTGAATATGCAGAGACTCAACAGGTCATTCAGTTGTGTGGTATCATTCAGATGATCAAATGAAATGTTGCAACATTAATATCAGTTTACCTGATCTTGATCAATAATCACATTGATGAATTGGTGCATGAATAACTACAAACCCTGCTTCCTGCAGCAGCTTTTTCTGCTCTAGATTTATGATCTGCTATTTGTATATTTCAACGAAAAAGACGGAAATGGCATTAATTATTTAGATTTATTTGTGGATTTTTTTGTCGATGTTAACCCTGTTGTGTCTCAGTTCATGAAGCTGTTTTCAATGTTTCCCGCGATGCGAGCAGCTGATTGTGCAGCAGATGGCCGCGGACATGATCAATTTCGAAGTGCTAGTTCTGGATCAAGAGAAAGCCTGCTGTGCTGTGCCGATGATTTTATTTTGCGAGGATGGATTGAGGAAGGGGGACACACATGCTTAAATATCGACTGTCGGCAATAATCAGATTCATACTCATAAAATACTTGTTAACATGTTTTGTGTGTGTGTGTGTGTGTGTGTGTGTGTGTGTGTGTGTGTGTGTGTGTGTGTGTGTGTGTAACTCTGCCCACTAATCCGTTACGTATTTTGTTTCTTGTTGACATAAATACAAAAATTATGCAAAAGAAAAGAAGTGAAATAATGTACACAACTAAAGTGTATGATCCAGTATCGAACCCGCGACCTTCACCATTGCAGGCGAACGCGTTAGTCACTAGACCACCGGCACTGGGTGCTACATCTCCTCGCAAATTCATACCTTTAAAACACTATGAGTGCTGGAGGCTTTACAGCAACGTATGTAAAATAGAGCCTTTTTTATTATTATAAACTTGTCGCTTCCGTACAAATGTGAAACAATATATCTGACGGAGATTTCTGCGGAGTTTCTGCACTTTCCTGTCAACAGAAACAGACATGCTGTCTGCCGCTGCCTTCCGCCTCCAGGCTTTTTCAGACTAATAACTGAAAACTAAAGACTGCACACGTTAACTGAACAAAGATTACAGCAATACACCACAACTTTCTCGCTACAAATATCGTCAAAACATATTTATGTGCTCAAACGATCTTAGTTTATCAAATTTTCTCTTAGAACAGCCTGAACAGAGTCCGCCATACTTTCTCTGTTTCTCAGTCCTACATGGACCAATCACATAGCTGTTCTGCATTTCTTCATTTGCATGTAAAGGCCGGATTTGCTCACTAGCTAACTAGTGAGCAGTACAGCGGTCGAACTAGTTAACATGTTACACAGAATGCCAGCCAAGTGTGTATTTATTCAAATTCCACAAATTTACTAGTTTTAGGGGCATTTTTCTGCAGCTAGTTAACTAGTGACAGTGTTTTGTGTTCACTACTTAACATGTAAGGCTCAGTTTGCCCTCTATAAGCTAGTGAGAAAAAATTATAATGCAGATATGCTCACTAGTTAACTAGTGAGTGCTTCCTGTCCCATTACAAGTGAACTAGAAAGGCCAAATATGTCAACTAGTTAACTAGTGAAGGTAAATTTGTCACTAGTTAACTAGTAAGAACACATTTTTACATAACAAGTAAACTAGATTGCTCCAAAAACAGCAACTAGTGTGCGTCTTGTGCGCACTAGTTAACTAGTGAGCATATCTGCACCTCACTAGTTAACTAGTGAGCATATCTGCACCTCACTAGTTAACTAGTGAGCAAATCCGCACCTCACTAGTTAACTAGTGAGCAAATCCGCACCTCACTAGTTAACTAGTGAGCAAATCCGCACCTCACTAGTTAACTAGTGAGCAAATCCGCACTTCACTAGTTAACTAGTGAGCAAATCCGCGCCTCACTAGTTAGCTAGTAAGCAAATCCGCACTTCACTAGTTAACTAGTGAGCATATCTGTGCCTCACTAGTTAACTAGTGAGCAAATCCGCACCCTACTAGTTAACTAGTTGGCGTTTTGGGGCCCACTAGTTAACTAGTGAGCATATCTGCACTTTACAAGTTAACTAGTGATGCTTTTTTGCACCTTACTAGTTAACTAGTGGGTGCTTTAGGGCACACTAGTTAACTAGTGAGCAAATCTGCACCTCACTAGTTAACTAGTGAGCAAATCCGCACATCACTAGTTAACTAGTGAGCATATCTGTGCCTCACTAGTTAACTAGTGAGCAAATCCGCACCCTACTAGTTAACATGTTGACATTTTGGGGCCCACTAGTTAACTAGTGAGCATATCTGCACTTTACAAGTTAACTAGTGATGCTTTTTTGCACCTTACTAGTTAACTAGTGGGCGCTTAATGGTGCACTAGTTAACTAGTGAGCAAATCTGCACCTCACTAGTTAACTAGTGAGCATATCCACACCTTACTAGTTAACTTGTGGGCGTTTTGGGGCCCACTAGTGAACTAGTGACACTTATTTTGCACCTCACTAGTTAACTAGTGGACATTTGTACCCTCTCTAGTTAACTAGTGAGCAGTTCTGCCTTCACAAGTTTACATGTAAGTGTCACACTGAAGCCACTACTAGTTCACTAGCTGAGGTTCCTCTGGCCAGCATGTTAACTTGTGTGCCGCATGCAAATGTTTGGGGTGGGATTTTACGAAATTCCGCACTGTGATTGGTTGTCATATTTTATTTTGACACAGGGAGCCAATAGAGAGTCTTAATTTGAGAAATTCTCCGCCTCCTAATTAGAATTCTGCGCAACTAGCTAGCTAGTGTGAATGTAGACTTGAACTAGTTTACTAGTATACATTTATGTCCTCACTAGTTAACTAGTTTGGACAATGGATGCATCAACTAGGTAACTAGTGAGCCTGCTGCCATCAACTAGCTAGCTAGTGAGCCATTAATGGTTCACTAGTTAACTAGTGGCACTGACCTACTCCAACTAGTTAACTAGTTAGGAGTTAAGCCTTCACTAGTTAACTAGTGTGCACATTTTGGCCATCAATAGTTAACTAGTGAGACACAAAAAACCTTCAACTAGCTGACTGGTATGCACTTTGGCCTTTACTAGTTAACTAGTGAGCCATTTATGTGACAACTAGTTAACTAGTGAAGCCAAAATGTGTTCACTAGTTAACTAGTGCACATTTATGTCTACCACAAGTTAACTAGTGTGCACATTTTGGCCATCACTAGTTAACTAGTGAGACACAAAAACCTTCAACTAGCTGACTGGTATGCATTTTGGTCTTTACTAGTTAACTAGTGAGCCATTTATGTGTCAACTAGTTAACTAGTGAAGCCAAAATATGTTCACTAGTTAACTAGTGCGCATTTATCTCTACCACAAGTTAACTAGTGTGCACATTTTGACCCTCACTAGTTAACTAGTGAGACAAATACCTTCAAGTAGCTGACTGCTATGCATTTCTGCTTTTACTAGTTAACTAGTGAGCAGTTTTTGTGTCAACTAGTTAACTACTGAAGCCTAAATGTGTTCACTAGTTAACTAGTGCGCATTTCTGCTGTCACTAGTTAACTAGTGGGCACATTTTCACCCTCGATATTTAACTAGTTGACACAAACATGTCTAACTAGTTAACTAGTGGACAGAAATGGCTTACATGTTCATGACAATTCTGGCCGATATCCTGATATCAGAATAAATGCTCATTTGGCTTGCCATAGTCTCCTTCTGAAATCATGTAGAAACAAGCAGTCTGCTTCTGAAATCATGTAGAAACAGGCAGTCTGCTTCTAACATCATGTAGAAACAAGCAGTCTCCTTCTGACATCATGTAGAAACAAGCAGTCTCCTTCTGAAATCATGTAGAAACAAGCAGTCTCCTTCTGACATCATGAAGAAACAAGCAGTCTCCTTCTGACATCATGTAGAAACAAGCAGTCTCCTTCTGATATCATGTAGAAACAAGCAGTCTCCTTCTGATATCATGTAGAAATAAGCAGTCTCCTTCTAATATCATGTAGAAATAAGCAGTCTCCTTCTGATATCATGTAGAAACAAGCAGTCTCCTTCTGACATCATCTAGAAACAAGCAGTCTCCTTCTGACATCATAAAGAAACAAGCAGTCTCCTTCTGATATCATGTAGAAACAAGCAGTCTCCTTCTGACATCATCTAGAAACAAGATATATATGTCTGATATATATCAGAATATATATATGCTGGTTGAATATAAATCTTAATTAAAACGTTTAAGTGTTCGTTTTAAAAATCTTAAAATCATCATTAAAATGTTTAAATGTTCAATAAAACGTTAAAATCTTCATTAAAAAGTTAAAATGTTCATTAAAACCTTAAAATTTTCATTTTTAAAAATGTTAAACTGTTCATTAGAATGTTTAAAGGTTCATTAAAACGTTTAAATGTTCATTAAAACGTTAAAATGTTCATTAGAACATTTAAATGTTCATTACAACGTTAAAATCTTCATTAAAACGTTAAAATCTTCATTTTTAAAAATGTTAAAATGTTCAATAAAACGTTTAAATGTTCATTAAAATGTTAAAATGTTCATTAAAACGTTAAAATCTTCATTTTTAAAAATGTTAAAATGTTCAATAAAGTGTTTAAATGTTCATTAAAACGTTAAAATGTTCATTAAAACGTTAAAATGTTCTTTAAAATGTTTAAATGTCCATTAAAACATTAAAATGTTCATTAAAATGTTTAAGTGTTCATTAAAACGTTAAATTCTTTATTAAAACGTTTAAATGTTCATTTTTTGACACAAGCAGTCTCCTTCTGATATCATAAAGAAACAAGCAGTCTCCTTCTGATACCATGTAGAAACAAGCAGTCTCCTTCTGACATCATGTAGAAACAAGCAGTCTCCTTCTGACATCATGTAGAAACAAGCATTCTCCTTCTGATATCATGTAGAAACAAGCAGTCTCCTTCTGACATCATGTAGAAACAAGCAGTCTCCTTCTGACATCATGTAGAAACAAGCAGTCTACTTCTGACATCATGTAGAAACAAGCAGTCTCCTTCTGACATCATGTAGAAACAAGCAGTCTCCTTCTGACATCATGTAGAAACAAGCAGTCTCCTTCTGTTATCATGTAGAAACAAGCAGTCTCCTTCTGACATCATGTAGAAACAAGCAGTCTCCTTCTGATATCATGTAGAAACAAGCAGTCTCCTTCTGATATCATGTAGAAACAAGCAGTCTCCTTCTGACATCATGTAGAAACAAGCAGTCTCCTTCTGACATCATGTAGAAACAAGCAGTCTCCTTCTGACATCATGTAGAAACAAGCAGTCTACTTCTGACATCATGTAGAAACAAGCAGTCTCCTTCTGACATCATGTAGAAACAAGCAGTCTCCTTCTGACATCATGTAGAAACAAGCAGTCTCCTTCTGTTATCATGTAGAAAGAAGCAGTCTCCTTCTGACATCATGTAGAAACAAGCAGTCTCCTTCGGATATCATGCAGAAACAAGCAGTCTCCTTCTGAAATCATGTAGAAACAAGCAGTCTCCTTCTGATATCATGTAACAAGCAGTCTCCTTCTGACATCATGTAGAAACAAGCAATCTCCTTCTGATATCATGTAGAAACAAGCAGTCTCCTTCTGACATCATGTAGAGACAAGCAGTCTCCTTCTGACATCATGTAGAAACAAGCAGTCTCCTTCTGATATCATAAAGAAAAAAGCAGTCTCCTTCTGACATCATAAAGAAACAAGCAGTCTCCTTCTGACATCATGTAGAAACAAGCAGTCTCCTTTTCACATCATGTAGAAATAAGCAGTCTCCTTCTGACATCATAAAGAAAAAAGCAGTCTCCTTCTGATATCATAAAGAAACAAGCAGTCTCCTTCTGATATCATAAAGAAATAAGCAGTCTCCTTCTGATATCATAAAGAAAAAAGCAGTCTCCTTCTGATATCATAAAGAAACAAGCAGTCTCCTTCTGACATCATAAAGAAACAAGCAGTCTCCTTCTGATATCATAAAGAAACAAGCAGTCTCATTCTGACATCATAAAGAAACAAGCAGTCTCCTTCTGACATCATGTAGAAACAAGCAGTCTCCTTCTGACATCATAACGAAACAAGCAGTCTCCTTCTGATATCATGTCGAAACAAGCAGTCTCCTTCTGACATAAAGAAACAAGCAGTCTTCCTCTGACATCATAAAGAAACAAGCAGTCTCCTTCTGACATCATAAAGAAACAAGCAGTCTTCCTCTGACATCATAAAGAAACAAGCAGTCTCCTTCTGATATCATGTAGAAACAAGCAGTCTCCTTCTGATATCATGTAGAAAACAAGCAGTCTCCTTCTGATATCATGTAGAAACAAGCAGTCTCCTTCTGATATCATAAAGAAAAAAGCAGGCTACTTCTGACATCATAAAGAAACAAGCAGTCTCCTTGTGACATCATGAAGAAACAAGCAGTCTCCTTCTAACATCATGTAGAAACAAGCAGTCTCCTTCTAACATCATGTAGAAACAAGCAGTCTCCTTCTGACATCATAAAGAAACAAGCAGTCTCCTTCTGACATCATAAAGAAACAAGCAGTCTCCTTCTGATATCATGTAGGAACAAGCAGTCTCCTTCTGACATCATAAAGAAACAAGGAGTCTGCCTCTGACATCATAAAGAAACAAGCAGTCTGCCTCTGACATCTACATTTAACAATTGTTTGCCCAGTCATTTTGAAGTTCCTGTTCAGTAATAAATGTAAAAAATTCAAATCCGTTTTTTGCTTTTTTCACTTTTAAACTGATTTTTAAAGGCTTTAATAGAAATAAATTCTAAATACAAACCATACACTAAAAGCTGAGGTTGTTCTGAAAAAAGGAGAGAGTTACACACACTTTGCGCTTTTTATTACAATTTTACAGCCATAAGATTAAAAATACCAGGCGGCCCTGTTATAATTATGGTCATAAGAGGGTTATTAAGACGGCGATGCAAAAACTGGAAGTGATTGGTAGTCATTCCACTCCAATCCAGTTGGTGGCTGTAATGCACCAAATTGTTGTTTGCCAAGTGCCATAAGACCACAAATAAGAAGAAGAAGAGAGGCGGGAGCATTCGTAACAAACTCAAAGTGATAGTCAAAACATTAAGCATGACATGAAGTTATCCTAGTGGCTCCAATAAGAGAAAGAAGCAGCTTGCTTCATAAAAGCTTTTATTTTCACTTCTGAAAGTGACGTCGTTCTTCGCTGTAAACATCAAAAGGAATCAGAAAGGAAAGACAATGGCAAATGTTTCAAGGGAGGAAAACATAGACCAAAATGGAAAATAGAAAAAAACCTGAGGCTATAGCACAGGAGCACTGACAGGAAGAAGAAAGCAGAGCAAATATTGAAGGCACTCAAAGGGAGGGAAATACAGGGAAAAAGAGGAGGACTAATAAAAAGTGAAAATAACTCGTGTCAGAAGAGGGGAGAGTTTCACAAATCCAGTTAAAGGTAAGATTGTCGAAAATTTAGTGTAAGGGGCCCCATGTCTGTGTTCGCCTTGGGCCCCCAAATTGCTAAATCCGCCCCTGCACAACATCCTGTCTGCAGCTTATCAACAAGAAGTCCGTAGGAAAAGACCAGATCCAGGGTGTGGCCTGCTCTGTGAGTGGGACCAGACACGTGTTGAGAGAAGTGAAAAGAGTTCATCATGTTTAGGAACTCCCTGGTAGAGCTGTTAGATAGATCCTCAGCGTGGATGTTGAAATCTCCAACAATGATTATCCTGTCTAGTTTAATAGTTGAAGATAGGAGATCCTGAAAGTCAGACAGGAAGGATGAAGTAGCATTAGGCATCGGTAGGCGGCCGCCTGGGCCCCCCTTGTATTGGGGGGCCCCCTAGCCCTGACCGCCGGCACCCCTCTGTTAATGCCACAATATTATTATTACCAACCTGTCACCGCAGACGGGATTGGACATACGCTTTTCTCATTACCATAATTCCTGAACCGTTCAAGATATCATTAAAATCCCAAAAGTGCTGAAAAGATTAAAAATGGGGCTTTTCGTGCATATACAATACATTACGGTAGCCACTGGGATTCCCTGTCTTGAGCGCAACGAATCACAACACAGATTCAGAGATGTGCTGAGTTTGTCATCCAAGATGCTCCGTTTTATAACTTTTGAATGGCTGATCAGATTCACAAACTTCCAACGGTTCCTAAAAGTACATAAAAGCAGCTTCCCAACGATCTATAGCACGAAGCAATCAGAGTTAAGGAAAATATCGCTACGTGCATAGGCGTCATTTTAACCGGGGACGCCGGGGACATGTCCCCGGCAAAATTTGTGATTGGCAGCTGTGTCCCCCCCACTTTCAAAAACGCCTGCTGATGAGGATTTTTGTTTTACCAGCTCAGATCTTATACCAGGGGTCGGCAACCTGTTCCCATCAAAGAGCCATTAATACCCATTTCCCAGGGTAATTTTGGACGGACCTTAATAAGCAGTGACTTAAGTGAAGCTGTCAGGTCGCGCTAGAAAATTTAGTTTAAAAAGATGTCATAAATGTGTTCCCCCGTCCTTTTTATTTATAAAATATGAAGTAAAAACTCACAATTTAATTTTCATTCATTTGTCATTAATATTTAGTCTACACCCGTGCGTTAAGTGGACCATCTTCCAGTAAAAGCAAAGCATCCAGCCCACCTCTCCAAATGCGTAAAATGTGCATCAGCCGCTAGTTAGGCGCGCTGCGCGCACCATCAGCTGATCAGCCCAGACAAGAGCAGAGCAAATAGAGAAAGAATAGAGGATAATTGTGTCTGGATGTGGATGGAGATTACATTTTACAGCAGCCTGATCATCATTTAAATACGTAAACCATCACCTGTCTTCTAGTCCATGCTATCGGCATTATTTTAATTGGTGTGTGTGTGTGTGTGTGTGTGTGTGTGTGTGTGTGTGTGTGTGTGTGTGTGTGTTTTCCACTTCAAACACTGGTCAAACCAACCAGACCAGCGTGTCCAGTAACATATTAATGTTACAATTAAACAGTTTCACTTCATGTAGGCTAGAAACCTTTCACCTGCCGTGGCCCGACCGCTTCTGCTCCACATGAACTTTGTGCGTGATCAAATGTCTCTACGCGTAATGCGTCTCCATATTAGAGACGGGAACAAGCGCTGTTCAGCCAAAGTTTCATAAAAAGAACATTTTTCCAAGTGACACATCCCTCAGAGAGACCGGGTTTCCAGACTGTTTCAGTGGGAGGAAATCTTATCGCATGCGCCGTGGTTCTGCACAGCGCTGCGAACCCCAGATCTTCAGCTCACTGTCCACCGTCGGCGCTCCGAGCCGCGCTGAACACAGTGTCCAGTATAAAGCTCTGATGTTCTGATGGGAATATTTTACCTCCGTGATGTGCGTTAACGATTAAAATGTCAGCTCATCCATGCGCATCAGTGTGCGTCGGGGTAATTCTTTCAAACCAAGCAACATCCTTGAGTTCATCAGTCAAAATAAACAGTCAAATGGAAATATATGTAACCTGCCGTTGAACTGTTTTGCCTTCCTGTGAAGATTGTTGCAAAGAGAAACAATTAAACTTGATTAACCCCAGAGCCTCCCAGAGAACCAGAGCGCATGCGGGAAGATTCCTCCCACTGAAGCGAGTGTTTTCCAAACCCTGTCTCTCAGAGAGACTTGTCACTTAGAAAATGTTCCCTGATTATGAAACTTTGGCTGAATAGTGCTTGTTCCTGTCTCCAATGTGGCGACACATCCAGGAGCCGTCTGAGGAGAATCCCAGAATCTCACATTGTCTTCAGCTCATAAAGTGCCTATATGATTACGCACAAGCGTGACGCGTCAACCCAGTCTCACAGTAAGACCGGGTTGGACCTGTTCAGGTTTACGCAGACAATCTTTACATTTAGAATTGGCATACAGATGTAAAATTAATACAGTAAAATATAAAGCATTTTATTTAAATATCCATTCATTATTTTACAAGCACAGAGAGCCGCATCAGATAGATGGAAGAGCCGCATGTGGTTCCAGAGCCGCGGATTGCCGACCCCTGTGCTAGCCTACTTTATTGTCCCCAGCAATTTTTAAACCCCACTCAAGTGTATGGTTATTGTCCCCAGCAATTCTGAAAACAAACTGACACCCTTGGCTACGAGGGGAAATCCTGCTGTACAGCCTGATTGAAACAGGGCACAGCAGAGCGCAGTGCCGCGGTGAAAGCGGATAACGGAACAGGGAAGCTATTTAGCATAAAAACCAGCATGAAATTATGGAAATGCCTCAAAGAAAATCAACACGATCTATTAGGTGTCCCAGAAGGCTTATATCTGAAGACAGTGACCACGAAAGAAGGACAGATCTCTGGTGAACCACGGTATGAATGTTTATTCCGTCTTTATTTTTAAGGTTTTTTATTTGAACAACCCTCAACTATTTGCTAATTGTAAGATTCAGCTTCATTCCAGCATTATTTATCTTTTTACAATAAATAATTATTTTTGCTAAAACAAAAGTTTTTGGTATAGCAGCATGGTGTGCTAGAGAAGCACCCCATGGCAGTGTGAGGTGTGCAGGACTCTGTCTGCAGCTGGAGAGAAACTGCTTCAAGGCCTACCACATCAAATAAAAACGTCTGAAAGTTTACAAAAATAAATGGTCTTAAAAACTGCTAAAAAGATACCAAGGTTCACACTTTTTTAAGAATAGATGCATTACAGTTCAAAGTTTAAATTGTTCATTCCAAACTGTTTGCCCAGTAATTTTGAAGTTCCTGTTCAGTAAATAATGTAAAAAATTCAAATCCATTTTTTACTTTATTCACTTTTAAGCTAATTTTTAAAGGCTTTAATAGAAATAAATTCTAAATACAAACCATACACTGAAAGCTGAGGTTTTTCTGAAAAAAGGAGAAGAGTTACACACACTTTGCACTTTTTATTACAATTTTACAGCCATAAGATTAAAAAATACCAGGCGGCCCTATTATAATTATGGTCATAAGAGGGTTATTAAGACGGCGATGCACAAACAGGAAGTGATTGGTAGTCATTCCACTCCAATCCAGTTGGTGGCGGTAATGCACCAAATTGTTGTTTGCCAAGTGCCATAAGACCACAAATAAGAAGTTAGTTTGTTCGTAACAAACTCAAAGCGATAGTCAAAACATGAAGCATGACATGGAGTTATCCTATAGTGGCTCCAATAAGAGAAAGAAGCAGCATGCTTTAAAAAAGCTTTTATTTTCACTTCTGAAAGTGACGTCGTTTTTTGATGTAAACATCAAAAGGAAGCAGAAAGGAAAGACAATGGCAAATGTTTAAAAGGGGGAAAACATAGACCAAAATGGAAAATAGAAAAAAAAAGGCAAAAGCACAGGAGCCCTGACAGGAAAAGGAAAGCAGAGCAAATATTGAAAGCGCTCAAAGGGAGAGAAAAACAGGAAAAAAGAGGAAGACTAATAAAAAGGGAAAATAACTCATGTCAGAAGAGGGGAGAGTTTCGCGGATCCAGTTAAAGATAAGATTGTCGAAAATTTAGTGTAAGGGGCCCCATGTCTGTGTTTGCCTTGTGCCCCCATATTGCTAAATCCGCCTCTGAGATTCCAAGTTGATGTGCTTTTCTCTGCTCTGGTGGTGAGATGGGCGGAGTGGTGAGCTCCACCTGCTGTAGATGGGACGGGCATGCCCGGTTCTCCCAGAACCGTGAGTTGCGGCTGCGGGCACTGCCAAAATGACATGCTATTTTTAGAAATGCAGCCGCGTGGCCAGCCGATAGTTGACGGAGGTTCAGTCCCGAATGTTTTTCTTTTGCTTTCACTCATCAGCCACAGATCGCTTGCTACTCTCACTCACAGCAAGCTGGGCTTCCTACCGTGGTGACTCACTCACATGTGCCCTCTCCTACATTAGTTTGTTTTAATTCACCGCTTCACCTGTTTGTGAAACAACCCTCCTTTATAACCAGGTTACTGGTACGGAAGCCTGGAAAGGCAAAAGATCCTCAAACGTTTTTTCACCCTACTGGCTGATTTGAATGAATATAATAGAATAGAGTAAATGTTATTAGTCCCACAGTGAGGGCATCCACTCTAGCAGCACACACACTTAGAGAAAGTGACTCCAGCCATGTTTGCTTTGATAACTTCAATAACTTCATGCTGATGGATGCAATTACATCATGAAGTTAGCTTAACATGATAGATTATTTTTCTTGGCAGGAAATAAGAACTGGTAATATTATTATATTATATTAATATTAATTAATATTATGATTATGACATGATAAAAATGTCCTCACATTGTAGGGAAAATGGTCCTCAGTACAGAATGTACAACACACACGCGCGCGCGCGTGAGAGAGAGAGAGAGAGAGAGAGAGAGAGAGAGAGAGAGAGAGAGAGAGAGAGAGAGAGAGAGAGAGAGAGAGAGAGAGAGAGAGAGAGAGAGAGAGATCGTTTTGAGACTTTTTCACGTCTCTAGCTTTCTGGTTCCGATGTATGACAGGCGTGCGGCTGTATGAGCAAAGGTTCGAGGGGAGGGTCCGGCATTCGCATTACTTCCGGGTTGGGTCAGGGAGGGAAGTCTCGTATCGAGTAGAGCTCCGGCCGGCCCAGGGTGTATTCACGTTCAGACATCTGAGGTGTTGCTAGAGCCGAACCAGAGCTTTGTGCCATGGCTGACGGCAGAGAGGGGGAGAGGCTGGAGGCCGAGGAAGAGGCGCTGGGCGCGGAGGGAGGAGAAGGTACGGAGTCATGACGACTCACACACTACCGGGAAAGTTTCGACAACACTCAAATAGTATCAGATGGAACACAAGTGTCTTTGTGTTACACGCAGTTGGTTTGTGTTACTAAACTGTTTCCGTAAAACCAAGTTCTGTTCGGTGGTTTGTTCCAGTCGGACCCGAACGTCGTTGTAAAGTGCTCCTGACTGAGGAGTCAGATATCCCGGTTCCATGTGTACAAACATCGAGGCAAACAGAAACATGAGAACATACATGTTCAAGCAACACCACATCCATTCATCTTCATTCATTTTTGTCGATTAGTCCAGTGTTCCCCAGCCCTGGTCCTCAGGGACCACTTGTTCTGCATGCTTTCCATGTTGCCCTTTTAAACACCAGTGTTTCCCTGCTGCCACACACCTGGCTTAAGTGAATTGGTGATTAACAGGCAGCTGCAGCATTTGATGTCCTCCCGAGGAGCCAATGTAAATCAGGTGTGTTGAAGCAGAGACATGGAAAACACTCAGGTCAGTGTATCCTGAAGACCAGGGTTGGGAAACACTGGATTAGACGACTAATCGTGTCATGCATGAATAGGGTTAGGTATCAAGCATCGATTAGAACCGTGACTAACTGTAATCGGAATCATTCATTTTTTCAATTTTGATTCCTTGTCTCGATTCCCAGTCAGCCGATCGGAAGTAAAATCCACGGCCAATCTCGATGAAAAAAAAAATACATGATCAGCAAATTCTGATCAACATCTTTCAGAGCCAATCACACCAGCTGTCTTTCCCTCCATGCCTGCAGCAGCAAACATGTAAACAAACGTGTCTGCTGAACTTTTACTCCGTGGTGTGAACTTTGCGTCCTGCAGTGAAAAAGCGCAGAGGAAGATTGTTAACCGCGTGAAATTTTGAGGTTCACTGCAGAAATAAAAACTCAGAATAAAAATGCAACAAACGCAGCAGCCCCGTCTGCGTGAGCGTGACCGTCAGAACTGAGCAATAACCTGTAAAATAAGGCTACGCTCACACTGCAGGCCCTGATGCTCAATTTCGATTTTTGGAGTGAATCCGATTATTTTGTGTGGCCATTCACACTACGACTGAAATGCAACATCAAACTTGCTTCAGTGTGAACGCTTCACGGCACCACAGCGACCCGCATGTGCAGAAAATAAGAAGTCACCCTCAGTGGAGCCGAAACCAGGAGCGGCTGAAAAAAACCTGATTTTATTTTGGGCCATGTGGCTCAGCTCTAACCTCTAACCTGCGGAGTGTAACACTACTGGTCTGTGCTGTGACTCTTGCAGATGTCATTGATGATCCCATCTTGGAGCAGGGAGTGGTTGTCCTCAGAGGGTAAGTACTCAAACACCAATCAGAACTAGTTTTGGGACAAACTTTTAGATCTCAACGATTTTAGGAAATTATTGAATTGTGATTTTTCTTGGAGAAAAAGCGATTTCAGTTCAATTCACAATTTCTTTCAAATCAAGGTTCAACACGTGACTCATAATGTAGAATAGTATATATTTTATATAATATTTCGCAGGGGTGTAACGGTACGCCAAAATCGTATTCTGTTCGGTTCAGTGTCATTGAAGAGCTCGGTTCGGTAAATTTTCGGTATAATATTATTATATTTATTTATTTAATATTTAGAGCGGCTCCTATAGTGAGCAGAACTAGGTGTCACCACAGGCTGCTGATCTAGCATGATGTCTTTAATTATTTCACAGGTTATTTGTGCAGCTATGAGTCTCACGCTCATACAGACAAGTGTTGTGTTTGACTGTTGATGCTCCCGGTTTTTATTTCTGCAGCGAGCCAACCTCACCTCACACCGCCCCGTGTTTCTTCTGTAAAACTCGTTTTAAATAACGAGCTTTCGCCGCACCGTGTTTTTGTTGTAGGATGAAAATTTTACATCAGTTGTCCCAGGGGGAGAGTTCAGCAGACATGTTTGTTTAAATTTTTGCTGCTGTGTGTCTGCAGGGTGTGAGAGAAGGGAGGCAAGGGCGAAGCGATGCTTCGTTCAGCGTCTCTACAGCTTTCAATTGTAAATAACAAAACATGCATACAGAGATTTCCGGCATTATTTACCCAGGCAGGCAGTCTGGTTGTTTTTTGTGCCATCTGAATTTGCTAAAACACCAATCCAACTCTGACACGTTTTACATGCTTGTTTGAATTTCTGAGTGCTATCAGAAACATGTTCGCACCTTCTAGTCCACTACAGTGCGTGACACCGCACTCGGGCTGACTCTCTCTCTCTCACTCACTCACTCACACACACACACACACACACAGTGCTGAGGGAGACAGCACCTGCTGCAGACAAATGGCCGCAGCGATTATTATCGGCTCTAGCAGTGCTGTGTATTGAAAAATAAAACAGGGAAAATAACAAATATGTGCAGCTCTGTCAGCTGAACAGTTGGGCCTGACTTCAGTACAACCCCCCCCCCCCCCCCCCCCGGCTGCTGTCGCAGTAATACAGGTGAAATACCCAGATGTCTAAAATAGTTGAACAAAACAGGTCCTGGATCAGTCAGGAGCGCTATAAAACAATGTAGCTTTGATGATCACGTAATGGCATTGTTTAACATTGCAACACGCACACTCATTATTATTATTATTATTATTATTAATAATAATAATAATACATTTCATTCGTATTGCGCTTTACATTAAAAAATCTCAAAGCGCTTACAGAAAAATAAAAGACATCTGATGTTTCATCTGTACCGTGACACGTGCTCATTAACCCAGCTCATCCATTTGCATCATTAAATATTATATAATGTTCATATTGGTGTTCAACATCTAAAGTGAGCCTGTAGCGAACGAAGGTCAGAGGACGACTTTCAGGCGGCATGATCATCTGCCTGGGAGATTGTGGCCATTTTGTTCATCATCAAAATGTGCCAGCATGAAAAATTAAGATTCGGGGTTGTAACGATAAGTTTAACGACTTCTCCCCTATTCTCTGTACTTTTGCTGTTTGTGTTACATTTAGTGACCTTTATGTTGTGAAAATTGCATCATGGAACTAATGTTAGGAGGCTGAATCATAAGTTCTGCCACTGTCACACGTTGATGACGTATTTGGGCAAGACGGATAGCTCTCCTCTTTTCCTCTGCCTTTATGTGTGTAGGGCTGCACAATATATGGCAAATATATCGTTAACGTGATATCAGCATGCACGATATGCATATCACAAAGAACTGATAAATATCGCAATGAATGGTCAGCTCAAATGTTTGCTACTAGGGCTGCAACAAACGATTATTTGGATAATCGATTAATCGGACGGGGTCTCGACACGATTAATCGGATTACATGGGGAAATTTTTAAAAACTGCTAGGGAAACGTTATTTCTCTCCTTCCTTCACTTTATTTAACACAACATAATTAGAAAACAGTTCAATAGCAGAAAAACAACATGCCATCACCTAAATTGTCTTATAAGGTGTATAGACAGAGACCCTAAGCTACATCTATCTGTGACCTAAAATGCTTGGTCCAAGTTAAACAGCTTAAGGGCAATTCTCATCTGTTTTGTTTGATCTCATCTGTTGACATTTATTTTAAATGTAATTAAACATAGGCTGTGAATTAATCAAAATTGATCACCATTTCCAAAAATGACTGAAAAAATACCAAATAAAACAAAAGTAAATGAATGCCATCCTCCTTGCGATGATGCCCTGGGCAACTGCCATAAAGTCACATCAAGAAATGCTGCTGATCATTCCAATGATCCCAAATAGACTCACATTAGGCCACATGAAAGCAACTGAACCCAAAAATATATTAACCAGTATATAACTGCACTCTCACACAACACGCCTGCAGCAACAGTTAGGACTCCTCCCTCCCTTTTAGCGTTTTTGCTTCTGAGGACATTGTGGTTGTAAAACCACATGCTAGTAGTCTGGCCCCGGTGTGATCAACCAGTTTCTGCGGGAATGTGACGGCGGAACCAGGGCCAGATTAACACTTTGTTGTACCCTGGGCAACAATATTCAAGGGCTCCATCATCACGACCCAAGGATCACCATAATGTGGTCACATACAGAATATTTTACTGTAATATGCAGTAAATATACTCGATACTTGAATGCCTGACAACACGTAACCCGCCCAGAGTAACCTTTGACCCACCTCGTGTGGACTGACCAATGAGGAGAGGGTCTTAAACTGAGGCCCTCTCTTCATTGGTCAGTCTGCATGAGACTGACTCTCAACTGACGTTCAAAGTCATAGGCAGCGAAGCGTCTCTGTGCAGTGCAAAAGCCCGAGTGGACAGTTTGTTTAATATAGGGTGACCATATTTCCATTTCCAAACAAGAGGACAGAGAATCTGTGTCTATGACGTCACACTATGGCAATGCCACACAAACCATGTTGGGACCCATTTTTTGTAAGAACTAAATTAATATCAGATTCTGCCAATAAAAGGGCTCTAAAACAATTCATATGTAAATATTTAGCATATGAATTGCAAAATCTCATTTTTCTGCTTTAGTGCTGCAACAAGGTTTTATTAATAATAAATTATTATACCTTTTGTTTTACTACAGCATCGGTAAGCTTCCTGTGCACAGATTATTAAGGATGCTTGTTTCAGCTGTGAGATTAGACGATAGGATCAATGAAAAAATAAGTTGTCACACACTCCATGGAAACTTTCAGAGAATCCACAAATAGTGGCTTTCAAATGGTTTTGTTACTTTTTGCAAGTTTAGAAAAGAAGCAGATGAGACAGCATGTCTGATAATTTAGTTTTTCATCTGATAATATTAGAACATGTCAGTAATGTCTGAGGGGCTTTTATAAACACTGTATAACTAACACTACTGGAGAGGGTATGAATTACACAGAGGCTTCTGGGGAGCCCAGTTATGGAGGGGGGGGGGGGGCATTTTGCCTTGGCCCCCAAAATGTCTTGAAACGGCCCTGGGTGTGTGACTGAGTTTTGAAGGTGATCTGAATTGTATCAGATGTATAACTATGACAAGTGCATAACTTATTGTTTTATACAGGTAAAAACGTGTAGTGGAGATAAATCTACCTAAATTTTACTTTGTTTTCTTGTTTTTATTTAACTATTTTCCTGTCCTGTCTGTCTCTCATCTTCCTGCATCTCCTCATAATTCTCCAGAAAATCTGTTGCCTGGATTCTTACCTTTTCACCTCATCAGTTACTTTTGAGCAGATCAAAGAGATCTCCTGACCGCAAAGCGCAGAGCGCGTTTTCGATGCTGCGTGAGGTGACATCATCACAGCACAGGTGATGAGCTCCGCAGTAGCGCGCTTCAGGCACAAATAAGACAGAAAATAGAGAACATGTGCAGACAAGAACGATCGTGTGCTAATTATAGTTTTTTGGTTGCGCCACTTTGAGAATGGACCGTGCGCTGGAAGCAGCTGCCTGGATCGCTGTGCAACAATGCGGAACCGGTTCGCAGTAGCGCAAGTTTGCAGGCTCTCCCTCGCGCTGATCTGCCGGTACCGGCTCTCTCTCGCGCTGATCTGCGGCTCTCCCTCGCGCTGATCTGCCGGTACCGGCTCTCCCTCGCGCTGATCTGCCGGTACCGGCTCTCTCTCGCGCTGATCTGCGGCTCTCCCTCGCGCTGATCTGCCGGTACCGGCTCTCTCTCGCGCTGATCTGCGGCTCTCCCTCGCGCTGATCTGCCGGTACCGGCTCTCCCTCGCGCTGATCTGCCGGTACCGGCTCTCTCTCGCGCTGATCTGCGGCTCTCCCTCGCGCTGATCTGCGGCTCTCCCTCGCGCTGATCTGACTTGCTCTGGTCTGTGCGCAACGGCGGGCGGGAGGGGGGGGGGGGGGCGCTTTTGGAAGAGTTGTGCGACACAACGAATCGATGACGCAATTCGTTGCCAACGCTTTTAGTAATCGATTTTCATCGAATTTATCGATTCGTTGTTGCAGCCCTATTTGCTACACATAATGCATTCGGTCAAATGGAAGCATGATGTATTTTAACAAGTCAAATGGAGCTCTTCCCCCATTTGGCCAATCGGGTGGGTTATCATAGGTTAGATGCCCACCCCCGAGGCGGACGGCACTTAATATTGATGGTTAGCAAACACCTGAGTTAGCTTTGTTCTGCTAATTCTGCTTTTCCCGGGATCCACTGATTGCCTTTTCTTGTTCATTTTCTTTTCCCCTTTCCTCACATCTTTAGCTTTTCCCATTTTTATGATTTTTTTTTTATCATTTTTTTTATTTCCTTGTTTTTGATTGTTTTTGTTCCTGAGTTAAGTTTTTATTTATCGCAAGTGGAAATTTATGAATCTGAAAAGGACCTGGGGGCCATCTGCTTAGACCAAACCTGGGCATTTCACGGCCCGCGGGCCACATACATTGGTTGACTTTGACCGGCCTGCGTAAGGTTAATTGGAAATTACAAAATGTATTTTCTCATTTTACCTCATGCATGGACTAAGGCTGCATTGCTTTTATTTTTAAGTTGTTTTTTACGTACACAATGACGCAATACGTATAGCAACAGGTGTCCGCGGTTGACATTGGTGATTGTAGCCCCCAGAAATGTCCGCTCATGCAAATAAAAGAAAGAAAGATGCCAAATGCAGGATTTTCAACAAAAATTGGACTGCTAAGTATTTTTTTTACTGAAGTCTGAAGTAAAGCCGTGTGTTTGGTTTGTGGGGAGGAGATTGCCGTGTTTAAGGACTACAATTTGAGTCGGCATTACGACAAGAAACACTCGGAAAAATACAAGAACTTGTCTGATGCTGAGAGGGCACGGACATCCGAAGCTTTGCTAGCAAAGTTGCAAAAGCAGCAAGGCTTTTTTACTAAGCTTCACACATCCAGGGATGCAGCAACCAGGACCAGCTTTGTGATATCCCACAAAATAGCTAAAAACAGCAAGCTGTTTTCGGAGGGAGAGTTTGTCAGAGTGCATGGTGGACTCTGCCGCACTAATATGCCCTGAAAAAAAGGTGCTTTTGAGCAAATCCCGCTGTCCAGGCGAACCGTGACCAGGAGGATCGAGGACATTGCGGGGAACCTGGAGCTTCAGCTGCAACGTGAAGTGGCAAGTTTTGACTTTTTCTCATTGGCCTTAGACGAGAGCTGTGATGTCCGTGACACAGCCCAGCTGCTCCTATTTGTCCGGGGGATAACGGACTTCAAGCTCACAGAGGAGCTGGCAGCAATGCGGTCGATGAAAGGGACAACGACAGGGAGTGATCTTTTTACAGAGGTAAATGCGTGCATGGACACTCTGGGATTGAAATGGGAGACTGTCAGGTGTCACAACAGATGGTTGTCGAAATCTTACATGAAAAAATGTCGGACTTTTGAAACGCATGCAAGATAAAGTGACAGAAATCGATGCAGGTCAAAAATGGGTGTTTTTGCATTGAATTATACACCAACATGTGTTGTGCAAGTCAGTGCTAAAAATCAACCATGTTACTGATGTTGTTACTAAAATAATAAACTTCATCAGGGCGCGGGCAATGAATCACAGACAGTTTGTTGCTCTTTTGGAGGACTCCACACAGCTGTCAGATGGCTCAGCCTGGGGAAAGTGCTGAAGAGGGTTTGGGACTTGAAAGCAGAGATTCGAGAGTTTTGCGAGAGGAAAGGCAAAGACATTCCAGAGCTCTCAGATGAGGATTGGATGGCAGATTTTGCATTTGCTGTTGATGTGACTGCACTGATGAATGAACTGAACACCAAACTGTAAGGCAAGGGTCTTTTTGTTCATGAAATGCACAGCCTCGTGAAGGCCTTCATGAGAAAGCTGAAGTTTATTTCAAGTCAACTGGAGAGCAACACTCTCACTCACATACAAACCCTGAACGAAGTCACAACATCAGCTGATCACCTCAGAAGGTACTCATCCATGTTAGGAGCATTACATGGTGAGTTTTCTAGGCGTTTTGAAGATCTCAGAACAATCGAGGATGAAATGCACATGATTTCCTCTCCCTTTACCTGCAGTGTGGATAATGCACCCAGTGATGTGCAGCTGGAACTCATTGACCTGCAGTCTCATGCAGTACTGGCAGAGCACTTTAAGGCCCTGTCCACACGTAGCCGGGGATCTGCCAAAACGTAGATATTTTTCTACGTTTTGGCCTGTCATCCACACGAAAACGGAGTTTTTTCACACGAAAACAGATCTTTTTTAAAAACTCCGGCCAAAGTGAAGATCTGCGTTTTCTCCGTTTTGGGTGTCTGCGTGTGGACGGACAAAACCGGAGTTTTAAGGTCCGCAACGTCACTTTCCGCGACAAAAAATGCTGACATCACGTGTGCGACCTGTGTTTACACTAGCCGACAGCATGGATGCCCTCAGAGCTGCGCTCGCTTTATCAATTGTCCAAGCGCTTTTTGCTTGTTTGTTTCTGCAAGCGGAATTACTGCTCCTTGCGGAAGACCACAGACGAAGGACGAGGTTAAGAACGGGGGAAGTACTGCCGCCTACAGGTCTGGCATGTCCTTAACAACGTATTTATCCGGGTACGTGTGGACTAGGCCTCAGTCAGGATCTCTGCTGGATTTCTACTCTTCTCTTAAGGAGGAGAACTTTCCAAACCTGAGGAGACATGCTCAGAAGATGTTGGTTCTCTTCGGCTCTACCTACATTTATGAACAAACATTTTCAATGATGAAGTTTACAAAATCCAGGTAAAGATCCTCTCTCACTGATGATCATTTGTCAGCTGTGCTTCGCATCTCCACCTCAGACATTCAACCTGACTTTGATGCACTCGTTAAAGCCCAGCAGAGACTAGATTTCTCTCACTGAATAAGAAAAAAAATCACTTAAAAACACGAAATAAGGTGTTTGCACCAAAAATAGGCAACTAGCAGTGAACTGGGACACTTTTTTTTAAACATCTTTCTCAAGATCACAGTTCAGTGATTTTATTTTACAGACAATACTGTGTGTCTGTAGAATGCTAAGAACCTCTTTTCAACAATATTTGAAACTCAAAATGTGTTTTGGAGTGAATGTGACTGAAACTGTTAACTAATATAAGTTACAAATGTTTAACAAAAACCAAATGCGCACACTTTGTTTACCATTGCCTTGGGAAATTTGAATAAATCACATTTTTGTAAGCTAACCTCACTTTTTCCTTTTTGCTCATTTATAACATATAGTCTATAGGGATGCACCGATGGATCGGCATTTGATTGTAATCGGCCGATAGCGCCCCTATCGATTTTGATCGGAGTTTTCAAAATAGATCAAAGCAGACCGATCGGGTAGGGTTGTCACGGTAACCGGTGTAGCGGTAAACCCCGGTAAAAAAGTTGACAATAATAATAACCGTCTTGTTTTAAAAAAAACTATATGATCTCGGTGGATTACCGTGGCTGCGGTCTAGGCGCAGTGATCCTTACCAGCCACCGTATCATCTGCTGAAGTTGTCGGTGGCACATGCGCCCTTTGTTGTTTACAACCAAAACTTTCTTGAAGCTAAAGCTGAAATAATGGCCAAAGGAGGAGACGGCAGTGCTCAGTACATTTATTATCCCTCAAAGAAGACAAAGTCAGAAGTATGGGCATCTTTTGGATATTTGAAGAATGCCAAGGGACAGTTGATAGAAGACGGCTATCCTGTTTGCAGCACGTGCAGAAAAAGTGTCTGTGAAAGGCAGCAACGCTTCAAATCTCATGACACATCTGCGTGGCCATCACCCACAACTCTACAGTCAACGCAAGGCAAGCTAACATTAGCGTTTTAACTCAAATGCGTGATCCGAGGATTTGGGTTGAGGGAGAATGCAACGAGTCGCTATATAAAGCAGCCACAGCGCCGCTACCTGCATATAAACCGTGTCGCGGACACCGCCATGTTGAAATGACGCTATGCATTACGGGGCTCCCAGGGGCAGATAAGAGTTGGTCTCTCTCCGAGAATAATTATGAATTTAACAATGATTACTGCCTGATGACAATTTCCCACATCTGCAAAGCTCACTGGAAGAACACAAACCGAGGACAATATTTTCCTGATATAGGGTTTATTACTCAGGTAAGGGTAAAAAAAAAGTATCTGATTAGAAGGCTACTTGAGTACTGAGTATCATGTGATCTAATATTTTTAAAATGATGACATCAAACAGACAAAAAATGAGAAGTTATGGGCAAATATTGGTATTTTAAAGACTAAAGGGGAAAAATGTAAACAAATAAACAACATAATTACAAAATAACACATTTTAGACAAAATTTAGACACAAACTGAGGACAATATTTCCTGGCACACAGGGTTTATTTAATTGTTTGAAAATGTAGCACGCTTAAAAAAAATACCGCGATAATACCGAAAACCGTGGTAATTTTGGTCACAATAACCGTGGGGTTAAATTTTCACACCGTGACAACCCTAATACAGACCATTTTAGATTAGGTTACATTTCTTTTATTCCCAGATTATGTAGTTTGTAGCACTCATTATAATGTTGTAGAAAATTTCTGGCCAATCCACGTGATCGGTATTGGTGATCGGTATCGGCATAGGCGTCATTTTAACCGGGGACACCGGGGACATGTCCCCGGCAAAATTTGTGATTGGCAGCTGTGTCCCCCCCCCCCACTTTCAAAAACGCCTGCTGATGAGGATTTTTGTTTTACCAGCTCAGATCTTATCCAGGGGTCGGCAACCTATTCCCATCAAAGAGCCATTATTACCCGTTTCCCACGGTAATTCTGGACGGACCTTAATAAGCAGTGACTTAAGTGAAGCAGGCAGGTCGCGCTAGAAAATTTCGTTTAAAAAGACGTCATAAATGTTTTCCCCCGTCATTTTTATTTCTAAAATATGAAGTAAAAACTCCCAATTTAATTTTCATTCATTTGTCATTAATATGTAGTCTACACCCGTGCGTTAAGTGGACCATCTTCCAGTAAACGCACAGCATCCAGCCCACCTCTCCAAATGCGTAAAATGTGCATCAGCCGCTAGTTAGGCGCACCATCAGCTGATCAGCCCAGACAAGAGCAGAGCAAATAGAGACAGAATAGAGGATGATTCTGTCTGGATGTGGATGGAGATTACATTTTACAGCAGCCTGATCATCATTTAAATACGTAAACCATCACCTGTCTTCTAGTCCACGCTATCAGCATTATTTTAATTGGTGTGTGTGTGTTTTCCACTTCAAACACTGGTCTAACCAACCAGACCAGCGTGTCCAGTAACATATTAATGTTACAATTAAACAGTTTCACTTCATGTAGGCTAGGAACATTTCACCTGCCGTGGCCCGACCGCTTCTGCTCCACATGAACTTTGTGCGTGATCAAATGTCTCTACGCATCATGCGTCTCCATATTAGAGACGGGAACAAGCGCTGTTCAGCCAATGTTTCATAATTTCATAAAAAGAACATTTTTCCAAGTGACACATCCCTCAGAGAGACCGGGTTTCCAGACCGCTTCAGTGGGAGGAAATCATTGCATGCACCATGGTTCTGCGCTGCGCTGCGAACCCCTCAGATCTTCAGCTCACTGTCCACCGTGGGCGCTCCGAGCCACGCTGAACACAGTGTCCAGTATAAAGCTCTGATGTTCTGATGGGAATCTTTTACCTCCGCGATGTGCGTTAACGATTAAAATGTCAGCTCATCCATGTGCATCAGTGTGCGTCGGGGTAATTCTTTCAAACCAAGCAACATCCTTGAGTTCATCTGTCAAAATACAGTCAAATGGAAATATCTGTAACCTGCCGTTTAACTGTTTTGCCTTCCTGTGAAGATTGTTGCAAAGAGAAACAATTAAACTTGATTAACCCCAGAGCCTCCCAGAGAACCAGAGCGCATGTGGGAAGGTTCCTCCCACTGAAGCGAGTGTTTTCCAAACCCTGTCTCTCAGAGAGACTTGTCACTTAGAAAATGTTCCCTGATGATGAAACTTTGGCTGAATAGCGCTTGTTCCTGTCTCCAATGTGGCGACACATCCAGGAGCCGTCTGAGGAGAATCCCAGAATCTCACATCGTCTTCAGCTCATAAAGTGCCTATATGATTACTCACAAGCGTGACGCGTCAACCCGGTCTCACAGTAAGACCGGGTTGGACCTGTTCAGGTTTACGCAGACAATCTTTACATTTAGAATTGGCATACAGATGTAAAATTAATGCAGTAAAATATAAAGCATTTTATTTAAATATCCATTCATTATTTTACAAACACAGAGCCGCATCAGATGGATGGAAGAGCTGCATGCGGCTACAGAGCCGCTGACCCCTGTGCTAGCCTACTTTATTGTCCCCAGCAATTTTTAAACCCCACTCAAGTGTATGGTTATTGTCCCCAGCAATTCTGAAAACAAACTGACACCCTTGGGTATCGGTGATCGGCAGCAAAAAACCTGACCGGTGCATCCCTATTTATTATTACATTATGTGTCCTGTAGGTTCTCTGTACCAGTGTTACCCTTGGAACTTTTCCAGCTGTGGCGGCGGGGGGTGGGGGGTGTGTGTGGGGGGGGAGGGGGGGGACATGTCTCTAAATAAAGAAAAAATTTCTAGTGCAGATTGGAGGCAACCCATAGAAGCACTGATTTGGTCTCATTTCAGAGAAAAATAGAACAGGTCAGATGCACCTAATAAATAAAATTACTAACAAACTCAGGAATCTTTCTTTGCTTCATTGTTCTGGTGCTGAGAATATCACTAATGCGGATCAAAGGAGATACACAGATGAATGCACCTCTTATTTATTATTTCGAGACTACGTTTACTGCAGCTAGCAGAGGCAGAGATTTTTTCTATTGATACACGAGTTTACAGAATCATTTTAAATTTTAATAGGGGAAAACTGCAGGAGGGAGCGGTAAAATACAGGGGGTCCCCAGCAAAAACAAGAAACTTTACGAGTCTGATGAAACCCGCTGGTTTTCCATCAGGCAGTCACAGGATAGCTCCAACGACCCAGTGGCTGTGCTGGGTCAGTTATCGAGCCCAGTCCGGTACCGGCTCGGCCGTGAAAGAGCCGAGGCGACGTCGTGCTCTGCTTAAGAAGAGGTGTTATTTTCCCGCTTCAGAAGAAGCCTCCAACATGTTTTTACGCTTTCTCTGAGACATGTCACGTCGATAAGTTGTTAGCGCCGCGCGCTAACACGTCAATAGTGCAGCGTAGCCTGCTGGAGGTTTTACGGGTTCAGATGAAAACACCCGACCTCTCACACTGCTCACGCATCGATCTTAAGTTGTCGCTGTTGCGCTCACGCCGTAATACAGTATTAGATGCGGTTAAAGTCAGACACGAAAAAATAAATAAATTTTACATGAATAAGTGATGCTTAGCCTGGTGGGGGGAGGAGAACCTGTCAAGATCGTCAACACTCGTTTATCTTAATGCTATTGAAAGCATTATATCCACTGCTACCTTTCTAATTTTGGACTCAGTAACTTATGCTGTAACTTCAGCTTGCCCGGTCTGCTCCTCCTTGCTGCCTGCCGGCTGTGATCACAAGCGACAACATAGTAGTTCCCGCTGCTTCTTCGGGAAACGGCGCCAAAAAAAAAAAAACACAACTGGGGATCTTGTAGGCGGGTTTTCAGCCGTGGCGCCCCGCCACGGCTACCTACGCCTATGTAAGGGAAACCCTGAGTCCTTATTTAGATTTTGTGAGTTTTTGCAAAGCGTGTTTTTGTCAGCCTGAGGCGTGGTGTTGAACGAGGAAACAGATTGTTTTACTGTGTTAAATCTTCTTAAGTGTTTAAAATGTTTTGTCCTAACCTGTTGTGAATTGAAAGCTTTAGAGGGATGGCAGGTTGTGTTGATTACGTTTTTGATTAAAAAAAAAAATGCGATTATCTGACATCTTCTATTTATCGATGAAAACAAATCAAAATGAAATAATCTTGATGATCGGGATATCGAATCGAATTGAATCGTTGACCCAATAATCGTAATCGAATCGAATCGAATCGGGAGACAAGTGAAGATTCACACCTCTAACACACACACACACACACACACACACTTATTGTTTTTAATTTAAAATAATGTCGTCTTTATTAATTTTATGTTTTGTTGCATTGTTTGGAAAAAGAACCTTAACATAAAAACAATTTGAGGTATTTTAAAAAAAATTTAAATAAGTTTTGAAAGAAAGTAAAGCAAATTAAATGTAATTTATCCAGATTTTTACTGAAATGTATTCTATACTTTAAAAAAATATTTGTACTACAATTCAACTGGTATGTGAGATTGTTTTATACGTATAAACAGAAGGAAAGAATATATCGCGATATATATATCGTTAACGCATGTGCGATGTAGATTCCTTCTGTGTGTGTGTGTGTGTGTGTGTGTGTGTGTGTGTGTGTGTTTGTCTGCTTTCTCCACTTGATTGCCTAGTATATACTGTTACCTAAGTGGCATTGTGGTAAATGTTTTTCCATCATTGCAGGAAGCCAGAGATTCAGCCTCTCTGTCCCTTTCTCTCACATGAGTTGCTGATTTTACCCCCTTGGAGCCACGCAGTGTGATTCATTACTTTTTCTGCTTTTCTGTTGAGGATCCTTCAGTCGTAACACTATGACCTTTGACAGGAAAGGCAACATTTTCATCTGCCAAGCAGTCATCTATAGCAGTGTTTACTTGTTGAGTATTTCAATCTTAATATGTAAAACATTGAAATGTTTTTCTTTTAACTGTATCAGGTATGTGATTGAGCGTATGAACACAGAGGATCCCAGCCGGCACGTCTGCCCAGAAGATCTGGGAGGAAGGACACATGAGCAAGAGGATCCACAAGTCAAAGAAGTGGTGGAACAGCTGCTTAAAATAGCAGACGAGCTAAACAGAAATGCAGAGTTTCAGCGGTAAGAACCGACCTGTGTTGTGTTGTTATAATAGACAGACATAGCACAAGGATCATAACAAATGAACAACAGAAGTATAAAAGATGAATTAAGGAAGCCATAGAAATACGGAGACTTGGGCGCGGAACCATAAACAAATATGAGGGGGTCTACACATTAGATTATACATAGAACTGCCTCGTCGGTGAGAACGCGGTCAGTAGAGGGCAACACCGCCATCTCCTGACTGCACTCTCCTCACCGATGACACAGTTCCGTCTCCGTTTATTCCTCCCCCCCGCCATCACTAGCGGCTAGCTCTGAAGAAGATCGCAGGAGCAATTGAAACTGTTGGCAAGGTAAAAAATGTATATATATATATATATATATATATATATATATATATATATATATATATATATATATACTTTCCTGTGTTTAAAAAAAGTACTTTAAAAAGATCACAAAGGTAGTTCTGATAGACATAAGCAGAGCCATTCTACCTATTCTTACTGCTTATATACAGTGAGGTATGAAAGTTTGGGCAGCCTTGTTAATCTTCATGATTTACCTGTATAAATTGTTGGTTGTTATGATAAAACGCATCAGTTAAATATATCATAGGAGACACACACAGTGATGGTTGAGAATTGAAACAAAGTTATAAGGTTTTCAGAAAATGTGCAATAATTGTTAAAAGAAAATTAGACAGGTATTTTAAAAGACCCTTGACCTCCATACACAGCTAATGAGAAGTGTATTAAAGGGGGCTAATTGTAAGTTTCCCTCTTTGAATATTCTCTGAAGAGTAGCAACGTGAGATCTCAGAACAACTCTCACATGAGCTGAAAACAAAGATTGTTCACCCTCACGAGGAAGGATACAGAAAACTGTCTCAGAGATTTCAGCTGTCTGTTTCCACCATTAGGAACATATTGAGGAAATGAAAAGAAAGGAAGAAAATGATCATTTCTATAGCGCCTCTCAAGATAAAAATCACGAAGCGCTTCACAAAAACAAAAAATTAAAAATATAAAAAAGATTTTAGAAAATGATTAATAATACATTTTAAATAAGCAATCATTATAGACAAATAATAAATAAAAATAATAAGCAAAAATAGACAATTGTGATTAAAAAATGTAAAGAAAGAGAGAGAGTGAATAGGAAAGAGGCAAATCAGTGGATCCTGAGGAAGGTGGAATAGGTGGGGAGAGCAGAAGGAGAGGGTGATGAAGGTCACACAAAAACCAGTCTGAACAGGTGAGTTTTTAGCTGCTTTTTAAAGGAGACCACTGAGTCCACAGGTCTCAGGCTCACGGGGAGAGAGGTCCAGAGTCTGGGGGCCACAGCAGCAAATGATCTGTCACCTTTGGTCTTTAGCCTGGTGCTGCACAACCAGTAGGCTTTGATCACTGGACCTTGGGGACCTGCTGGGGGTGTAGGGACTCAGAAGATCACCATTTTATGATGGTGGTTGTCCATGTAAGGCCCTATAGACCAGAACCAGCATCATGGCAGCCAGTGAAGCTGGAGGAGAAGCGGGGTGATGTGGGTGTGTTTGGAGGACTTGGTCAGAAGCCGAGCACAGGCATTTTGAACCACCTGTAGACGGTTCAGGGAGGTTCTGCTCAGACACGTGAAAAGAGAGTTGCAGTAGTCTTACCCCAGTTTCACACTGCAAGCACCAGCGGAACGGAAAGGCAGCGAAGCGGCACCGCTTCAAATAGAATCCAATTATAGTCTATGGATTGTTTCAAACCAGCTGGGAGGCGGCAATTTCCAGGCGTGTCCCAGAAGCGGCATGCTACGGTGCTAAAGATGATATCGAGTTCTATGTTTTCCGCGAGCTGCTTCTTGGACACGTCAATTTCCGCAGTTCACATGGTGCTAGACAGGAAACCACACGGTTTCAATGTAAAATCCCAGGTTATTTTCAAAATAAAACGCAATGTTATATGTAACTTATGTCAGTACGTGTGAACGAACGCCTTTGTTTAACACCAGAGAAGTGCAACGGTGTGATTCCTCGCCGGGGTTGTGATCACTCAATGAGGAAGGTGTCGGAAGTTTCGAGGGATTTTAGAATCTCGCGAGAATAGCGAGGCACAGCGAGGAAGCCGTGCCGCGGCCATGACTCTCGCTGTGTGAAAAGGACCGCTTTGAAGTTCGCGAGTGAGCCGCTCCGCTGCCGTTCCGTTCCGCTGATGCTTGCAGTGTGAAACCGGGGTAAGCGTGAGGAGATGAAGGTGTGGAGAACAGTCTCAAGTTCAGAGCGGGACAGAATGGGACTCAGCTTAGCAATGTTCCTGAGATGGAAGAAGGAAGAGCGAACAAGAGAACTGACATGAGGATCCAGGGTGTGAGCTGGGTCAAAGGTCACACCAAGATTCCTTACGGAGGGTTTGGTGTGAGAAGCCAGCTGACCAACCAGCTTGTCTGGGACACAGATGAGGATCTCAGTCTTATCTTCATTCAGCTGTAGAAAGTTCCCACCATCCAGGTTTTGATAGAGTCTAAGCAGGTGTGTAACAGCTGCAGCTTAGACATCTCATGGGACTTAAAGGAGATGTACAGTTGGATGTCATCTGCGTAAAGATGATAGGAGATACCTCTGAAGGAGCTCAGGATGTGCTGAAGACAAAGCAGATAGAGGAGGAAGAACAGAGGCCCCAGCACAGAACCTTGTGGGACACCATGGGTAAGGGTGGAGGACCTAAACTTGGAGACGACCACAAAGAAGGAACATTCAGAAAGATAAGAGGAGAACCACTCCAGACAGATCCTGATATGCCTACCCAGTCTCTCAGCCTCTCCAGTAGCAGGTGATGGTCAACAGTGTCAAAGGCTGCAGTCAGGTCCAGCAGGACCAGAACGGTCCCCTGCATCACTGTGAGTCAGAAGGTCATTAGAGACCCTAAGAAGAGCTGTTTCAGTAGAATGAGCTCTACGAAAACCTGACTGGAAGCTATCATAGATGTAATGTTCATCAAGAGCAGCTGTGAGTTGTTTAGCCACAACCTTTTCCAAGATCTTGGAGATGAACGGAAGCTAAGAGATGGATCTGAAGCTGCTATGGAGAGAGAGGTCAAGACTCGTTTTTTTAAGATGCGGGTGGATTACAGCGTTCTTAAAGTAAGCAGGGACCTGACCAGAAACCAGAGAAGCATTAATTATAGAGAGCACGCTGGGACCGATGGACTGAAAAGCACTTTTAAACAAAGATGAGGGTAAGATGTGGAGGGGGCATGCAAAGTTCTTCATACAGTTAACTAGTTTGGTTAACTCAGGCAAAGAAACAGGAGCAAAGCTATCTAGGATGATGGGCCTGGTTGGAGTCGGGAGAGGCAGCGATAAGGCTGAAGGAGAGATGCTAGATCTAACCTTATTGACTTTGTTCACAAAGAAATACAAAGTTCTCACAGTCTGCAACAGAGTGGATGGAGGCTGTAGAAGAGGCAGCGATAAGGCTGAAGAAGAGATGCTAGATGTTACGGCTACCAGCCTGGCCATTGGGATGCAGGAGCCAGGATCACCAGGTGTTTTATGTCTATGGTCCATAAGCACAAACAACGGTCAGGACCCGTTCCCCGACCCGAAGGCGCAGGGAAGCTACCCTCTCCTTCCCCGGGGTAAACCCCAACACACAGGCAAAGAGTCTTGGGGCTAACAAAAAGCAACCCCAGCCCTCCGCCTCTCACCCGGAGCAACTCCAGCAAAGGAGAGTGTCCAACCCCTCTCAAGGACTTGGGTTCCAGAGCCAGTGCTATGTGTCGAGGTGAGTCAGACTATATCTAGCCGGTACCGCTCAACCTCTGCCACAAGCTCCTGCTCCTTCCCCACCAGCGAGGTGACGTTCCGTGTCCCAAAAACCTGTTTCCTTGTCCAGGGATTGGACCGCCAAGGTTCCCGCCTCGGTCTGCCACCCGATCCATGCTGCACCAGACCCTTCATGTTCCTCCTGCAGGTGGTGGGTCCCCAGTTGGATGAGCCCATGTATCCGGTTCGGGCTGGGCCCCATGGGCAAAGGCCTGGCTCCAGGGTGGGACCCCGGTAACCCTCCGGGCCGGGTACTCCGACTCTTTGAATTTACATCCATGAAAGATCCTCTGAACCGTTCTTTCTCACCCTTCACCTAAGACCAATTTGTCATGGGAGACCCTACCAGGGGCACAAAGTGCCCCAGACAACATAGCTCCTAGGATCATTAGGGCACTTTTAGGGCACTCAAACTCCTCCACCACGATAAGGTGAAGGTTCAAGGAGGATAATGAATTATGTAGTAAGTAAAAGTACACACACACACTTAACTTGGGGCATTGTCATCAGAGCACAAGCTCGACAGTTAATTCAGACTATGCTCGTGTAGCAGAGCTTGGAGTTCAGTTACAAATGTAACACAACCCATGATAGCTATGTAACCGTGTCCGCCACGGGTAAATTGTGGTAACATAACCCATGCTAACTAGGTAGCGATGTCTACCGCAGATATATCGTAGTAATGCAATCTAGTTAATAGCTTGGTAATTGGTAAGCAATTTTTAGCCCTGGATGTAGCCAGCGAGGGCTGTTGACTGACTTGGATTCAAGTGCAAATCGCATTGACTGAAATTAAAAATATTATCTGCTGAAGACAACAAGAAGTATACGTTTTGAGAGAAATCAAAAAGTTTGTGTTGTTTGAACTGAATGGATATTTAGCTCCTTACAAATAAAAAGTATTGTTTTAATATGCAAAAAGAAAGAGTTTCACAATCAAGTCACTTATTTTATTCAGCTTTGAATAGTGGTTATTAGATTGAATGAAAAACTGCATGTTAGACTTTTTGCAGTGTATGACATCAAACGTGATTTCCTTCTTTTTGGTTTAATGGCGGATTACATAAACAAACTGTGACCTTTGACGTATTGAGGGATCCTGTGATCTTGTAGGTCCAGCGAGGAGCACAGTGAGGAAGCCGCTCCTTGGCCAAGACTCTCCCGGTGTGTAATAAACCACATTGACGCTTGCGAGTAATACATTCTGCTGCCATTCTGTGCCGCTTGATGCTTCTAGTGTTAAACAGGGGTTACTCAACCTTTGGAACCACAATGGAGCAGGAACTAAGAAAATTGGTAGAAAGTAGGGGGGAAATACTGAACTGCTGGAAAAGGCCGATTAGCAGCGTTGTTATGTTTCTTGGAGGTGTTCAAGACATGCTGCTCCTTCCTTGAAAATATCAGGCAGTGGCGTATTACACTTTGTGGATGTTACACAACCCTTAAATATACAGTGGAATGCCAGGGTTTTGTCTAATTCAAACATCTTAATACAGACTCCTCTTTTGTTTTTGTATTTTTATCTGGGTGAATACAAATATTTTTCTAATGCAAAGCATGCCTATCATTGTTTTATCTGAATGTTTCTTTTTTTCCAGACTGATCAATCAGGTTCAGGCCAACTGTGCCCAGGAGGTCTTCATGATGGTGGCCAGGAGCATCTTCATTGATGGCATCAACTGGGGACGGGTGGTGGCTCTCTTTCATCTGGCCTACAGACTCATATACAGGGTAAAGTTTTTCACAAAAGAAGTCTTTACAAGTCTTTGTGCTCCAATTCACATGTTCAAAGTGACAATGTGCATTTTCCCTGGTGATAGGGGGCAGTACATTCCTAAATAATTACAAGCAAATTATATTTTTGTGTTTGAGTAAGACCTTACCAACGGATGGCCATTAGTGTCAAAAATGACAAGCGCATCAGACCGTCTTTTATCACTGGAATCGAGTTAAGAGGTAAATGCGTAAAACAGCGTTTATGAATCATGGCATTTTTGTATTCGCTTGTTCCAAATCAGTAAATGTATTTTGTTCTAATGGGCTAACATAGAAGGAAACATGGGCTGTGTCTCAATTCAGGGTCTGCATCCTTCGTCGGCCGGTTACGTCACAGCGCCGCGACTAGGCCTGCCCTAATTCGAGGACTCCTTCAAATGCGGCCGACGAATCCGGCCTTCTTTTCGCCTGTATGAAGGATGAGTCCGGTGTATCCTTCAGTGGTTTACATTTCCCAAGATGCCTTGTGGGCCTGATGGCAGAACTTTTAAAAACAATGGTGGACAGCGAAGCGGGAGCTGTCAGAGAGGATTGCGCATATGAATGTCAGTATAAAAAAACTGTTAGGTTAAGGACTTTTTGTGATACACGAATGCTATTTTAGTTCGAAATGTTACAGTAAAAGTGCTTGTATTGCGGTCTCGGCTCGTATGTTTGGCCCCTCTGTGCCGCACCTCTCCCGCTACGTTTTCCCCCTGATTTTAATAGGAGTTTGTATTTTAGGGACAAAAGAGAAAACCACGGAATTTATTAGGCTTACCCCGGCTTTCCACGGGAGCCGTCAGCAGCACGTTACGGCAGCAGCACGTCATAGCTGCTGATAGGAACCGCTGTGGTCAACAGAACCTTTTCCACTGGAGCCGTCGACAGCCGTCAGCAGCGCGAGTCGGCCGCGTCTCAGGAGCAGCATGTCGCGGCCTTTACGCGCGGTTCTATTTTCTACGCGCGACGCCTCTGAAACGGGTCAAGTTCGACATTTTGGGGGAAGGAAAGACAGGAAATCGGACGCGGAAATGGAGAGAAGCTCCCGAGATTTTCAGAATAAAGAACGTACTGCCTTCCGGCTGCTTTACTTTTAAAAAAGCTTACTAACTGTGCGTCCCCGTGAGAAGTTATCACCTAGCTAGCGGTCTCCTTTGTTTTTCAGGTCCGTATTGGCGATTATAAAACGGACAGAACATAAAACACAAACCATGTTGTAGTTTTCTCCTGCTTGTTGTTGTGTTTACTGACGAAGTCACTCGTGTGACTTCGTGCTCGGTCGGTGACAGCTGCTCCCCTGCTGCTTCGCGTCTCGTGGGAAGGGTCAAGCAGCAGTTTATGCGAGCAAGACGTGCTGCTGCAGTAACGTGCTGCTGACGGCTCCCGTGGAAACCCGGGGTTAGGGCGGAGATGGACCACATGTTCACTGGAGCAAAGTATTCGGCGGCTGTGGCATGGAGGTACAATAACATCTCATATTTTAAAAACTTTCGTTTGAGTTTAGTTTTTTTCTGCGAAAACATGAAAGGAATAAACCGTTGTCCTCTTTTCTCTTCCTGTTTGTTTTCTTACTTGTTTGTTAGTACTGTATGACTTGATCAAGTTTTGAAAAGCTCCTCTCAGCTTGAGCCACAGTGACTGGCAGAGCAGTCCAAAAGTTGGGGTAGATCTCCAATAGATCTTTATCATGATCCATAATATTTTAGAATTGCCTCTGAAATTGTAATTTAAACTGACATAAAAAAAACTGTAGACTACCAAAAATGCCAACTTTTACAGAAGAAATAATGTAAAAAATAATCAGTGCAGCCACTGCAATAAATAAACAGGATAGTTAGTGGTGACTGGGGAGTTTTCTTATGCTTGTAGAGTTGTTTTATTATTATGTGAACATGATCAACATGTGTTTGTTGTTGTTCAGGCAGGCCACAGGCTGCAGCGAGCATTTAACAAATCCTAGTTTGAATCAGTAAAAAACGATTCAAGGATTTTTTTCGAACCATTTGAATATTTGTTTCAATATTTCAGCCCTATTAGCTCTGTTAGCAACTAGTTGACATAATTTAACCATTAAAATCCCAGTTAACTGGTTAAAAAAATTGAAAACATGCATCATGAGAGCGTACATACCTTTATCTTTCTCCTCTTTTTTTCTTTTCTTGTTTTTCTTGAATCGGGCACCTGGTGGTTTTAGCCTTTTTATGTTCATCTCTTCTGTTTGGCTCTTGACTCAATAAGTTTCCTTTAGTCAGGACTAAACTATTTGACCTTGATGGGGGGATGACCACAAAATCGTTTTGTTTTTCCTTTTTTTATTCGGCCATTTCACACAATTCAGAAAAACCTGAAAGAACGATAGGCCTGTGTTTATGATATTATGTATGAAATGTGCGTTAAATGGAAGAACATCAAGATGTGATTGACTTTAGCCATGTTAATACAGTTGATTCAGCCCCTACCCGCTCATTTCATTTGGGAAAGACCCAGAGGTGAATGGTAAATGGTAAATGGTAAATGGCCTGTATTTGATATAGCGCCTTCCAGAGTCCTGGAACCCCCCAAGGCGCTTTACAACACAATCAGTCATTCACCCATTCACACACACACATTCACACACTGGCGGGGATGAGCTACAATGTAGCCACAGCTGCCCTGGGGCGCACTGACAGAGGCGAGGCTGCCGAGCACTGGTGCCACCGGTCCTTCCGACCACCACCAGCAGGCAACGTGGGTTAAGTGTCTTGCCCAAGGACACAACGACAGCGACAGACTGAGCGGTGCTCGAACCTGCAACCTTCCGGTGAATTCCCCCGCCGCACCCCTCCCCTTCCTCTTCTTCATACACACACGTTGCACGTGAACGTTCTCAGTCAGCAGGAGCGCCTGCAGCTGCAGGGGGCGCCAACTTGCTGTTTCCAATCCAGTCACTGTGATATGACAGACAGAATAGAAAACCGGTGCAGATTTCTATCTTTTTTATTTTTTACTCAGCGCTTGTGCGCCCCTTTTGTGTCATGAAAAAAATGCCTCCCCGGGCAACTGCCCTGTCTGCCCGTGCCTAAAACCACTACTGTATATATATATATATATATATATATATATATATATATATATTACTTCTTACTTGAGTAACTCTTTTGGTGGGGAGCTTTTTTAGTTGAGTAAGTATAAAAGATTTAAGGTTGTAGTTTATATTTGAGTATAAGTTTTGAATTTAATACGGAGTCTGTTAACAACCTGTAAAAAGTTGCTAAAACTATCCATTAAACTAGCTATAGCCGATAGTTGTGTCTCAGCCTGAGAAATAGAAAATGCCTTCGCCAGCGATACATTTCTTCCAACTCCTCCAGAACCAAGGAAATTATTAAAAAGCTCAATAAAACTTCGAGCTCCATTGTCGCGTGCCCGTCCCATTTACCGGTTCCTTTAAAACCCAGTCCCGTTAGAACTTATGAGACGGTGCATCCATCAGGGTTCGGGGGTGTATCGACGAGTATAATTGTACTAGATCCGGGTTTGGACTACCTAATTAGAATCTTGTCTTTTATTTTAAAGGTGAAATGACTTGCACGAATAGCCAGCCCCAGAGTGCTACACTTCTTTTAAACTCGTTACCTTTTGGTTAAGATACTAGAGAGAAGTCTGGAGGCAAGCCAAGCCTCTCAGCAATTGTTTGGGTTACCCGGAATTAATTGCGCCTCTAACAGCTTATGTGGGAGGTTGGTAACTATAAAATGATTTATGCTAGTTGATCAGGCTACCATAAGTTTATCAATTTATTTATTAATCCAACCTTCCAGCTGATTAGAGACTTTTTCAACCTGCAATCAGAGCCAAAATAACCTCGAATATTCTGCTTTTATCGCCCTTAAGACAACTCGTTACTCGCAAGGAGGGGGAAGTTAAAACTTCCCTTATCTTAAGGTTTCTTTATATTATTCTGTTATAAACTGTAAAGTAAGTCCTGATAATTCAGAGACCGATCTTCGACATGCTTACCTCTGTGCAATTATGGCCAGGGCCCCAAACGTGAAGCTTTAGAGAAAACCTGAAAGAATCAGGATTATGTTTCTTTTTCAAAAAAGGTTTATTACAAAATCAAAATACAAAAATTGGGTAAAGTGAAAAACAACTGCTATCCCCCACGGAGGAATTAGTTCAAAATGATTAAATAAGAGTTAGTTTACACTAGCTCTTGTCTTCTCAGAATCTCCCCAAGAACGAAGCCCCGCTCGATCTGAGCTGCATCCTTTTATATCACTTCTGAGACTGCTCTAAACAATGTAAGAGTCACAAGTCATTCTCTCCTGACAGTTTAGGTCAAGGGGTCATTTACCAGATACACTTTTTTAGCTCTACATAAGACATGTGGTATCATTTTCAATACATGCAGTATTCACATGAGGGCACAAAAGTTACATTCTGCACTCCTGGAATGAGAGCACAGGTCATAAATCTTCATGTTGGTAGCAAATTGTAGATCTTCCTCCAGCATTCCTGAGAGCTTCTGGGTCCAGTTGGACTTTCCTCACTCCATGCCAGTCCTTCTTTTCCCGCCAGAGGTGGAGTTAGGGGCGGGCCCAGGGGTGTGTCCATGGGTGGATCCAGAGAAGACAGCTTGTCTTTTGACCCTTTGCCTAGTTCTGTCCTCACCAGCAAGTCCTGAACTATTGTCCTCTTGACCCTTGTGTGACCCTTGTCTCTGACCACTGTTTCTAAGCCTTGACCGATTGCTCGGACTTGCAACATCCCCCATGAGGACGAACTGAGGCAAAGGACCATAAAAAGATAGAGCAGCAATGCAAGCCTTCATAAATCTAGCATCCATCTCACTCAGGAACGGCTGAACACTCAGACACCTAACTGTGGCCTCCACATCAACCCTCATTCTCATCATAATGCCATCATCAGCTACGGGTAAGCACAAGGTCCCTTTGCGGGTTGTTACATAACCTTTAAACTGCTTTCTCCCATCTGTGGGATCTTCGCCCAGAAAGAATAAAGATAAATCCATCACCGGAGCTTCTCCACGTGGAAGCGATCCCATCATTTGAGGTGGGAAGCTGGCGCTAAAAACCAAAACATGATTTTTCGTATCCAACAAAGGTGCGGTCCCAAAAGAGTCACAGACTTCTGGGCCGAACCATCCAGTCTTTACAGACAAAATATTCATAAACTGAAAGCAATCTATAATCTTGCCTTGACAAACAAAGTAACACCCCTTCTGGGATTTAATCCTCCATCTCATTTCTCTCCCAGGTGCAATTCGGACAGGGGAAGGAATGCCTGCTGGCTCACTACTTAGACAGACCATAGGGATTTCACGTATCACATCAGGACACGGGACGCATGTCGAAGCTGCCGTCATTACTGATACAACCTCTTCAGCCACGTCAGATGAGGGCGCCGTTGTCAGCTCCTCGTCGTGGGCCTGCTCAAGCAGGGCATCTACTCCCGGGGAGGACAACATTAGTATGTCGTCTTCCTGATCAGTCTCCCGCTTGAATCCCTTTTCCATTTGGTCTGGATGTACTGAATAAACCTGCAAGACACGCAGCGTTTATTCATCGTAGCATGTTCACACTGGAGCCCGATCGTCTTAGTCTGAGGCAATCCATCCCTCCCGCGATTCACGGTGCACAAATAGTATGTGCCATTCAGAGAGAAAACAGTTGATGGACCTGCGGAGGGGATTAATCCCTCTATGATATTCTGCCGAATCGAGTCCATCTGGAAGGAACATAAAATATGTTCCACATGAGATATATAACTCATTCCATGAAGCAATAAGTAACTGCATTACTGCATAAACACTTCTTAATTATAGGAGAAAATAAATCATCAGAAGCTGCAGGAAGAACCACACTACAATTCCTATCTGCAGGCATAGTTTTACAACAATAATCCTCACAACAAGTGTACACCAGTTATGAAATGTCTACAACATCCTAAAGATAAACTGGATAAAATAGTTACAAAATCCTGACATACCTCCAGATTCAGAGCGTCAATCAGCTCAGATTCAGGGTGAGTTTGATGAGCCATTGGTTCACTTCAAGTTACAGACTGACAGTTAAGGAGCAAGTGACACGCGGTGCAGAGAGGCCTGCACTTAAACAGGAGCAACAAGAAGGGGGGCTAATACTCCCTCTACCTTGACACCTCTCTTCCCATCTTATCTGGATCTACCAGGTCCTTTTTCCTTTCTCCTAACAGCTTTCTTCCTGTCAACTGCCACTTGTTGTTTTTACAGGCCAAAATCATACCGATTATTAAAATAATCACCCCACACATCAATCCTAGAGCGCACAGAGGCCAGAACAGAGCATCCCAGACGGGCCTAATGATGTGCTCTCTAACTCCTTTTACCAACATTCCCATTGAATCAGAAGTTCCTTGAATTACATTATTAGAAACCTGCACTACACTGTCACTCATAATTTCATTTACACCACGTACTATCAGACTCACATGACGTAAGGTGCCATTTATGCCATATGCAAAATAATCAAACCAGTCAGCTTTTTGCTGATCTAACGATCTTCGAAATGGTGAGCAAAAACCACTTCTCAGATCCCAATTTGGGAAATTTCTGAAGTTAGGAAACTCTTTGGGTGCATCAGGGTCAATTGTGAATCTTTCAGGTTGAGGATTTTTCCCTATTCTCGGTTCATTAAAACACACATGATGGTCTATGCCTAACCCGTTAAGGTAATTGAAATTGACCAGACTAAACGCTCCCCATTTCGTCGTTCCTGGCGCTGTAAATCCAGGTGGCACTAAGTCTCCAACTTTATCATTCATAATCATTATACGATCTAAAAGACCATTTCCTGTTTTTGTATCATTTACTTCCCAAGTATTTGTTTTATCAATAGAAAACCAATTTGTTTTAACTCGAAGTTGACCATGTTCCATCACAAGAGTTTTAGTTCCTACTAATTTTCTTTCAAATGTTTCTGCTTCAATCCTTGTGTCCTGGGGGTAATAATCATATTTTTGCTTATTATATCCCTCTCCATACCAGTATGTCATAGGATATGTCTCGTACATTCCTTTTCTATAATATCTATAATCTTCTGGAATATCTCTTTGCATATAACCACGTAAGACTTTATAGCATAATTCTCCAGTTCCTAAAGTAGCTATGTTTAGATAAGGAGGCCTAGGTTTAAAAAACTCTCGATCTCCTAATGTGTCTGGACGCAGACCTCCAACTGTTAATCCATATAGTTGTGAATACCAAAAAATACACATCCTTCTAGTTAACCCTTTAGTATTATTACAGACTTCCACCTGACATCCTTCAAGCATTAAGGTGTAATTTCTAGCCCATGTGGGACTGTGATAAAAATCTTTCTTATGGGTTGGTCTAATCATTTCATTTACTGCTTCGAAGATGGAGTCTGCCTCAATTATACTATCAGGAGTAGCTGTACCTTTTTGGTAATATGCTCCTGCGATCCTTATTCTAAGTGGCTCGCCTCCTTGCCATACAGCGCTATTATTCGCTTTCCTGGTTAAACAGATTCTAGTTTCCTCATTCCATGCATGAAATCCTGTATCTAAGTTAGTGGGATCAGATTGATCCTTTTTCATCCATTGCACTACTTTTGGGTGTTTAAAATTAGGAACCTCATAAACCCATTCTGTATAAAGAGTGTGTCTTATTGGATGCAGTTCCCATCCTTGTGGCTGCAGGCCTACCTCATTATGGAGGCAAAAAAATGTCCAGTTAAAATATGTACTATTAGTGGGAAGTATATAATTCTGATATCCTGTGTAGTTTGCATATTCACTATGACCTTTACGTAAGAGTCGAGCTAAGTCTGAAGTAGATCTCTTACCCCGCACACCGGGCTCTAGAAAGAGAGGAACGGTCTCTTCACCTTCCTCTGCCTCAGCCAGGGGATCAGACATTGCAGGGGGTACTTTTGATAACCATTTAATCACATTATCTTTTACTTTCTGCCACATGTGACTCTCTCCTATCATGGACAAGGAATCATATTTTAGTGTTGTGTTAGGAGGGGGGGTCGGGCAAACATCTCTTCGTTCCCTCCCTCTTGATAATCTTTGATACCAATGCGTAATATTTCCTGTTTGCCAGGAACTTAAACTACTGTCTTTGGTCTGAAAACACCCAAATTCGATTCTACGAGGCCACCACCTTTCTATCTTTATCACTTTGAAAGTGGTGAAGTTGTGTCCCCATTCTAAATCATTTCTAAGGCAATATTTGTAAACCCACAACTCTACTTCACCTGAAGTTTGATTTAAGATTTTCTTTTTCCTTAATATTATCTGACAAGATCGATCAAGCTCTGTGGATCCTGTGTGATCCATCAAGACTGCCATATACTCCGCCCATGGGCCGGTCTCACCACACTCCGTGTCATTCTTCTCCTCCTGCTCTGCTGCAGAAAATGTTGTCACGGAGGGTGTAGCCATGATCCGGTCAAATCCATTTTCTCCACAGGGCAAGCGCAGGCAACCAGTTTTGTTCCCCGTTACACTACAAATCTTGAATCCAATCTGTGTTGCTATCATGCAGGTGGTTATATTCTCATTAAAATCTTCTTTGGGCCATAACAGCTTAATTTTGGATACATTCCAATTCCCTACTAATTGTTGCGGTCCTCCGTGAGTTATGTTATATGTCACCGAGGACACATGATACGTTCGGAGATATACATGTACCCCATATGCAATCGCTATACTTAATCCTATGAGGCTAAATTCGAAAAGGATAAAAAAGGCCCATTTAATCCATTTTATTATCCAATTCTTTCCTTTCGGAATATTCACATTTTTCTTTTTAACTTTGGGGTCAACTCCCGCCGGAGTTGCATACCTGACCACTTTTCGTTTTCTGCTGCTTTCCCTCTTATGCTTCTGCGTAGATAACATCTGTAAGACAGAAGCATAAAAATCAGCAGAAATGAAAGCGCCCTGCTCTAGTTAGGTAGAGTCAGATTGGGGACCAGCCTTCTACGAGACATTCTAGTGTGAGCAGTCCCATAAATCTTAGGCCAATATGCCTCTCCTCTCCGGGTGGTCACTATGTTAACAGCCGAGCTGCAAACGCGACCCGACAGGTCTATTACCTCTATCAAAGTTAACTGATAAGGCATGAACTTACGCTCCGCCCCTGGTCCCAGACTCTTCAGCTCAACCAGGTATGATGCAACACGCTTACGCATCCCTGGGGGCTCCTGAACAGACAATCCTGTATGCCAGTCCAGAGTCCCTGACAGATAAGTTCCCCATCTGTCGTCTTTATACTCTTGAGTTACCCCAATCTGTGTACCTGTTTCCCATGCATCAGCCAGCGTACCAAATTGCTGTCCTAATATCAAGCTCTTAATAGACTCAAATTTGGACCGAGCCTGAAGCTCTTCCAGTCCTTTTTCTCTGGTCTTGAGCTTGAACACAAATGGATAAGCTTCCACCCATAAATCTCTAACCGGCTTCACCAGGCTAGGATTCCTGAGCAGCTCTCCTACAAAAAACATACTTGGCTGGCTTGTCGGTAAGCAGGTAGTCAAAACACCATTCTTCGTGAAACAGCACCCATCTTTGATTTCACCTCTGTGGGTGCATTCACAGACCTGCCAGGAGATGATGCCTGGATTATTCCTCAAGCAGGTTCCGCAAAAACATATTTTAATGGGAGCAGACAGCTCCACTGCACCTGTATGTAAGTCCGTTCCTCTCTCCAGGTGAGTGGGCTTCTGCTCCCGGAGCCCCGACCATTTAATTAGGGTGCACAGATATCCGCATATCACGCATGTTCCTGGCCTCAAGCCTCCCCATTGCGCGTAACGATACGCATTTGCAGATTCTATGAAGCCCGGAAACATAGCCACTTTACAATCTTTAACACAATCCCCCTTCGTTAGCAAAATTAGGCCCGTAGTACCTGGGATCTTACAAGTCATTTCTTCACTAGATTTTGGCCCAGCCATGACCTTTAATCAAGTAATTAATTAAAAAAAGAAAAAAAAAATTATTTATTTATTTATTTATTTATTTTTTCAATTAATTACTTTTATTTTTCAGAGTTATTTTATAACTTGATGAGGGTGAACGCGCAAACCAGTGTCAGTTAAAACCACGTTCCCAGTTACGTCTTTTATTATGAAGGGACCACTTACGTTATGCTTAATGCAATCTCCTTTTCCAACCGGTCCTCTTTTGACCCAAATTCTTTCACCTTTCTGTAACACAGAGACGTGTTCTGGGTTAGTTTTTTTCTCAGTTCTTTTCAGTTTCGTCCTATTAAGGATCACATTTAGTTCTGAAACTCCCTCCGGTGTATCCCATCGGGAGCTCAGGTTAGTCAGGATGTGATTTTTTATCGTCCTAACTGCTCTTTCTGCTATTCCGTTAGTGTGGGACTCGTATGGGATAGAAAAAATGTGTCTTATCCCCCTTGATTAAAGCAGACAAGAAACTTTGTCATTCTTAAATTCAGGTCCTCCATCCGAACGGAGTGACTCACACGTGAGGGGCAGGTGTAGAGATAAGGCCATGCTGACCGTATTTCCTGTGACACGTTTCAGCGGTATTATCTTGCTCTGATCACCTGGTCCATTATCTTTGATTACCAAAAAGAACTTATGTCCGTTCACTCCTCTAGAGGCACATTCACCAACATCCGTGCTGAAATGCACCCCCGGCACATCACACATGATAGGCAGATGGTCATAAATCACGGATTGAGCCCCTCCTTTTACTTTACACGACTCACACGTCGCTTTTACTCGTGCTGTTAGTTCTTTCAGCTTTGGTACAGAAATATTTTCTTTTTTGAAAATCTCACGCAACCGTAATACTCCTACGTGTCCGTAATTTTTATGCGCAAATGTCACCAGCTCTTCATCAGCTGCAGCGCTCCTGTTCTGTAAAAACGCTGTGGGTAGAAATAAAGCGCGAGCTTGTACTAATTCATCCACTTCTGCGTTTCCGATCTCATCTTCGCTTTTTCCATTTGTATGGCTATTTACATGTGTCACCTGAATCTGTAATTTTTTCTTATAACACGATACTAAAGTCCACAAGTCAGCGTGTTCCAATCTTTCTCCATCAGTTTTCTGGAAATCTTTAGCTTCCCAAAATGCTAAATGATCATCCAGCCCGTCTTTAACGTATTTAGAGTCTGTGACCAATCTTACTGATTTGAGCTTCAGCTTACACGCGTCAGCGAGCGCCATGACAACGGCCGTCAATTCTGCAGTTTGAGCGGATCCGACAGTCTGTCCAGCTTGTTGATATTTCCTGTCCTTTAGCAGTCTCACAAACCCCCACTTACAGAAGTCTGCATCTGCTGTTTTCTTAGATCCATCAGTGTAGTAAACTGCCTCTGGTTTTATGGCTTTAACAACCTCTTTCCTGTCAGGCTTAAGTTTTGTTTCTCCTTCCACGTGAATCTGCGGGTTTGCCAATAACATCTCCCACTTTGCCCATCTGGGTAAAACGGCCCTCGCCTGTGGGAGGAGATCTTTCCGAAGTTCTTTAATCATATAATCAGTAGATTGAATTATGATTTTTTGCGATCCGGCCAGAGCGAACATCATATCTTTATGTTTCATCAGGGTGGTCAGCACCTTTTCGCTGGGCGTGTAACGGGTCTCTGTTGGTGCGAGTCTATAGCCTTTACATGTTATCAGACTCTTGCTGTCATAGTTCTGAAATAAACACTCTGTGAAATCCTGTCCTACAATCACTCTTACAGCTAACGGTTCATGATGCTCTCTATTTAAAAGATTCACTAGATTAGCACCTATTTTAACCATCACTGCTTGATAAGTCTCAAGCTCCTGTGAGCTCAGTTTGCGGTTGTGCGTCACCAGTTTTTGACCCACTTTGGTTCTGAGACCTTTTTTAAGTGACATTATGGGATCAATGATGTTTCGAAAATCACGGACGTTGCTGGAAATGTACTGAAGCTGTCCGATTACACCTTCCAGCGTCAGTAAGTCATGCGGGGGTGTTATGTTCTGTAGATAGGTGAAAAGTACCGCCACTGAATCTGACACCTCAAAACCTAGGAACGTAACTTTTGTGCGTCCTAGCTGGCTTTTCTTCAAGTTGAGTTTGAATCCTGCACATGTCAGTCTGGTCACCACCTCGTCCAAAGTTTTCAGGTGTTCACTTTCACAATCATGCGTGAAAAATATGTCATCAATATATTGAACGACAGGTAAACCTTCCAGATATGACTGTACGACACCTTGAAATTTATTCGCCGCGTTTACCCATCCCATCGGTAAAACGCACCATTCATAATGTTTCCCTTCAAATGTAAATCCAGTTTTAGCTCGACTTTCTTGCGCTAAAGGTACAGACCAAAAACCGTTAGCCAAATCGATGCATGTTTTATATTTTTTAATAGGCATGGTTCGGAGCTGCATGTATGGGTCAAAAGTTTTACGCACGTCGTGCGGAGTCACTCTATTTAAACCTTTTAAATTGTGTACCAGTCTGTAGGTGCCATCAGGTTTAGGAACAGCTTGAATGGGAAGACAGGTGGATAATGTATCTTTCTCTTCGATTATCCCTTTTTCTTTAAGCTCAGCGAGAGTACATCTAATCTCATCTCTTCCTTCTCTGATCGGATACTGCTTTTCCCTGGCAGGCATCGCTCCTTTAATAATGCATTGTTCTTTTACTCTGCCACAATCATTTTTGTGTGTAGCCCAATTACCTTTTTGGATTATTTCTCTGAGTTTGTGCGGGTCCAAACTAGTCTTCTCCAGTTGTTCTTTAATGAGACTATCCATATCTAATTCACCTAAAAAACTCACATGCAGTGCTGGGTCTTTTGTTATTTTAACTAAATCCTTTAAACTAATTAAGTTTTCTGCACCTTTTATGTAAAGAATTCCCTGTTCATCTTTATGAACTGCCATGTTACGTACAGAGCCGTCTGCGAGTATCACATTCTTGTATCCTATTTGTTCCATCGGATTATTTTCACGCTTTACTGATATTAATGCCCCGGTATCTAAAATGTATTTTGTATTTTCGTATTTTACTTTAAGCCACTCTCCATCCCAATGCGTATGAGATGAGAGCGCCTCAATTATTTCTACTTTTGTGGTGGCGGTCTTCTCTGATTGTGGTATTTCGCGTCCCAATCTTTGATTGATTGGATCAATTTCTCCTTCTGTTCTCTGGTCATCCGGGCCCACTCCTCCGGATTCGCTCTCCTGGGTCGAGCCACAGGGCAGCCGGGGGGTCCCATGAAAAACGGCCTTGCATTTGGGTCCAGTTGGCCCCTGGTTCTCTGGTTCTGATTCGGTTCTGTTCTGGGTGGGAGTTGCCTCGGTTGAGAGCTCACTGATTGGCTCCCTTGCTGTTGGTGTGGAGGGGGCAGAGGGGATGGTAGCTGACCTTTCAATCTGTTTCCGGCCTGCCGTCCTAATTCGTTTTTTGACTGCTTAAATTCCCTTGTGCGATCCCACGCCTGCGCTTGTCTGATTTTTTCTGCAGGGGAGAGATTAGGCCACATCGCAGCCATCATTAATCCCCCGGGCAGATCAGCTAAAAGTTTTTCCTGCTGTACTTGGGAAAGCCCTGCGATTGTTCCCAAACACCCAGCTAATGTAACTTTTCCTGTACTGATTTCAGAGCTTAAAGCTTTCCTCCGTCGTTCCCCAGAATCCTCACCAATCCCTCTGGGAGAACTCTCCGCCAGGGACATCAACGAGGCACCTGGGGTTAAACGCAGATCGTTCTTTAATGCTATAACCTGAGAAATTTCTGGACTTGAAAGTTGTTCAATCGTCATACCTCGATCCTGAAGCCGCTGTACATACCCAGCGTCTGTCTCACCCGATGCTCTTTGTGGCAGAATGGTATGATCAAAATGTCCTAAGCTTACTCTTGACTGTTCCTGAGCAGTTTGCCAATATGGGGAATATTCCTGTTCTAGGATTCTCTCTTTAGGCATTGGATTAAGCTGTCCTCCCTGCGGAGTGCTTCGGTTTACATCCAAAGGTTGGGAGGGGCTGCACAGCGAGTAGCAGTGAGTTTTCACTGCCGAATCTCTAGCCATACATCCACCGCGATAAAAATCATATCCTTGGCCTAAATAAGCATGCTTAAAAGGTTGCCCCCATCCTGGTTGCAACATGACTTCTTCCCTACTTTTTGCTGCTTGAATCGCTGAAGCCGTGAAGCCATCTACAGGGTACCAGTCTGGAAAAGGATTTTCTGCTACTTCTCCTGCATAATTCTGGTCTCCCTCTGTATTAATTGCAAACTGGCCTCGTCCTAGTTCTGGAACCGGTCTAACTGGGCCTATGTTAGGAGGTGCCTGAGGGTCATAATATTTCATCTGTACTGGACGGCTTTTCTTATTTAGTCCTCTAATGCCATAAACTATAGGATTTGTCTCATCTCCTTTTTCTGCTCTCTGGGGTTGCTGCTCTACATTTTCTCTGTTCTCACCTTGCTCATGGGCTGTAACTGGGGATAACCAACTCACTTTTTCAGGTGTTTTGCCTCCAGGGATCCGAGTGCTGCATTTTTGTTGGGATCCGCATTCTGACCTGAGCGTCCCTTTGGGTGTGCCACGCACCACCAGTTGGGAACCCTGTTCTTCCTCCGATTCAGCCTCACTCTCGCTGCTTCTGTCTCTGGCCTCAAACCAATGTTTGACTTTCTTCTCTACTCGCGGCAAGGCTGACTTATCCACTAAAATTACGACCGGGATGTCTCCTAGCCTGCTAGAGGCTTCGGAATAAATCACTAAACCTGCGCCATATGCTTCAGTTATCCGACACACCTGGGGTTTGTTATTAAGCTTAAACACTAGCTGTCGCGCTCCTAAATCCAAGGCTTCTGACACCACCCGCTCCCAAGCTTGGTGAAAAGAGATGTCGGGATTATGAGGGTCTACGTTAATTATGGAAATAGCGCTGACACGACCTTCCAGATTCCCTAATTGCTTGTCTAAGAGAGTAGTAATTTCTCCTGCTTCGTAATTACGATCTACCAGCGGAATCATAGAGCTTCTGCTTTCTGCCCCTAAAAGTCTCCTCAGAGAACTTAAGGAGGACGTAGTACTGGCAGAACTTTGTGGATCTTTCAGAAAGATCAACACATCTTCTTCTCGGATCTCCGCATCTATTTTCTCGCCTGATAAAATTATCACCGGTTCTTGACCTATCATAACATGATTCGGAGGAGCCGCGGGACTATGCGGTTCTAACGGGGGAAAAGGAATTGGGTTTGGAGTCCTTTCAGCCCCTGACCGTCTCTGAGTCTCGTCTTTGTCCCATGCAGCAACATGCTGTTCAGTGGGCGGTCTCTCCGCTCCTCTCATGGGCACCTGAGAAGGGGTTTGTACATGTAGAAACGGGTTCCACTGCGCCGGCCGAACCGCGTCAGGCGGGTTCGGTGGGGGTGGAGGAAATCCGCTCTCGGAACCGGGGCTCACAGGGAATTCCCCGCGGAGCGCTGGATACAAAGGGGGCGCGGTCGGAACCGATTGGACTTCATCCCAGGAGGCCGACATTTCAACTGCAGCTCGTCTCCGGTACATTTCCGCTTGGAGCTCCGTGATCCCCAGTCGGTTACATAATGCCTGTCTCATTTGAATTGCCTCATTTTTGCTTCTAGATAAGAAGTAAATTGTTCTACTATTAGCCCGTTGAACCACGAACTCCGCCATAGCAGAGTACATCGCTCCCTGATCACATCGGTACTGCCCGACTCCAAATGGAGTGAGAACTAAAGGTTCCGGTCCAGTTGGTATTTGCTCAAGCAATCCCAGAAGGATCTCATACTGCTCGCCCGTGGGGAGTTTTGCTGGATTTTCCCAACAACACCACGCTATCTGATTAAAAACAGGATCATTTTGTTGTTCTGCTAGAATCACCAAATCACCCACTAACGGAAATACATGATTATTCTTTACTTGAGTTTCAGCATTCGGACAGCGCTCCGCTGCGGCTTGAGCCGTTCCGGCCTCGTTCTGAAAGCTCCGGTTACAGGATACTGCTAAAACGCTTTGTGGTTCACCTTGAAATGTCGCTATTTCTCCGGTGACAAATCTCACATTAAGGAGAACATTTTCCGGTTTCACCGTTAAAGATCTATCTGCCATGGCTGGTTGAAAGTTTCTCTTTTTTATTATTTGTTTTATTTTTATTCGTTTTCACGTCTTATTCTTTATTCTTACTCTTTATTCCTTTTTATTTTTTGCCTAGCTTTTATCCTTGGCTTTTCTTACGTCGGAAAGCCGTGATTTCTTTATACCTCTTTGAGTTAATCGTCCGTTCTCCCAAATTTCTTTCCTTTTCGAGAAATTGGTGCGGTTTTCACTCCAAGGTTATAAGCGTATCAGGTCCATGGTGCGTAAGCTTTTATCAGCCTAAAAGACATAGTTCTACGTCGAATAGTCCGGTATCTAATATTTGAACCTTCGCCGATTAGCCCCACGTTGCAGGCGCCATGTCGCGTGCCCGTCCCATTTACCGGTTCCTTTAAAACCCAGTCCCGTTAGAACTTATGAGACGGTGCATCCATCAGGGTTCGGGGGTGTATCGACGAGTATAATTGTACTAGATCCGGGTTTGGACTACCTAATTAGAATCTTGTCTTTTATTTTAAAGGTGAAATGACTTGCACGAATAGCCAGCCCCAGAGTGCTACACTTCTTTTAAACTCGTTACCTTTTGGTTAAGATACTAGAGAGAAGTCTGGAGGCAAGCCAAGCCTCTCAGCAATTGTTTGGGCTACCCGGAATTAATTGCGCCTCTAACAGCTTATGTGGGAGGTTGGTAACTATAAAATGATTTATGCTAGTTGATCAGGCTACCATAAGTTTATCAATTTATTTATTAATCCAACCTTCCAGCTGATTAGAGGCTTTTTCAACCTGCAATCAGAGCCAAAATAACCTCGAATATTCTGCTTTTATCGCCCTTAAGACAACTCGTTACTCGCAAGGAGGGGGAAGTTAAAACTTCCCTTATCTTAAGGTTTCTTTATATTATTCTGTTGTAAACTGTAAAGTAAGTCCTGATAATTCAGAGACCGATCTTCGACATGCTTACCTCTGTGCAATTATGGCCAGGGCCCCAAACGTGAAGCTTTAGAGAAAACCTGAAAGAATCAGGATTATGTTTCTTTTTCAAAAAAGGTTTATTACAAAATCAAAATACAAAAATTGGGTAAAGTGAAAAACAACTGCTATCCCCCACGGAGGAATTAGTTCAAAATGATTAAATAAGAGTTAGTTTACACTAGCTCTTGTCTTCTCAGAATCTCCCCAAGAACGAAGCCCCGCTCGATCTGAGCTGCATCCTTTTATATCACTTCTGAGACTGCTCTAAACAATGTAAGAGTCACAAGTCATTCTCTCCTGACAGTTTAGGTCAAGGGGTCATTTACCAGATACACTTTTTTAGCTCTACATAAGACATTTGGTATCATTTTCAATACATGCAGTATTCACATGAGGGCACAAAAGTTACATTCTGCACTCCTGGAATGAGAGCACAGGTCATAAATCTTCATGTTGGTAGCAAATTGTAGATCTTCCTCCAGCATTCCTGAGAGCTTCTGGGTCCAGTTGGACTTTCCTCACTCCATGCCAGTCCTTCTTTTCCCGCCAGAGGTGGAGTTAGGGGCGGGCCCAGGGGTGTGTCCATGGGTGGATCCAGAGAAGACAGCTTGTCTTTTGACCCTTTGCCTAGTTCTGTCCTCACCAGCAAGTCCTGAACTATTGTCCTCTTGACCCTTGTGTGACCCTTGTCTCTGACCACTGTTTCTAAGCCTTGACCGATTGCTCGGACTTGCAACACCATCGTTTAAAGTTCCTTCTCCCTTCTGCTCAGCGGTTCCACGGTTGCTAGGCGACGGAACGTTCGCCGAGGGAGTGGCGGGAATTCATGAAGGCTAGGCCTGTCCAAATTCACAGCCGTTAACATCTGGTCTACTCGGCCGACGGAGGACCCAGCCCACGTCGGGCCAATCACAGAGCGTGACGACAGTCAGTTACCCAATGAGGATTTTTCTTCAGCACCATTACAGATATTTACAAGTTTTACACTTGTTTCATGCTCGTATTTGTCAAAAATGCTTCATCAGTACCGGATACTAGTCAGTATGAGTATCCGGCTCATCCCTAGCTGTAACCACCCTGCCCTGCCTCCTCCTCCTTGCTGCCTGCCGGCTGTGATCACAAGCAACAACAGAGTAGTTCCCGCTGCTGCTTCGGGAAACGACGCAAAAAAAAATGAGAAAGAAAATCAATAAAACTTGTGATCTTGTAGGCGTGGCGCTGGGATTACGCCTATGTAAGGGAAACACTGCTGTAATCCTTAACCCTTTAAGCGCCAACGTCGCAGAATTGCGACAAGCAGCCATGTTGGATTTAATAAGCCACAGCAGCAGAAATGGGCCCTCATGCAGTTAATACGTTACACAGCGGGGTGGCAGACACCTGTAACTTCAATCCAAGCAGGTGTGTTACTATTCAAATTTATGGAGTATTTAGAACTTGAACCCCGCCCACCAGTCACAGAGCCGTGGGGCTTGTCAGAGCAGTCAGATGAGTGAGAGCGAGCAAGTGGTAAAGAAAAAAAACACAATGCCGAGAGGAATGTTCTGTGCTGATGAAGTTCTTGTGTAGTACTGGCAGATTCGGATTTGGAGGAAGAATATTTCCTTTCCGAGGATGATCTGCGGTCTTCAAGCGAGATGGAAAGCGTGGCTTCAGCGCGCAGCAACAGGGAGTCTTGTCAGCGACGACGCGGTTACATAAGCAGCCCATCCAGCCCTTATCTTGTCCGATGTTCCGCGTCACTGTGTCCGTACTGGGTCTGCTGGTGATTGATTCAGCCCCGGGGGTGTAAACCACGGGAAATGGAGCCGAAGGGGGAGAAACCGCTGGGTCGGGGAAAGACAGGTGGCGGGGTGGCCTCGAGCAGCTTGTATTCCAAGTGGATCAGGCATTTTGATTAGCCAGCTGGATACTGTGGAGACAGGGATCTGTCAAATTCAGAACACATTGATTTTCTGTCAGTTTTTTTGGATGAGGAATTCTGTTGAGCCAGTATGTGCTAAAATGACCCGTTACAAGGTTAATGAAAGAGTCACTCAGACCCCACCGCCCTCCGTAGCCAGAATATCACACTTCAGTGTGGCGGGCCGCTGGTTAGCTGACATACCTGGTGCTGCAGTCTGCTTCCAGCAGGTTTCCTGCATGTTTTAAATCATGAACACATCTGATATGTTTGATTTAGGGATGAATTGTTTCTGTAGACGCTAGTGATGGCTGGGGAGACATTGCACACAGCGAGGAGACACGTTTTGCCTTTGGTTCTACTAAATGGACAATAGGGATACTAAAACCAATGCCACACTGCCTAGTCTTCCTTTAAATAATAAAAAAATAGATTTAAAGTAAGAATAGACGAGCACGTTGCGCATCATCCAATTAGGGACACCGGTGCTCTGACAGCCCAAGGGACATCAAACATAGAGGAAAAGAAGAATGGCTGGAGCAAACTGGTCCTGCAAATAGTTTAATAGGTGTAAACAAAAAGAACTAACGTTTAGACAAAAAAATGTGTTCCTCAGAGATGCAGCTTACTGTTTTCTAAGATCTATATATAGATTTCTTCTTTTTGTTTGCACCTATTAAACTATTTTCAGCACCAGTTTGCTCCAGCCATTCTTTTTTTTTCTCCGTTTGATTTAATGTAAGTTTGTAGATTGTCAATAATTTCACACATTTTACATAATTTCTGGTGATAAATTAATTTAAAAACAAAAAATGTGAGGAGGCGTTTGAGAGCCAAAAGAGCCGGTTCATTTTAGTGAGCCGAGCTGAAGAACCGGTTCTCTTAAAAGAGCTGGAGTTCCCATCACTAATAGTCCAGGCTGCTGGAGAACTTAATCGGTAATCCAGGCTCACCCCTTTAGTTATGCCACTTATAGAACGCTTGATGCGTGACAGCTCACACTCAAGATCTTGCAAGAAGATAGCTTATCCCTGTTGACCACCAGTATTATCTGTCAGTTGTCAATAAACTGAACTAAATCGTGTCAAAATAAAATCCATCAGTGTGAATAACATGTGCAGCGCTGTAGGCTGCACAAATAGATGAAAAGACGGTAATGAAAGTAAAATTTCACATTTTTCATGCTGATAAAATATGCCAAAGGCAATGGTTAACAGCCACGAAGAGAGTTTGTTGCCGCCAAAGACTTATGAGAGAATAAAAAAAGAAATCTGCCCTAAAAGTCCAGGCAGGAACAAGTTATGGCCATCTAATGAGTTACATGTAGGATTAAGTGCTATATAAATAAGTTTCAGTTCAGGCAATCTTTAATGTCATTGTTTTTGTGTTTACTGAGCTCGTCAAGCATGTCAAATGTATGAAAGTTATTAATTTATGTATTTATAAACAGTTTGTCTCAGATCTGCCCAGCCTCCAATGTGTATCGCTTTGTGTTTCTGTTTGCGATATTTGTCAGATTAAACAGAGAACCTGTCTATCTCCAAAGACAAACCGTATCACCGCGGTCTTTCAGCACTACGCTGCCCACTGCAGGACAGATCCAGTTACACCTTCGTTGCTTCAGCTGTGAAAAGTCAAGGCATGCTAATCAAATAATGTTAGATATCTCAAGACAATTCTGCCATCCACACAGCTCGTCAGCTATTTCAAACTGATCTAGAGTCTCTGCGCTAAACATGAACTTTTTGATCATCATTCCACACAAAGATGTGTTAGATGACCTAAAATAGTAATATTTAAATCCCTAGATTTTATTTTGTTAGATTAAATCGCAGAGACACAGCTGTGGATAGCAGCTGCAACGGGTCTTTTTGCCCTCAAGCATTGTGTGGATGTGGGCTATTACCCAGATGCAAACACTAATATTCAATGGGTCTATTGGCTCAAGCTGCTGGAGGGAGAACGTGCTAGGATATTCTGGCTCTTCAGTTTAGTTAGGCTGTTATAGGCTCAGACTGCTGGACCTGGGCTGTGTCTGCATGAGGCTCCATTGTAGCCTGTCTGTTGTCATTCAGATGTATTAATTTTTGTATTTTTCTTTGGAAGGCTCTGACCACCGACCACCTGGAAAACATCAGGATGGTGATCAGCTGGGTTCTTCAGGTGATCAGGGACCTCCTTTATCCCTGGCTGGTGCAGCAGGGGGGCTGGGTGAGTTGTTGATGTGTCCTGGCACTTCTCAGGACCACCCACATTTCTAACCCCACCCTCTTTATGTTTCTAGGTAGGCGTAATCCAAAACTTTTCCCAGTGGAGGACTGTGGCCATTGTGGCATCAGTAGTTGTGGTGGCAACCTTTGTTTACTACAGAAAGACTCAATGAGACCACCGGTCTTCCTGGCTTTAGCAGCATGCTGATGAAGATGGATTTTGGACAACAATCACAATAATTCTACCTCCATCTTTATACAACAAGAAGGAGGAAAGTACTGAACTCTGAGGAGAAGATCTTCTCCTTTCTCAGGTTTTCAGCTTCCAAAACCAACCTCTGATATAGCACTTCTGTCCTCCTTTACCACATTTGGCTTCCACTGCAAAGACCTGTGTAGCAAGTTTAGGTGATCCACAGGTCGTAACCAGACCTGTGGACGTGAACTGGGTTGCCAGATCTGATTAGGCCTCAAAAATCCAGACTGAAGCTCAGAAAGCACCCTTTATGCTGCAGCTTCCCTCTGCTTTAATGACACATTCTGCAAAGGTCCACCATCTTTTTCTGTTCTTTCATGTTTGTAAAACAGCTGCAGCGTGAAGGCTGGCCTTAAGTTGGCAACCAAACACTCCAGAACGCCTCTGAGGAGAGCTGACTGTTAGGGTTTCTTTGTTCAGGTCAGTCTTCGATAGTTCCTAATATGTGGGGTTTTGGCTACTTGGATCACAGCAGCCTTTCTCACACTGCCCTTCGCTCTTTTCATTCAGAGTAATCCAGATTATTTTGTTTGTGTCAGGCTCCACAAGTAGGAGTCAGTGTTGAGTCTAAACCTAATCTGTCTAGAGTTGCTGAAGAATTTGTTTTGATTTCAGTCATGGTCAGATATAAAGTGGCATCTCTAATGCTCCCTGTAGTGTTTTAGAAGAAGATATTTTAGCCAACATAATGTAATGATAGTAATTATTGGTTCAGATTAAAGCTTCAGATTGTAGCTAGGGTGACCAGATCCCAACATGCCAAATGTGGGACAACATGAAGTTCCAATGAGAAAAAAACAAACAAACATAAGGTATATTCTGCCTCTTAGCCCTACATCACTGTTACATATACATACAATTATTATTATCATCATATATTTCTGACATATATTTTATTTGAATTCAACATGAAGAGGCATACAGCAAAAGCACAGTTCCTCTCACGTTACCACAACAGTAGTGGCTTTGATCATTTTAATAATGCAGATAGGCCCACAATAATGAACACATGCAGGTTTAAACAGCTTTGCAGAGTTTTCATTGAATGTTTTCCACAACAGAATGACAGTAAAGTACCAGTAATATTTTTTAGATCTATTTATGTTTGTTTTTAACGAAATTTCCACTAAAATCAGCATCTCATAGAAAAAAGATCCATACTTTTTAGCTATTTTTTCATAATTCAGAAACAAAAGTTTTTTTAACATGACAACAAATCTCTTCTAGATTATAGGTGAGAGAATAAACATCAGATTCTAATCTCTAAACATTTCAGATAATAGTTTCTTAGAGTCACTTTTTGCCTCAAATGTCTGAGAATAAGTGATGAAAGCTTTCATTTACTCATTATTTCTTCCCTCTGCTTTAAGGGCTCAGCATGTAGCAGGTATCTGAAACCGCAGCACCTTGTCTGTGTTAGAGCCTCCATTGTGTTTATCATGGACCTGTCTAATTACTGGAAAACCTGCTTTTGGCCTCTTCATATCGGACTCCGCACCGAGACATGAAGAACGACTCAGAAACAACAAAGACTCTGTCGAGTATCTCTGAACACGTTTAATTTACGAGTTAACAGCATTTTCTCCTCCGTGCTCGCTCACGCTTGTTTTGGTGGTTCGGGCACACTCCGGATCTGCGATAAAGTCCCGCCTCCGTCTGATTGACAGCAACAGGCAGATTTCTCCACAGTTTCTTCTATAAGATTGAAACTCGTACGGGAAACTGTCAAAATAATGCGGGACATCAGTCTCAATCTGCGGGACTCATGAAAAGTGATGAAAATGCGGGACTGTCCCACACAAAGCGGGACGTCTGGTCACCCTAGTTGTAGCAGAACAGAAACACCATCAGGACACTGGATGCTCCAGCATGCTCCTGCAAGTCCATTATGGATTTTTGGTACAGTTACGCTGAAACATGAAGTTTGTGGTTTCCTGCTTTTTGACCAGCATGACCAGAGCTGGACTGGTCTGAAGGGGCACCATGTGAACAGAAACAGGACAAAGAGCAGCTTGTTCTACTCCATGCTGACAGAAATCCATGTGAAGACACGGACATGATGTCAGACACGTGGCTTATCAGAAACCTTTAGTCCTATCATATGGATCTGAATGTAAACCGTGAAGCTGGAGTCTCAGCGGCATGAGCGGCCAAATCCCGGAAGAGGCATGCGTTTGTCCTGAGCGGCCTCTGACGTGGTGCAGGACCCATCTGCAGTGACACGCAGCTTCTATAAAACCCTCTTTCTGTCTCTTCACAAGACCGTCTCACTTACCAGTCCCCCATTTTATCTTCTTACTCCGTATTTAAAGCGTGTTCTTGAATGAAATGCTTTATTGGATCTTAGTGAATATTTCCAGAGCTTTAGTACTTCTGTGTGTTTTTATTTATATCCTCCAGTTTTACAGCCTTTTTAATCCCTTCAGTCCTAATAAGTGAAACAAGTGTCACCTTTCTAAACCACAGTGAAGCTGAGGCATGTTGAAGTAACCTGAGGTCAGTGGCGGCTGGCTGACCTGGGGTCTGCTCTTGACTTCCCTGTTAGTGTCTCAGTATTTTACAGTGCAATAGTCTGCACCTTGAAAAGAGTATCACACTATTTTTAATCATCCTGGGGTCACTTTTTAAAAAATGCCACTTCATATTTGTTTAAAAAATGATTTGATGGAGTTTTATTTCTGTGAATAAATTTACAACATGTTCTAACTGCTCACTGGGTCTTCTGTTAGTAGGGTTGGGCATCGTTTGAATTTCAACCATTCTGATTCGAGTTCCTCGTTGTCATTCCGGTTCCTATGGATTCTGTTTTTTTCAAGAGGCAGTATCCAAAAACAATACATGTTTTAAATCAGTGGTTCCTAACCTGGGGGTCCCGACCCCCACAAGGGGGCGCCAAAGCCTCTCAGTGGTTCGCCAGGACCTCTCCACTTTAAGGGGTTAAAACTTCATTCATTACTTGTTTATAGCCTACATTTTGCTCACGTTTTTTTTCATGAGTGAAAAGTTTACTGATATTAAGACAGGAAATAATTAGTACAGAAAAAGTAACACACTTTTAAGAACATTTTGCTCAGCTCACTGTTTTTTCAAGTGTCAAAAGTTCATTAAAGATAGGACTGGTGGATTAATCACAGCCTTTACAGTAAATAATCTAGTATAAACAGTAATGTACACATTTAAGTACATTTTGCTCAGTGTATTTTTTATGTGTCAAACGTTTGTTGAAAGGAATGATAGATTTATCATCAGTGTTTACAAGAAACAATGTGTTCAGAAAAGTAATACAAACTGTCAAGCACATTATGCTCTGTTTGGTTTTGTTAATGACTTTGTTCTGTACTGGAGCCTACTATTACTGTTATCTATTGAATCAAAGCATATTAAAATGTGCTTGAACAATTTTATCATTTCTTAATAATGTTTGTACTGGAAGAGAGAATGGGAGGGGGTCGTCAAAAATTTAACTGGTAAAAAACGGGGTCCCTTGGGAAAAAGGTTGGGAACCACTGGTTTAAATGAGCCGACTAACCACAGGTCTTACTTGATGAAACAATCTGAACTTCAACATGAATTTTGTTCTATGAACAATAACGTCACCTTCATTTAGACAAAAACATGTTTTAAAGAAGGGAAAAAAAGACTTGCTGCACAACCAGTGTTTTTGTATCTGATTGCAACCACAGTATGAACTGAAGAAACCTGTAGGATGAGAGGCTAAACATCTTCAACATACCCAGAAAAGTCCAGCTAGGGCTGTGCAATCCAGCGGTACTGCAAAAAGAGCACACATTTCTTCTCAGCTGAGCCATGCTATTTGCTAGTGTAATGATTAGTAGGTGGTTACTTTTAATAAATTGTCAATAGAAGATAAAGGTATTAAATAAATGTAATAATCCATAAAAATGGATTATCAATATTATCGAGCCTTTAATATTTAATTGATGATGAAACTAGGTACTTTGATTAATCCAGGGAAAAACACTTTATAATAATTTGACACAGAGACAAAAATATAGTTTATAAAAATCTATGACTGTATTAATGATGATGAAAGGCAAACGATTATAAACGGTGATTCACAGTGATATCAAATGAGACGATGAATGAACTCTGATGAAACATGACCTGGTGTGTTTAAGAGTTCTCTAAGTGACTCAGAAAGGTGTGATGTCTGGTTTATAAAATAAGTTTGGGTGTTTGTTGGATGGAATTTATCAAGTTATCAAATTTATATCAACCACCATTGTTTAGTCTATGCACCCTGGATCATTGAGGCTCCCGGAGATCCGGTCTGCAGGCAAAGCCGTCTCTCGGAGCGAGTGAGTGGACTTCTGATGAATCTGAGGTTCATAGGCACCCTCAGCATACGTACGACTGGTCAAGCGATATTTCCCAGGTGGCTTCTGGCGGATGGTTTCACGTCTGTGGAGTGGGTGGGGGATTGAGCAAATAATAGTTGATTTGAAAGGATGGTTCATATGCCGCTAAAATCATTCCACTGAAAAATCAGCGTTGACTCCCCAGGATGGTTATTTAGCATGAGCTGTGAGCTTTTTGCTGAGCTCTTGACTCTGGCAGAACTGGGTGAAATAGGAAGTGATTTCACTTTTAATGAAATGGTTATTCATAAACTTTGACCAACCAGATCTGAGAAATTTGTAAAGGCGTTGTAGCGTGATGATTGACTAAATTTTTATTAAAATAGTCAATAAGATGGGATGATTCTATATGAATATGAAATATCAACCTGATTGATCTTCGCATGCTTAATCAGAAGATTCTAGTGTTCTTTACTTCTTCAGGGACCATAAACACACTTTGTAACAATTCAGACAGAGTCAGTATATAGTTTATAAAAATGAATTTATTTATTTTCCCTAAACTACTGATTATACATGACAAGACATGAATGGACTGATGGATATGATGCAATCTATTGAATCAACGCACCCTTATGTGAAGATCCCTATTCAGATCCAGGAGGTCACGAGGTTGTGCTGGACTCAGCTGATGACATGGACCTCAAGGTACCAGGAACTCGTAGATTAGCTCCGATATGACCCGTCTAGTCTTAAGATATCTCCAAGTCACAACAGGAAGTTGGAATGCTTGTTTGCCTCTAAGGCTGTTGTTGGCTTTTAGAAGATTAAAAGATCGGTCCCAAATCGCCCCATTTCACTTAATCACCACAAATTTGTAGCTGGTAACTCAAGACAAGTGGGGGTGGCTTGGCATCACTTTATGGGAGTTTTCAACAAACTGCGGAGCTGTGGCGGTGCGGCGGTCAGGCGTACCGCTGCGGCCATATGTTTGCCTCCCATTTCGTCATTTCTAAAGATATTAACACAAAACTTCTGGTGAGTGATCCTAGTCCAGCCCCCAAAACAATTTGCTGTGAAAATCTGGTAGGCGTGGCCTATGTCTGGGTTTTGGGAGCATGGCGAATTTCGCCATCACGCCATGGAAATACATTTGCCTCTCATTTCTTCAGTTATTGTGATATCGCAACGATATTTCTGGTGAGTGATCCGAGTCTGACCCCCAATAGAAATGGATAGCTGAAGTTTGTGGGCGAGGCCTAATTTCTGAAATAGTGCCCCCTAGGACCATTAAAACTGTCAGCCTCAAGCCATGCTTTGACTGAGGATAACGAAATTTGCTACACTAATGAAATCACTCAGGACCTACAAAAACGTCTCTTGGAGCCAAGCTCAAAGTTGCACAGGAGGTCGGCCATTTTGGTCCAAGTATTCGATTTAGTGGTTTTCGAACACGTTGTTTGGAGAATGATGTCCCGTCGTCCTTTTCACCGATTGCCTTCAAACTTCTGCTATATACTCTTAAGACATAGGGGGAAAAAAATTCAACTGTCGGATTTTAAATAAGTGTAAAGGTGTGGGCATGGCTAAGCCTCAAACTTTGACCTGTCGCCACGCCACTCTTTTTTTTCACAGCTCCCTATTGGACTCATTTTACTAAATCACCAGCAATCTTGCAAATAACAGCAGACAAGTTGAGGTCACTTGGTCTCCAGTTCAGGCAGGTTTTGGAAAAAGGTGAGGCTTTGGGAGCATGGCGAAATTTGCCATCACGCCATGGAAATACGTTTGCCTCTCATTTCTTCAGTTATCGTGATATTGCCATGAAATTTCTGGTGAGTGATCCTAGTCTGATTGTCAATAGAAATAAAGGTCATAGTTTGGTGGGCGTGGCCTATATTCTGAAATAGCGCCCCCTAGGACCTTTAAAAGTGTCAGCCCCACGCCATGCTTTGACTGAGGATTACAAAATTTGGTACACCAATATAGTGTCTCAGGACCTACAAAAAAGTCTCTTGGAGCCAAGTGCAAAGTCGCACTGGAGGTTGGCCATTTTGGTCCAAGTACTTAATTTAGTGGTTTTCGCACACGTTGTTTGGAGAATGATGCCCCGTTGCCTTTTTCACTGATCGCCTTCAACCTTCTGCTATATACTCTTAAGACATAGGGGAAAAATTCAACTGTTGGATTTTAAATAACTTGAAAGGTGTGGACGTGAATAAGCCTCAAACTTTGACCTTTCGCCATTACATTACTTGACTTAATAGCTCCCATGTGCATGATCAGATCTATATCAAATTTTGTGTGATCACTGACCACATCTCAAGACAATGACAATGTGACCTGCTGATATCACCTAAGCCCCGCCTCCTGACAACAGGAAGTCTATTGTTTTGTGGTGAATGACTAAGTTCCACAAACAGCCTCCGATCTGCATGAGACTGAACATGGCAATCAACAATCATGCCCTTTAGCCAATGAGGCACAAACGGTTGGTAAAAGTTGTATAATATCACCACAGCGCCCCCTACATACCTTTAAAACTGTCATAACTCCTAAAGACGAGGTCACAACTGCACCAAACTTGCTATGTGTCATCACACAAAGGCACCCAACACAATCCTGTGGTCATTGGTTGATATCGCTTTAGCTCCGCCCCCTGACAGATATTAGGCCCTGAACAACACATGCATAATGCAATTCACATCAAACTGCACACAGATGATTGTTGTCAACCTACAAACTGCTCCATGGGATCTTTTCCTAAATTTGGGACAGCGCCCCTAGATACAATAAAACCTTTGTAACTTCTACAAAAAAGCTCCAAACTATATAAAACTTGGTGGGAGTCATCACGCAACTGCAATCAGCACACGTATGTGCTCACTCATTCAAATCACTTTAACTCCACCCACTTACAGTCTTTTGTCTCTAGATGACCCATGCAACGTTTGATTGATGCCAAATTAACAGAAAACCATCTTTGACTAGCAAAGATGACCTCTATGGGATTTAGTTGCAAATGGTCACAGCGCCCCCTAGATAGGTTCAAACTTTATCAACTTCTAAAGACAAGGTCAGAGTGGCATTATACTTGGCTTGTGACATCATGTGACTGCACCAAACACATTGATTTGGTTGTTGGTTCAAATCCCTGTAGCTCCACCCCTTCCAGCTCACTGGCTCTAGATAACACACATAACATCTGATTGATGCCAAACTACCACAAAACCATCTTTGACTCCCTAAGAGGACTGCAATGGGGTTTTTATGTAATTGGTCACAGTGCCCCCTAGATGAGATGAAAAGTTGATTACTTCCTAATACAAGGTCAGAATGGCATTAATCTTGGCTTGTGTCATCACGTGACTATACCAAACACATTGATGTGGTTGCTGGTTCAAACCCCTTTAGCTCCACCCCTTTTCGGCTCTCTGGCTCTAGATTACACACACGACGTCTGATTGATGCCAAAATAACAGAAAACCATCTTTGTCAACCAAAGCTGATCTCAATGGGATTTTTCTGTAGTTGGTCACTGCGCCCCCTAGATAACTTTAACCTTCAGTGACCTCAAAAAATGTGGTCAGAGTAGCATTAAACTTGGTCTGTGTCATCACACCACTAGTGTGGTAAAGATAAGAGTATCCCCTAGGGGTTAGATGTGTAATTTCATGGTGGGCTCAGAGAAGATGCTGAGTCAGGGTGAGGTGCGGATGAGGAGACCGTTCGCGGTTTCTGGTATCGTGGTGGTCGACGTTTCTGTTCCGCGGACGTGCTCGGGTGCTCCAGGCTGCCGGCCAGGCCAGAGCAGCGCAGAGCTGCGAGGGCCGAACGACTCTGATCGCAGTTTTAATTTGACTTTGTTCTTCTATTCCTCTCTATCCTCTTATTTTCTTACTCATCTAGAGCCTGTACCTTGAAGGAGCGTCTGTAATTTAATTGTGGCCGCAATGTTCTGTTGTACAATAACAATAAAGCCTTTTAACTCTAATTCCCATTGTGTTTAGGACTGCAAGTATCCAGGGTCAGGAGAGGGAGTCAGTGGAAAGCCCACTGCTGAAACCTGGCCCTGGTTTGTCCTCATGGACAAGGTGTTGGGACAGAGGCCTTCCACTAGGCCTCCTGTCTTTATTGCCTCCATTCCCGAGGACACTCCAGGGCCAAGTGCAGCAGCGGGTGAGACGGAGGAGAGGGAGAGTGGTGGAAGTAGCCAGGGTCATCAGGGAGAAAAAGAAAAAGGGATGACGAGTTCCTTCACCTGATCAGGGAGGACATGAGACAACAGAGGGAAGGAGAGGAGAGGAGAGGAGAGGAGAGGAGAGGAGAGGAGAGGAGAGGAGAGGAGAGGAAGGAGGACGGGCAGATTTTTAGCTTTGATGGAAAGGATGTTAGAGAAATTGTTTTTTTTTTTAGTTTCTTTTGGTTCTGGTTCAACATAGTTGTTTGAATGTTTTTGTTATTTGATCAACTGTAATAAAGTTTCTCTTTTTTGATCATTTTACCAGTTTTATTATTCAGTTTTTAACAAGTAACAACATAGTAAATAAATGGTAAGGGAACACTGTAAGGCATAAAAATTACAGATGAAAACAATATAGTAACAGTTAACTTGGAAAGCAGGCAGTCTTTGGTGGTGATGCTAAATCTGCTGACCATGGATCACAGAGGTGGATGGAGTGCTGGAACCGAGATCCGTGGCTGAACTTTTCTGGTTGGAGAGTGGAACGTCAGACAGAGTGGTCTGCAGAGGGTGCTTCTGGATGCCTCATCTCACTGACCACTGCATCGTCCATCAACAGGGTTTGCTGGGCTGGCTCAATCGACGGCTGTCACATCACTAACATTCAGATATGTGCCAAAAAGGAGATCATGACTATAATACTTGCAACTCTAGCAGATAACAGGACTAAATGCTTTTTAAAACTAGAGATTCCTACGTAAAGTACTTGCCTGTTAACAGTAATCGTGATCTGGTGGTACTTACTCCAGAGCAGACACCTCAGCAGAAAGTTGGTCCCGCCAGAGTGCACCACTGACTGCCTCCAAACCAGCCTCCCCCTCATCTTCTGGAGCATCATCCTCCAGTTCATCGTCCTGCACCACAATGTCACCAGCACTGAGGCAGATGTTATGCAGAATGGTGCATGCTGTGATGACCTGTAATAGAGATAAAAAGTGCATTTATATTTCATTCCAAAACAAAGATTACACCCAAAGTTTATTTCCATTGTGTGTTAACTTACATGAGAAACAAAGGTGTGGTGCACCTCCAGCGCTTTTAGGAAGATGGCCCTGAACCTGGTCTTCATCATTCCAAAAGCATGCTCTATGATGCAGCGTGCCCTGGAATGATGGCGGTTGAAGCACTGGGCTCCCACACCTTGAACCACCCGTTAGTACGGGGTGATGAGGGGGAGTGGATGTTGGAGCTATGGCTACCCTCCATCTGCGAGGATGAAATGCCCTGGAGGAGGATAGGCTGACTGCCTGTACAGTGGGCTATGGCAGAGCACCCTGGAATCATGGACCAACCCAGGCCAGCCCAAATAGATGTTGAATTTAATTCAAGTTTATTTATATAGCGCCAAATCACGACAAGAGTCGTCTCAAGGCACTTAACATAATAAACGTTCCAATACAGGTCAGTTCATTAAGCCACTCAGAAATAATGTTTCCTATATAAGGAACCCAGCAAATTGCATCCTGATACTAAGCAAGCATGCAGTGACAGTGGAGAGGAAAACTCCCTTTTATCAGGAAGAAACCTCCAGAGGATCCTGGCTCAGTATAAGCAGCCATCCACCACGACTCACTGGGGATCGAGAAGACAGAGCACACACACACACACACACACACACACACACACACACACACACACACACAGTAATGTTTCTATGGTTACATTGTGATTTCTTAGTAAATATTCTATTTGCTGAGTGATAAACTTTATTGTATTTATCCTAGTGAATCTATAATTAAACAGGATCTGTTTGAGGTTTTTCAATCAGGGTTCAGGTCTGGCCATAGCACAGAGTCAGCTCTATTGAGGGTCTTATATGATATCTATCTATCACTAGATCAGGGTACATCTGTGGTGCTTCTGTTGTTAGACCTGACGGCAGCCTTTGACACAGTTGACCACGCGATTCTACTCGATCGCTTGGAACGATGGGTTGGGATTAAAGGGTCTGCTCTGGATTGGTTTAGATCGTATCTCCACAACAGGACATTCTGCGTTAAACTGAGTGATGTTTTTTCTTCTTGGGAGGGGCTTCGCTGGGGGGGCCCGCAGGGGTCGATCCTTGGTCCTCTTTTGTTTGCCATTTATCTGCTACCTCTGGGGTCAATCTTTCGTAAACATGGCCTATCATTCCATCTCTATGCTGACGATTGCCAGATTTACTCTCCATTGTGTCAGGAGAAAGGTCACTCTATCCAGTCCTTTGTGTCTTGTCTTAACGAGGTGAAGTCTTGGCTAATGGCCAACTATCTGCATCTGAATGAGGGAAAGACAGAGCTCATTGTTTTTTGCCCCAACAGCAGGAATGTGGGTCGTTATGTTGATCTTGGCCCTCTTTCTCCCTACTCAAAACCAGTTATTACCAGTTTGGGAGTGAAAATTGATGCTGGACTTACATTTGAGGCTCACATCAACTCAGTGATCCGGTCCAGTTTCTATCACCTGAGACGCCCTTGCAAATATCAAGCCTATGCTGTCGAGAGCCCACCTGGAGCGGGTACTGCATGCATTTGTAATTTCTAGGCTTGATTACTGCAACTCTCTTTATTCAGGGTTGTGTCAGTCATCACTGCATCGCCTACAGGTTGTGCAGAACAGCGCAGCAAGGTTCCTGACTGGGAGCAGGAAACGGGACCACATCAGTCCAGTTCTGGCCTCCTTGCACTGGCTTCCGGTTTGCTATCATGCACAATTCAAAATCCTCATCTTTGTTTACAATTTCTTCCAGGGTGATGCTCCCCCCTATCTAGCCACATTCCTGAACTAACATTCCCCATCACGCGCTCTGCGATTCTCTGACCAAGGCCTGCTCGCTGTCCCTCGTTCTAGGTGTCGTACTCGCAGTCCTAGCACCGTCACTCTGGAACCAGTTGCCACCCTCAGTTAGGCTGTCCCCATCTCTGCCAGTCTTTAAGAGTCGCCTAAAAACACACCTTCTCCGCTTGGCGTTTCCTGAATATGTTTGATTCGGCCCTCTTTTACATTGAATTTCTTTCACAGTTTTCATTGGTTCACTCTATCCCTTGTTTTTCTCATTTGTCCTGTACTAGAATGTTTCACCATTTTATGTAATTTGTATTTTGTAATTTGAATTGCTTTTATTTTTGACTTATTCACTATATTTGTACTTCTACTGTACCATGTTCAGCGCCTTGGGCTTCCTGACAGGGTTGCGGAAGGCGCTTTATAAATAAAGCTTTGATTGATTGATTGATTGATTGATTGATTGACTGACTGACTGACTGACTGACTGATTGATTGATTGATTGATTGATTGATTGATTGATTGATTGATTGATTGATTGATTGATTGATTGATTGATTGATTGATTGGGTAAACTAGTAGTAGCACTTTCAATGTAAAAGAAAGTAAAATGCTATTATCAGGAGAGGGAGAATGATTAAATGGTTAGCAACAGTGTTCAAGCTGATGGCCCCCTCCATGAGGCTACCACAGCTCAGCAGAACATCATTGTAGCTTCTTCTGGGGAGAAAAACACTTAGAGAAAAAATTAACTTAACAGCTGAAATAGCAGGAAATAATACAGTTAAAGAGCAGATTGTAGAAGAAAGTAGTAGAGTGTGGAAAGTGGTCAGTGTGTTCTCCAGCAGTCTAAGCCTATAGCAGCATAACTACAGAAATAACTCTGGATAACCTAGCCTTTTAGATGGAGGCATGTTGGAGGCAGGGCAAGGGAGAGCCGTCTTTACTGACTGTACACTCCACCTCCCTCTACTCCCGCACTTGTCCAGAAGTAGGCTAACATCAGATTTTAACCATCAAATAAAAATGTTTTAAGCCTAGTCTTAAAAGTAGACAAGGTGTCTGCCTCACAGACTAAAGCTGGGAGTTAGCTCCACAAGAGAGGAGCCTGATAACTAAAAGATCTGCCTCCCATCATGTTTTTAGATATTCTGGGAACCATCAGTAAACCTGCAGTCTGAGAGCAAAATCCTCAGTTGGGAACATATGGAACAATCAGGTCACTGATGTATGATGGAGCTTGATTATTAAGAGCTTTATATGTAAGGAGGATCTTAAAATCTATTCTGAATTTAACAGGTAGCCAATGTAGGGAAGCTAAAGCCGGGCGTACATTGTGCAACTTTTTCACTTTTTTGAGCCGATTTTCCTCTCGTGCGAGAATCCACAAGATCAGGGCGAGTTTTGCGCCGAGCGGTCGTGTAGTGTACAGGGGGTTACGAGAGGCGATTAACATCACCTGACCAGCTACCGATCAGCAATCGTGAGCTCGCATGGACTTCTGGCGTGTTTGATATTTTGCTCGTCACTCGTGAGGGTATCGCATTGTTGAAGCGGCGCTGCGAGCAGCTGCGACCCAAAAAGTATCAGAACCGCTCACGGCACATGCGCAATCATGCATCAACACCGCTCGCCCGCTATTTCCCTAATAACACACGTTGTTCGTTTTTATTTCTACACGTTTTTTACTCACAAAGATTGTCAAGAAAGCGTGTTTGTCGTGTTCATGTCAAATTAAACTGATCACTAAACACAGATTTACTTTATTTATTTCGTTTTACTCATCCAACCCCCATAAATCCCTGTGTGTCCCCCTGCAGCACTCCCGAAGGACAACAGGCAAAACAAGACAAAAAAAGTCTGACGTGTTGTGTAAAAACTGCTATTTTTAGCATATTTTTAGGTCCAACGTGTTGCTATCAGACGTACTGTGTGAGCAGTCAGATCACATCCGAGAACTGGGTCATGCAGTGTGAGCGCATGACTCGTGAGATCTGCCCTGCGAGGAAGTCGTACAGTTTGAGCTGAAGCTGAGTGCTACGAGTGAAAAAGTCGCACAGAGTCCGCCCAGCTTAACACAGGAGAGCAGGGCCGTGCAGAGACCTTTGACGGGGCGGGTGCTCAAAGTAAAAAAAAGGGGCACTTATAGAGCAATCCAAAAAGTTAGAAAATTCAGATAATGAGACCCTTGGGTTCAAACAACATAATAAAAATATATCAATTAGTGTCATTAGTGTTAATGTTAGTTCATAAATGATAGTTTTAGTTTTGAAAGCTGACTTATATCTAGAGATGTTACAACCACATTTTTGCCCCTGATCCGAGTCCAAGTTGTTTGATTTTTGATTATCTTCCAATACTGAGTCCTGTTCTGATACCAGGTGGTGATGCAACGCATTATAAAAGAAGAAAGAAGTCGTCCTTCTGTCTGTATTTGTATTTTGTTGTTTTAGCCTGAAAAGGTCACTCATTCAGGAAGTACATTTAACAGAAATCAAGATAATTTATTGCTATTGCACAGGTGTACAACCAAAGATATTTTGTGCTTACTAAAGACAGCTCTAGTAAGAGGTAGTAAAATAAATGTAAAATAAATGCAACCACAGAGACTTATCCAGTGTGATCTACAGCTATGTTAGCTGAGATCTTTTTCCTGTCAGTAGAAAATTCTTGATCCCATTCCATGTTCTCACTGAACTTAACACTAAACATGAGAGCTCTGCTACCAACCTAACAACAACACCCTTTACACAAAGGCACCATCATCACATACGTGGCAGGAGTCTCAGGGAAACTTAGAAGAATCTTCTCCAAACACAACATCCCGGTAAACTTTAACCCCAACAACACCCTCAGACAGAACCAGGTCCATCCAGAAGACAAAACACCCAAACAGAAGCTCAGTGGGGTCGTTCATGCAGTCCAGTGTAGGAGCACTGTCCAGTTGTTTACATTAGAGAAACTAAACAACAATTACACAAGAACATAACACAACACAGGAGAGCTGCCTCTTCAGGTCAAAACTCTGCAGTCCACCTCCACCTGAAGGACAAGGGACACACCTTTGAAGATGACAAAGTCCACATTCTGGTCAGAGAAGATAGATGGGGAGAGGAGTAAAAGAAGCTATCTATGTCAAACGTGAAAACCCCACTTTAAATAGGGGCGGGGCTTAGGTTTCACCTTTCCAGTACCAATAATGCAGCTTTGAATCTCATTCAGTTTCAGTCTAGGTCACACCTTCCTGCATCTAATCAACACGATTACTCACCACCAATAGAGGCTAACGACTCATCAGGAGATGGAGAGGCGGGGTACTCAGAGTAGTTTCTGCTCTTTAAATAACAACAGACAGCTACAGCTTATAAGCTTGGCTCTCCCATATCCCAGTTAGAACTAAAGCCGGGTGTACACTGTGCGACTTTTTCACTTTTTTGAGCCGATTTTCCAGTCGTACGAGAAGCCACGACATCGGAGCGAGTTTTGAGCCGAGCGGTCGTGTAGTGTACAGGGGGTTACGAGAGGCGATTAACACCACGTGACCAGCCGCCGATCAGCAGTCGTGAGGTCGCAGGGACTTCTGGTGTGTTTAATATTTTGCTCGTCCCTCGTGAGGGTATCGCACTGTTGAAGCGGCGCTGCGAGCAGCTGCGAGCAGCTACGATCCAAAAAGTATCAGAACCGCTCACGGCGCATGCGCGCGCAATCCTGCATCAACGCCGGCCGGTCGCTCGCTATTTCCCTAATAACACACGCTGTTCGTTTTTATTTCTACACGTTTTTTACTCACAAAGATTGTCAAGAAAGCGTGTTTGTCGTGTTCATGTCAAATTAAACTGATCACAAAACACAGATTCACTTTCTTTATTTCGTTTTCCTCATCCAATCCCATAAATCCCTGTGTGTCCTCCTGCAGCACTCCCGAAGGACAACAGGCAAGACAAAAAAAGTCTGACGTGTTGAGTAAAAACTGCTATTTTTAGCACATTTTTAGGGCCGACGTGTTGCTACCAGACGTACAGTGTGAGCAGTCAAGTCGCATGCGAGAACTGGGTCGTGCAGTGTGAGCACATGACTCGTGAGATCTGCTCTGCGAGGAAGTCGTACAGTTTGAGCTGAAGCTGAACGCTGCGAGTGAAAAAGTCGCACAGTGTACGCCCGGCTTAACAAAGCTCCTCAGAGGAGAAGTGAAACGTTTTAAAGAAACCAAAGAAGTCCAGTTGCCTTCATCTGAACTCTTTGGAGTAATATTCAATAATAAAAAATACTTAATAAAGACATAAAACGTATATAATTATGCTCACATTCACTTTTACCATCTCTTTGTGGGAGGCGGAACATTTATAACGGTTAACCCTCTTATGAGCATAAATATAACAGGTATTTTTGTTTTGTTTTATGGCTTTAAAATTGTAATAAAAGTGTAAAATGTTTGTAACTCTGCTCCTTTTTTCAGAACAACCTCAGCTTTCAGTGTCTGGTTTGTATTTAGTGTTTATGTTTATTAAAGTCTGTAAAACTGCAGCTTAAATAAAGAAAAACAGACTTGAATTTTCTTTACATTTATTACTAAACAGGAACTTCAAAATGACTTGAGCAAACTATGTCAAAAGAACTACCGGTATTTAAACTCAGAACTGCAAACACTCAGAAAAAAGTGTGACCCCTGACCTCACGTTAACCAGTTTAATGACTGCAGCCTGTCTGTGACCACAGGTCTACGCTCTGGTCCAGAGAACGGGATACAGTAAAATAAATACTAGGTATCATAAAATAACACTCATAGGCTACTTCACAGCTGTAGCTACATTTCTACCAGCATTATGAAGATCAATAAGCAGATAAAAGGTTAAATCTAAACATTTCATTACAAAAAGTTAAATAATAAAATTCTGCACTGAAAACATTGTATTTTCAGCTAAATAAATATTTATTGTTAGTATAAATGATGCTGGAATGAAGCTGAATCATTTAGTTGAGTGTTCAAATAAAAACCAGTGTGACTTTAATCTGTCCCTCCTCATGTCACCATCTACAGAAACAGCCTTCTGGGACACCTGACCAACCAGGTGGATTTTATTTGTGATGTCTCCATAACTTTATAAAAGCTGCTGTTGAAGATGATCAGATCATCTCCTCCCTTTGGTTCTCTGCTCTCCTGTCACGGTTTGCTCCGTTTCTTTCTGTGACGCTGCAAAGCTGGTTTCCTTCTAATAGCGATTTTTGGAGTAACATGAATTACATCATGTAATACCTCGTTGGAAAGCTCGTTTTATGTACCTTTAGAAACCGTTTGAATTATTTTATTCGATTAGTAATTCAGAAGTTATGACCCGGAGAATCTAGAGTGAGAAACATCTGTGATTCTTTGTGAGTTTCTTCAACACTTCAGGAGAAGTCTCTCTCATGTCTCATTTTCTGTCCCAGACATGCAGCTTGTTTAACATCAGAATAATATGCTCTGTTATGTATTGCATCTATGTAAATATGTGTAAATAAGAATGTGTATATGTATATGCTTTTATTGTGAAAAGTGCAATAGAGGAAGTTGAACGTTGACCTCATAGAATGCAACAATATAAAGGGAGCATTGGTGTTTGTAGACGCAATCAGTGTGTGCTACCACCAGTGAAGGCCCTTTGAAACAGACGCTCTGTTTATGGATTTATTTCCTCCTTTTAATCCTGGAGATTTGTTTGGGAGTCTTGGACCAACAGCTGGGTAAATCAAACTCTGCCAACAGGTTATGGGCCCAGAGCAGAGACCAAGAACCAGACCAGAATGAGTTGTGAACCAGGAACGCTGAGCACCAAGCTAATCAGGACAGCTGGGAAAGCATCCTGCTAGCGCGTGAGGAGCACAGAACCGACCAACAGCAAGTCTGGTGAGTCGAGCAAGAGCTACGACGTGTGTCGGACACCATGAGTCGGAAGACAGCGGAAGCCAGTAGCCGCTGGTCAAGACTGGTATTTGTTGGAGACGAGGATAAATACGAACTATGGGAAACAAAGTTTCTCGGACACCTCCGGCTACAAGGTTTGAAAGACATTATATTAAAGCTGAAAGATGACGATGATGATGAGGAATATGATTCAAAGAACACAGAAGCATATGCTGAACTTATACAATTTCTGGATCCTTTCACTGGTAATGAGAGACGCAGCTGATGACGGGCGGAAAGCTCTAAGTATCTTGAGAGAACACTATGCCGGGAAGGGAAAACCCTGCATAATAAGCGTATACACTGAACTGACTGCATTACAGCAGAAGAGCGGCGAGAGTGTGACGGACTATGTTTTGAGAGCTGAGGCCGCCATTACAGCGCTGAGAACCGCAGGTGAAACTTTGAGCGATGGATGCTAATAGCAATGGTTTTAAAAGGTCTACCAGAATCATTTACACCTTTTAGAATCCTTGTGACGCAAAGTGATGATGACATAACTTTCTCAGAATTTAAAAGTAAACTGAGAAGTTACGAAGAAACTGAAAATCTGCATGTGACCACTGCCACAGAGGATAATGTGATGGCAGCACGGATGAATCAGAGGGTCAAGCACCCGAAGCCGAAATATATTCAACCAAGCGTGTACGAGCGGAGCGCTGAGAGTAAAGACTAGCGCTGAGAGTAAAGACTTTATTGTTTTAAATGCGGTAAAAAGGGACACAAAGCTACTGTCTGTGTCCGCAAAAAGTGGTGTAGTCATTGTAAAAACACTACGCAACAGACTGAAGTGTGCAGAAAGAAACACAGAGATGATGAAGCACGGAAAGCTGCTGATGACTACGAGGGAAAGGAATACGCATTCCGACTACAAGACGCTGATGGCGAGATGGAAGAAACCAGAACCAGGAATCTGATTGTGGACACAGGAGCAACATCGCACATCATCACGGATCCAGAGAGGTTCAGGAGGTTCGACGAGGACTTTGAGCCGAGGTCGCATTGCATCCAGCTGGCAGACGGAACCCGGAGCAGAGGAGTAGCTGAACGGAGAGGAGAGGCTGTGGTAACCTTGATCGACAGCAGAGGGGTCCAACACAAGGTGGTGCTAAAGAGAGCACTATACATCCCTTCATATCCACAAGATATTTTCTCTGTAAAGGCAGCTACTACTAATGGAGCAACGGTCATCTTCAAGCGAGGTAACAACGTACTGAGACATTCTGATGGAACGAGATTCCCCATCAGACTATTCTATCTACGAACTGTGAGTAGAAAACAAACAGACCAATGTAATGCTTCTTATGACCTGAAAACATGGCATGAGATAATGGGACACTGCAGTTTTGATGACATTAAGAAACTGCAGGGAGTAGTAGATGGGATGGACATCAAGGATAAAACTGTTGGAACAGAAAGAGACTGTGAAGTCTGTATAAAAGGTAAATTTTGTCAGACAAGAAATAGAGAGCTGGATGCTAAAGCTAAGACTGTTTTGGAACTCGTGCATACAGATCTGGCAGGACCAATAAGTCCAGAAACAAAAGAAGGATTTAGGTATGCCGTTTCATTCACTGACGACTTTTCCGGTGCAATATTTGTGTATTTTCTCAAACACAAAAGTGATACAGTGCAAGCAGAGAAATTCATTGCTGACACCGCACCATATGGTACCATAAAGTGCATACATTCAGATAACGGAGCAGCGTTTACATGTGGAGAGTACCAGAAACTACTAAGGGAGAATAGGATAAGACAAGAAACTTCAGCCCCTTACTCCCCTGTCAGGGACTTTCACAAACCAGCCAGAGAAGCACTGCTCATGAGACTCAAAACTCCATTTTATTTTGAAGCAGCTTCAAAGTTAACAGGAACTTTAACCTAATCACAGCACAAGACACTATCCAGAAAAACAAAGACATTTCAGACACACCAGGTTCAACTTAAAAAGTGGCTGATCAGACCACTCTACGTACAAGAGGGGAACAATTAACATACAATTCCAATTCCAATTTTATTTATAAAGCGCATTCAACAAGGCATTACAACAAAACAAGGCGCTGTACACTAAAAATGTTAGTTAATTAAACCGGCGTTATACAGTCATGTAGAACAGAGATAAAAGATAAAAAGGGAAATACAACAAAATTCCTAAAACTAACAGTTAAAAATCAATAAAACACAGGGAGAATAAAAAATAAAAAAAACATTTTAAAAAGAACCTCAATAATACGGAAGTTGATATTGTGTATTCCATTTTTAAACAATGTAGTTGTAAGTGAGGTTCATAATTATGTGGTACACACTAGGTTGAAGTAGTGAGTTTTCAAGCGTGATTTAAAAATGCTAGCTGTTGGTGCTTGCCTCACTAGTAGTGGTAATGTGTTCCACAGTTTGGGTGCAAAGACAGAGAAAGCCCTTTCTCCACGGCTTTTTAAATTAACACACACATCCTCACACACACACAAACAAACCAGTCTAATCCATTCAGGTAAGTCAAATAACTAAATCATAATTACAAACTCCCTATTCATAACAGAAAATATCTACATTAAATTAAACATAAGCATAAACAGGAATCTCCCTTCCCTTGGGAGTTGGTAGATCCCAGGAGTGCTGATTAGGCTTCCTGAGGAGATGAGCTGCAGGTGAGAGACTCCATGGGAAACTCCAAGTCACTGGTAACTAAAAATAGAAGTGCAAAATTAACACATGCATTCATAAACAGAAGACTGATTGTGTGCACATCAACCAGTCATCCTGGATAGAACACAGAAAACAAACACTACCAGCAGACCATGTCCATGAGGTGACAGACACTGCCGTCACATCCCCACACCAGAACGGCACAGCTGAACGAAGCTGGCGAATGCTTTTTGACATGGCAAGATGTATGCTTTTAAAGAGTAACCTACCAAAGTCCTTATGGGTTTACGCTGTTCAAACGGCTGCCATTATGAGAAACAGATGTTACAACAGACGTTTGAGAGCAACACCATATGAAATGTTAAGCGGTAGAAGACCTAACTTGTCAAAAATGCACAAATTTGGTGTACCCTGTTATGTGTACAAACAGAACAAAGGGAAACTTGACTCCAGAAACGAAAAAGGGGTTTTTGTGGGTCATGACAAAACCAGTCCAGCATATCTGGTTTATTTCCCAGAGAGTGGTAAGACTCTGAAACACAGATTAGTTAAGTTTTTAACAAGAGAACCTGAAGAAGAGACACAAACAGAAATAGTGTCAGATGATGAACCAGAGTTCCTAGTTAGGACAAGAAGGGAGGTTAAAGACAAAACACCCAGGCAGAAAGAGGACGACCCAGGAGAAGGAACAAGTTATACAAAACCTCTAGATGAACCAAAACAAACATCATCGCGTTATCCCACCAGAGAGAGAAAGAGACCGAGTTACTTGAAAGATTAAGCTACAAAAGGTTATTTAACGGAGAATGATGATGATCAAGTTTTAACTAACTTGGACTATTGCTACAGACTTTTTACTGATGTACCCTTAACTTATGAAGAAGAAATAAAATCACCTGACTAAGAGGCATGGAAAGGAGCCATGGAGGAAGAACTAGCCTCACTGAAAGACAATGACACTTTCACTCAGACAACTTTGCCAGAAGGCAGAAAGACAGTGGGGGGAAGATGGTGTTTACCATTAAAAGGAATGTAGATGGAACAGATAAAGCTAGATATGTGGCTAAAGGGTTCAGTCAGAAAAAGGGAGAAGATTATGAGGAAACCTTCTCACCTAAAGCACATTTAAACAGTGTTAGAATCCTAATGCAGAAAGCAGTGCATGAAAATCTGTTGCTACATCAAATGGACGTTAAAACCGCATACCTTCATGCCCCGTTAGACCATGAAATATACCTGGAACAACCTGAGGGTTATGAAATACTGGCACAAAAGAATGAGAAACTAGTGTGTAAACTAAACAGTTATGAATATGGACAACCAAAGGTATATGAGGACAACCAAAGTGCAATAGCTTTAGCTAAAAATCCAGTGAATAGACAAAGATGTAAACATGTTGACATAAAATATCATTTCATAAGATCAACATTGAAAGAAGGACTTATGGATTTAATATATTTGCCAACAGAACATATGCTCGCAGATGTGATGACTAAACCTACAACTGTCTGTAAGCTGAACAGGTTCAACAAACTGTTATTTGGAATGTAAAGTTAGACAAGAAGACAAGTGCAAACAACTACAGAGCAAGTGGGGGTGCCAAGCATCAGAATAATATGTTCTGTTATGTATTGCATCTATGTAAATATGTGTAAATAAGAATGTGTATATGTATATGCTTTTATTGTGAAAAATACAATAGAGGAAGTTGAACTTTGACCTCATGGAATGCACCAATAAAAAGGGAGCATTGGTGTTTGTAGACGCAATCAGTGTGTGCTACCACCAGTGAAGGCCCGTTGAAACAGACGCTCTGTTTGTGGATTTATTTCCTCCTTTTAATCCTGGAGATTCGTTTGGGAGTCTTGGACCAACAGCTGGGTAAATCAAACTCAGCCAACACAGCTACCTGACTCTGCTCCACACACACTAACTATGGACTCAAACGCACATAAACAAAAGCTCTGATATTAAAATCCATCCAGCTGACATGAAGCAGGCAGAAAAATAACTTACAGGTAGATGAACGTGGACTCCTGCCCAGGCAAAACACCGGCCTGTCGCCTCCATGGCTACAAGGTAGAGCGACAGCAGAGACAACCAATCACACGTTAGTATGATGCGGCAGAGCCAATCAGTGAGCTTGTAGGCGGGACTAAAGGAAAATAGGCTTCAGCTTGAGGAGCTGCCTCCGCATGGTCCTAGTGCCCGATAGGTATCATAGTATAACAGTTTTGTACGGTAAAATCTGACGAACGACCGGAAAAAGGGCACTTTGGGCACTTCGGACAAAGGGGCAGGTGCTCAGTGATTGATTTAAAAGCAAAAAGTTTTGAGTCATCCAAATTTCTATGTCTTCAAGACAAGCTTGTAATCTACCTAACTGATTAGGCTCATCAGGGTTAATTGATAGATATAACTGAGTATCATCAGCATAACAGTGGAAGTTTATCCCATGCTGTCTAATGATTTTACCAATTGGGAGCATATATATAGTGAAAAGAATTTTCCAAGCACTGAACCCTGTGGTACTCCACAAGTAACCCTGGAGTATGAAGATTTGTCATGTACGTTTACAAAATGAAATCTATCAGTCAGTTAGGATTTAAACCAGCCTAGCGCTGTTCCTTTGATTCCTAGAACATGTTCAAGCCTTTCTAAAAGAATGTTATCAACTGTGTCAAAGGCATCACTGAGATCTAACAAGACTAGAACAGACACAAGATTCTTATCTGAGGCCATGAGAATATCATTTGTAACTCTCTCTAACGCAGTTTCAGTGCTGTGATACTCTCTAAAACCAGACTGAAATCCCTCAAACAGAGCATTAGTGTTTAAATGCTCACATACTTGGATGGCCACTATTTTCTCCAGGACTTTGGATAAAAATGGAAGGTTAGATATTGGTCTCTAATTCATTGGGTCATCTGGATCCAGAGAAAGCTTCTTAAGTAAAGGTTTGATTACAGCAACCTTAAAATCCTGTGGTACGTATCCATTTACTAAGGATAGATTGATTATATCTAGAATGGGGCAGTAACCAAAGGAAATGCATCTTTAAATAATTTGGTTGGGATTGGATCTAAAATGCAAGTTGAAGGTTTAGATGAAGCTAATATTTTCGATAACTCTGAAAGCTCAACTGGATCAAAACGGTTCAAGCACAGATGAGGTTCTACAGTTACCTCTGATGCTGCCTCACTTACTGAGGAAGAAGAAATCACATTAGGGAGGATGCTTATGATTTTGTTTCTAATAGAATTAATTTTACTTGTTAAATATCCCATAAAGTCGTTGCTCCTGAGGGCTAAGGGAATAGATGGTTCAGAGCTATGATTCTGTATAAGTTTGGCAACTATACTGAAAAGAAATTTTGGATTATTCTCATTCTCTTCAATTAGCGATGAAAAACAAGCAGTTCTAGCTTGTTGAAGCTTATTTTAATACATTTTATTTAATTTTTTCTATTTTTATTGGGCTGTCGATAAAGCTGCCCTGATGGTCACAAACTGCCTGCAGGATGATGGATGGAAACAGTTTCCTGTTTTTGTAGCACTGACCATCAGGACCACTCGGAGCCTTGATCAGAATGTTGCAGCTGTCGATTGCACCTACTGCTTTCAGGAAAGCTCTGTGGCCAGGTGTGGCAGGGAGACGGGAGATGCATTGGTCTGCCTGGGTCGTGGCTCCTGGGTCAGGGAGTTTAAGATATTTGGCGTCTGCCTGACCAATCCGGGTGGCTGCCTGGTGGGGTCTGGGTCCCTGGGCTCTGCTGGGTCCCCGGCGGGGGTGGTCACCCCTGGGTCCCGGGTCGCTGGGTCCCGGGCTCGGCCGGCTAGGGGGTGGGAGGCTGCGGGCGGGTCTGTGGGCTTGCCGCCGTTATCTCCCGGGACTCTGCCGGCTGCTGGTTGTAGCCCCCCGGGGCGATCCTCTGTGCCTCTCGAGGGGGGCAGGGGCTTTTCTGGTCGCAGTCTCCTTGGGGTTACTGTGCTCTGGGGCACCGTTGGGACTTGGAGCTCCCTCTGTCTCCTACACATCTTTAGGGGGCAGATCTGTGGCCCCTCACACTCTCTATTGGACGCTCCTATAGAGAAACCTTACATAAACAAGCGCGTGTACACACACAGGTGCTCACATGGTGCTCTCATAAGTATGGGCTTGGGCACGTTCAACACTTGTCTTAAGACTATGGTGGGCACTTAATGCACTGTGATTTGTTATCGTGTGATTCTTCAGTTAAACAATGCTGATTTTCTATTTCTTCATCAAGTTGACGCAGTGATAGCTTGATCTTGTATTGTTGTTGGGTCCCATTTTTTTCTCTTTCTGCAGGTCTAGAAGCAGACTCTTGTTCATTATTGTTTATTTTTGTGGGACACCCCCCCCCCCCCCCCCTTTGTTTCTTCCTTTCTCTTTCACCTTTGACTCCGTGTCTGGTCGGAATTACAAAGCATTCAAAAACAATAACAATAAAGTTTTAAGTATCAGGCGTGACATTAAAAGCAGACGCTTTGATGCTCCACCTGAGAGTAAATCTGCAAGGCTTGTCACCAGCATTCAGACATCAATTCTGTTTGCTTCACAGTGAAAATATATATCTCTCATATAAGCTCTTTCATATATTATTATAAGCTCTTTTATATGATTAAATATGTATCTCTCACTTTTGCCCCTTATATATTATCATAAATACATTATTATATGCCTTTTCATGGAATCTTGTTATAATATCAAAGACCTCTCTGTGCCTTTTCTGCTCAAGCTGAACAGCTGCATAAGGGAGTGAAAGCGTTCCTTCCTTCAGTTCCTCAATACAAGAACAACTGTCTTTGTTAGCAAAGGATGTTGCAGGATGTGTCCTGATCATCTCAAGGTTGCATGTCCTTGGGATGAATTGGTCTTTCATTAACAAGGCTATTAGCTGACGTGCGTCTGCAGGTGCAGATGGCAGAATTACGTGTGTGTATGGCAAACTACGTATGTAACATTCCTGTAATCTTCAATAAAAATCAGCCGTTTTCAGCAGAACGGCGAGAGTCTGTCCGAAGCATCTGGCAAGAGCAGGTCGCGGGACTTGCTGCAGAGACTCTCCCCCTCATGAGCGGCGAAACAGTGAATGGACTTCTGATCATTTGTCTCCTCGTTCTGTCAACTTAAAAGGTGTTTAACTCCATCTACTCCGTACCCGTGCTTGGTCTAACGGAAGAGAGACCAACAAATTTGGCGTCACGAACAGGATTTTTTCTTTTTGAAGAAAAAGGAGTTTTTGGAGGACAATTTGACCAACCGACCCAGCGAACAGATCTTGGCACAAAAACACCGCGGTGAAAAACTAAGGTAAGCAGGCCTTATTTCCTAAAATCTGCTCATTGGATTTATCCAAAGCATTTGTGTCCAGAATCACAGTAGCTGAGGTCCTAAAATAATAGTTGGAGAAGAAAGTGGAGACAAGTGCAGGAGAATAAGAGATTTTTTTTGTAATGGTTTAGTGGTGAAATGAAATGAGGATTTTTTGTAATGGTTTAATGAGTAAATGAGAAAAGGAAATAGTACAGATGAAGGGATGGTGACCCAGGGCTGAGGAGCCCTAAAGTTCCATTTCCAGGTCGTGGCTGACCACACTATTTGCTGACGAGCGGATAGAATATATAACGAGGTTATATAAAGCTTGGCTGGATCCATAGGTGTGGGAACCCTAAAAGTCCACAGGTCAAGGACCTGGTTTTATGTTAAGGGAAGGGGAGGCTAAAGAGAGCTCCCTGGATTTTAAGGTCAAGGACCTGGTTTTGTGTTAAGGGAAGGGGAGGCTAAAGAGAGCTCCCTGGATTTTTAAGGTCAAGGACCTTTTGCATGAGATGAGAAAAATGTTCTGAGGTAACTGTTTTTGCATAAGATGATAAATGTTTTGACTGCTTCTGTGTGAAGAGAGCAGTGCTTTTGGCTATTTCTGCGTGCTTTTGGCTGTTTTTGCATAAAATGAGCAATGTTTAAATATGACAAGCAGCCCAGTTGAAGCCACGAGAAATAAGGTTTTATTGAGAAAGTCAGCGGAAGAGGCGATGAAGAAAAAAGGGGTAGATGTTAACAGTAGAGGTAACTGGAGAAAGATTTGGGAAGTGAAGGCTGCAGAATCGAGAGAAAAAAGGCACAGCTGTAGACAAGCTTCCTGTGTGTGTAAGCTGAGTTCAGCCTGTGTGTGTGAGGCGCAGCAAGAGGCTGCTTACGGCTCTGGATTGAAAGTGCAGCACTAGGAGAGTGCAGAATGCAGAGCAGAGTTTTGGGAGCTCCGTGTGTGTGTGTGTGTACAGCGCTGGGTGTGTGTGTGAAGGCCTGATGCGGTACCAGAAAATAAATAAATAAGATAAATAAGAGCTTTAAAAAGTTGCAACTCGTATATGTAAATTACACTGCAGTGCTAAAATTAATGTTTGGAGCTACGCAAAATTCAAATTCTGCAACCCTGTTCTGATCAGTCTTTGAACAGAACACCATAAGTTAATAAATAAAAGGTTTTTAAAGTAACATATGCATATGTATGTGTGTATGTATGTATATGTGTATACATATATATACATATGTAGTGTAGAAGCGTGATAATCATTTGTGTGTGGGGCAGCATGTGAGTGACCCTGATCTGGGGGTTAAGTGACCTGGAGATGAAAAAAGAAAAAAAAAAAAAAAACCACCAAGAAACGCAAGTAAGGATGTAAATGACAGCTTTATTTTAGAAATATAGTCATATAGCTGCTAAACAGTAAAATCAAAACAGATCTGCAGAAAATAAATATATAAACTATTCCTCAGAGCGCTCTAAAAAAAATTGCAATTGGATTTGCTCTAATGTTACATAAGGCCTGCTTAAAAGCATAGTAAGCATTAAATTCTGAAAATAACCAGTGCAGTGTTAAATAAATTCTGTGCTTAAAATATTATATATATATAGAGAGAGAATAAATAAGTGACGAACTGACTTACCTTAAAAAAATAATAATAATAATAAAAAGAGACTGTGACAAACAAAGAATGTCTCTGTGCCTTGTGAATGAGTGAATGTGTGTCTTCTTGCATGAGCTGCTTTCGCTGGATCTTCTGAATGACTCAGTTTTTAATAGAGGGAGCAGCTGCTTGAGAAACAGGGTGCGGTCCATGTTTTTACTAGACGGTTATTTAGTTCGAGAGACTGTGGAAACAATAGAAAAAGAATTTATCGTTAGTGTGAGGACAAGAAAATCCTTTAAAATACAAAAGTTGTATGGTCGTGGTTATAAAGGAAGTATTTTGTCTGATTATGGGCCGTGGAGTCAGCTGGACTCCCTCGCTCTCACAGTTTTCCTGTGTAACATGCAGTTTTAAGCAATTTGTGACTTTAGAAAGGATATTTTTCGGTGTTTTGGACGTACCTTAAGGCTTCTGGTTAGGGTATTCAGGAGATCCTTCCTCTCGGACAGATTTAGTGAGAATGACTGGAGTTTCAGCCTGGGGACCTGACTCCACCCACTTTTACACACAGGAGTCCCGCAGTCTAAAAATAGCACAGGGTACTGCGAAAAGCAGCTCTGAACCTCTCAGGATCATCTTTATGAAAACCATAAAATTAACAAATAATCAGTAAGGAAATAAAATATTTGTTAAATCTTGCTATAAAACAAAATCCAATAATTGTCTTGCCTCAACTTTAAGAACCATTAACGTTAATGGCTGGATTTTGGGACGCTGAATAATGAAAAAACAGATAAACTAAGTATTATTTCCTGTAACCTGGCTAGAAACTGTACTAGGCTGTTTTGAGTTAAAAACTGGTAGTTATTTTCCCAAAATAAAATAGATAAATAAAAAATGAAAGGAGGGATCTTGCATTTGGGATAGATTGTGCCTAAAGTTTAAAACCTGTGTAGAACCGATTTGACGAGTCAGAAAAATTGTGCATAGGAAATAGTCTAGATTTACCTTTGAGTCAATAAAGTTGACTAAATATTAGAAACCTTCGTTGATTTTGATTTGTAAAAGAGAAAGTTCTGTCCTTTCAACTCAATCAACATATTTAAGGAAAACGTTTGCTGTGCATTGTGGAGGCATGAACTTTACTGGGTGGGCCTGTCACAACCAGCTGCAAAGAATGTTTGGGTCTGACTTCTATACAAAGAGAACCTGGAAGCCCTCACCAAAAACTGTGACTTATAACATCAAGACGGGGAGCACTACAAGATGGACAAAGAGGCAGAAACTTATTTGCCCTGCTGCTGATGAAACAAAGTACAAAAGGGGGAGCATGTGTGCTAACATGTGAACTTTAATCAATGACGGTGGTCATCCTGGACTTACAAAGAGAGGCTCAAAAGAGACTGTTTCCTATGGTTACACCCAGTAAAAGAGTGCTTGCTGCAGTCAGGTAATGAACAAGGCTTTTTGGCAACAACCAGTTGAATTGATGAAATGTCAGAACTGTGGAAAATTTACTAAACTACTGTAGAACATAGTTAACTGAGAAAGTTAGCCTAAACAAAGATAATAATAATATCAATAAATAAATAAATAATAGGATTAGTAACCTGGATTTCAGCCCAACTCACCATTGGACGTCAATATAATCTTTATTGTCCTAGGATTCTCAGCTGCAGCGGACATGCAGTAAAGCCTTATTTTCTTTTCAAAACGGAATACATCAGCGTCATCACTTATTTTCATTGGTTAAGGAAACGGTGTCTATTTATAAGTCTAGGAGAACGCTTTAGGCTTCAACAGTTCTCTCCTTCGAGCAAACATGCGCAAATTTCCGGATAGTTTATAGTAACGTTCCATCCCATTCCATTCATTGCATAAAAATAAACATTAAATGAATAATTTGGCATCCAGCTGACTAAATGATTCATGGAACATCTCATCCGAGACAACAGTGTTGTTTCAGCTCCGTTGAGTTTCCCAACAGATCTAGCCAAACCTAGCTGATCCTATATTTTTCTATCAGCTGTAAGTTCTAACGTAGAAAATAATGTCACAAAAATATTGAATAATTGTACCCCTCATTCGATAAAAATTATGTTCACATTTTTATCTTGTGAAATCTTTAACATAATATTTTTAAATGGCCGTTTTGACGACAATTGGCTAAAAAGTCTTTAAGATTATCATCACAGGATGGCATGATAAATAAGTAAATAACATAAATAAATAAATAGACAAAAATAAGAGAGAAAAAGCAAAATTAATTAAATGAAACGTAATAGTGATAAAACGTTAAATTGATCTAAAATCTGTCATTCAGCGCCACTGGAAAAAGGAAGAGGATAGGGGAGTATTTCTTAGCACAAATCACGTTATTGATTTAGCAATGCAGCTTAATTTCAGATGCTTTAAGGATGATACTAACTTGTGTTATAGATGGAGGAGTAGCACAGAAACACTTCTAGATGAGGAGATAAGGAAAAAAAAACTGCTGATTACCAATACTATGCTCAAACAAACCTGTAACTGCAGTTTCGTTATTTATGAATTAACCTTAAGTAGTGAATTAATTCTTAGGATTTCTTGTGCTAAGTGAGGTTCTTAAAAAAATAAAATAAAGAAGGTAAGAAAGACAAGTAGTTTAGGTAAGGGACAACCTGAAACTTTTTGGTTGAATTGATAGTAAAGTGATTGTCCTAATTTCTAATTGGAGAGATCACATCGCAACGTGAGTTTAGAACAGCAGTTATGGGAAGTTTTGTTGGATTAATTTGATTACACGCTTTAGGTCCTATTTTTTCTTTCCACTGATTTAGCGTTAGGTTAAGTATTTCACACTTTCGCTTCAGTCTGACATTTGCTTGGTGTGTGAGGGCACAGAGACGTGTATGGACCGTGTGTTTGACTGTGTTTGTCTTGTTTGTTTGCTTATTTATCTATATGGGCATGGCCGAGCCTTGAGAAACATCAACAAAGACATTGGACTATTCTGAGTAAATTAACCAATTCAAATTCAAATTCAGGATCCTGAAACAATTTGGCTATAACCTCTAATTGATGAAGGACATCTTAAGAATTCATTATACAAGGATTCCTCTCCAGTGTTGCCGGAACTGTTATAAAACCCATGCATGGTTGTATATTTTAGTTTGATCATTTATACTCATTGAATTATTGTTGTTTGCTTTATGTTTTAATTTCTTTGTAATTTTTTCTCTGTGACACAGGTGGAGATGCTGGTGGCAAAGTGGATCCCACTCATTTCTTTCTCCCACACACATTCTTACTCTCTCCCTCTCTCTGTGTGTGTATGTGCATGTGTATGTGTTTGTGTGTCTGTGTGTGTCCATGTCGTGATGTCACTGTACCTTTAATTGCGCTTGCTGTTCGTAACTGTATGTGTCTGATGTTGAAGGTATCAGAGGCTAGGGTCAGTAAGAGCTAGGACATTTTTGTGCATAACCTCTAATCCCTAGGCGATCGGTCCGGGGAACTTCTGGTCCGGCCGGAGTGTGAATCTTCCTACCAACTATCTGCCGAGATCAAGGACTGCACAAGCCGAGAAAGCCTTCATTGGACCAAAACCACGCACACGAAGATACTTCGCCTTCGGTGCCAGGCGTCTGGGTCCTGCTAAAAGTCACCAAAAGGAAGTGGACGGAACCGAGGTGGACCGGGCCATACAGGATCACGGAGAGGACATCACACGCTGTCCGGCTGGACGGGAGGAGCCTAACCTGGAAGAGAAGCAGCTGACATCTGCCTAACCAGAAAAAGGATCCAAAAACCAGGAAGAGAAGTAGCTGACTGCAGTAGCGTGCCAAGCTACCAATTCTGCGGGACGAGGTAGCATGCCAAGCTGCCACCACATCCTGCAGGACGAGAATCTTGACATCATCACCCCCTGCAGCTGCCTGGAGCCAGTGAAGGGACCTCAACAGGGGGAAGAAGTAACCACCCTATGAACATTCTACAAAGGTTCTATTTAACACCCTCATTTATTTTACAAGGGTAATATTTTACACCCTCCACCTGCTGACCCAATTATCCAGATGCCCTTGTTACTAGCCAATCCTAACATCTATTTGGGAGGGGAACTCTCTGATGATAGGGATGACTCTCATGATGAAGAAGATGTTGTTAGAGTGTGAGAATATTGAGTGATTTCTGTAACAATCCCTTAAACTGTTTATTTCTATGAGTTTTTTGATTGTGTTGTTTTTATTTCTTTTGATCATTGATGTCCTAGGCATGCACACTCTATGCCAACAGGCGTTCGCCCCAAAATTGAGATATGACAAATGGGGGGACATGGGGGAATTTTCCCTATAAACATATGATAATTAGGGTTTTTCGCCCTCATATGGAGTTGCATGCGATCCATACATGTTGTAACATGTTCAGTTGAAAGTATGATCATGTTTTTTGTATTAGTTTACTGCTAGAAAGATGAGTAAATGTAATCTGATTGGTTGTTTGTATTGGTATTTTAAAACTTTGCTTATTGGATTCTTTTTGATGGAATTTGGTGTTATTGTTTTGATTTCTTATATCTTTATTGAACTCTTAAAAGAGTTCAAAAGGGGGATTGAAAATATATATCTCTCATATAAGCTCTTTCATATATTATTATAAGCTCTTTTATATGATTAAATATGTATCTCTCACTTTTGCCCCTTATATATTATCATAAATACATTATTATATGCCTTTTCATGGAATCTTGTTATAATATCAAAGACCTCTCTGTGCCTTTTCTGCTCAAGCTGAACAGCTGCATAAGGGAGTGAAAGCGTTCCTTCCTTCAGTTCCTCAATACAAGAACAACTGTCTTTGTTAGCAAAGGATGTTGCAGGATGTGTCCTGATCATCTCAAGGTTGCATGTCCTTGGGATGAATTGGTCTTTCATTAACAAGGCTATTAGCTGACGTGCGTCTGCAGGTGCAGATGGCAGAATTACGTGTGTGTATGGCAAACTACGTATGTAACATTCCTGTAATCTTCAATAAAAATCAGCCGTTTTCAGCAGAACGGCGAGAGTCTGTCCGAAGCATCTGGCAAGAGCAGGTCGCGGGACTTGCTGCAGAGACTCTCCCCCTCATGAGCGGCGAAACAGTGAATGGACTTCTGATCATTTGTCTCCTCGTTCTGTCAACTTAAAAGGTGTTTAACTCCATCTACTCCGTACCCGTGCTTGGTCTAACGGAAGAGAGACCAACAACAGCCAGACAGGACACAGGGGGAAAAAAAGGAAAGCTCTGTGGCGAGCCAGCCCACCAAGCCCACGAGACACAACTTCCATCTCCTCTGGAGTGTTGGGGAGGTGTATGACCTGATGGAGAACTGCGACCACGTTCAATGTGACTCGATGGACAGTTGAGCGAGGCATCCTAAACACTCTTGAGACCACCCTGTAGGATGTTCCACTTGCCAACCAGAAAAGAAACACCAGGATCTTGATTGTGGCACCCCAACCATGTCGCCGATCCTGCTTCAGGAAATTTTGCAACATCGCTAAGAGACTGTGCTTAGACGAAAATCTGGTCTGGGATCCTCCTGGTTAAAAAAGCGGCCCAGGACTGGGACACTCAGGTTAATCCTGCAGTACAGGGGTCTGTTCTGTTGAAAGAAAAGTAGAGAGCAATAAAAAAAACTGTATAAATTAATGAAAAATTTAGAAGAGAGTTAGGCATTAGGTTCAAGTTGAAAAGGACAATAAACATTAAACACATTTAAATGCTACTTTTACTATGAACTTTATGCACAGAAACAAGCAAATAAAACCTTCTAAAATGTCATTGTATTAATTATTTAAAATGTATATAGGTGAAATCAACTTAATGCATGTTAGTCTACTCTATACTAATGTGAATATTTAGCCACAGGTCTCTCTGGTGCTTAAAATATAAATGAAACTAGCACTAATGATGATTTTTTTTAGAACTCTCTGAGATGTTGACTAATAAATGACAAACGCACAGCTGCTGGACAAACTACCGGTACTCATCGTAACCTGGGAAAAAGTCCCGGTACTAAAGCAATGGACGTCACAAAAAGATCCTCATATAGAAAGAATTAAAAAAAAATTAAAGCTGCAAGCAGCGTCGTTCGGCCCTCGCAGCTCCGCGCCGCTCCGGCCTGGCCGGCAGCCCGGGGCACCAGGCTACATCTGCGAAACAGAAACGTCGGCCACCCCGACACCAGAAACTGCTAACGGTCACCTCTGCCTCACCTCACCCTGACTCAGCATCCCCTTTGAGCCCACCATTATATTTTATGTCTCACCACTAGGGAATCCTCTATCTTTACCACACTGGTGGTGTGATGACAGTGACCAACTTTAATGCTATTCTGACCATGTTTTTTAAAGTTATCCAAGGATAACTGTCTAGGGGGCACTGTGACCAACTACAGAAAAGTCCCATTGAGGTCAGCTTTGGTGACATTATATAACATTCACCAACCGTTTGTGCCTCCTTGGCTAAAGGGCATGATTGTTCATTGCCATGTTCAGTTTCGGGCAAATCGGAGGCCGTTTGTGGAAATTACAGTCAAATGAAAGGTCATGGCGTCACGCCAGCATTCACCATGGCATCAAAGCCCCTCCCTTTTTGGAAAGCTATCAGATCTGACTGGTCATTACAACGTCATGAAGTCAGTGTATGACCTTAGTGTCATGTTCACTAAATTAGAGGGGACGAATATGGGCATTTCAGCATAAAACAATAGACTTCCTGTATTCAGGGGGCGGGGCTTAGGTGATGTCAGCTGTCCACATTGTCATTGTGTTGAGATGTGGTCAGTGATAGCACAGACAAAATTTGATGTAGATCTGATAATGCACATGGGAGTTATTAAGTCAAGTAATGTATTGGCGAAAGGTCAAAGTTTGAGGCTTAGCCACGCCCACACCTTTATACTTATTTAAAATCCGACAGTTGAATTTTTTCCCCTTTGTCTTAAGAGTACATAGCAGAAGTTTGAAGGCGATTGGTGAAAAGGGCGACGGAGCATCACTCTCCAAACAACGTGTGCGAAAACCACTAAATCGAGTACTTGGACCAAAATGGCCGACTTCCTGTGCGACTTTGCACTTGGCTCCAAGAGACTTTTTTGTAGGTCCTGAGACACGACATTAGTGTACCAAATTTCGTAATCCTCAGTCAAAGCATGGCTTGGGGCTGACAGTTTTAATGGTCCTAGGGGGCGCTATTTCAGAATGTAGGCCACGCCCACAAACTTCAGCTATCTATTTCTATCTGTGGTCAGACTAGGATCACTAACAACGAATTTCAAGGTGATATCACGATAAATGAAGAAATGAGAGGCAAACGTATTTCCATGGCGTGATGGCGAATTTCGCCATGCTCCCAAAGCCCCGCCTTTTTTCAAAACCTGCCAGTACTGGAGACCAAGTGACCTCAACTTGTGTGCTGATATTTGCCAGAGATTCCTGGTGATTGGGTAAAAGGAGTCCAATAGGGAGCTGTGAAAAAAAGAGTGGCGTGGCGACAGGTCAAAGTTTGAGGCTTAGCCACGCCCATACCTTTATACTTATTTAAAATCCGACAGTTGAATTTTTTCCTCTACATCTTAAGAGTATATAGCAGAAGTTTGAAGGCGATTGGAGAAAAGGGCGACGGAGCATCACTCTCCAAACAACGTGTGTGGAAACCACTAAATCGCGTACTTGGACCAAAATGGCCGACTTCCTGTGCGACTTTGCACTTGGCTCCAAGAGACTTTTTTGTAGGTCCTGAGACACCACATCAGTGTACCAAATTTCGTAATCCTCAGTCAAAGCATGGCTTGGGGCTGACAGTTTTAATGGTCCTAGGGGGCGCTATTTCAGAAAATAGGCCACGCCCACCGGATGTTCTCATCAGATTTTTCGGGGAGTCGGACTAGGATCACTCACAAGAAGTTTCATGACGATATCTTTAGAAATGACGAAATGGGAGGCAAACGTAAGGCCACGGCGGTACGCCTGACTTCGCCGCGCCGCCGCAGCCCCGCCCTCTGCCGAAAACTCCCATAAACTGACGCCAAGAAGCCCCCATTTGGTTTGAGTTACCAGCTACAAATTTGTGGTGATTAAGTGAAATGGGGCCAATTGGGACCTTTCACAGTAAAACTTGACCTTTTTGGTCCTGAGGGGGCGGGGCTTGTGTGATGTCATCATCTGACCATTCAATTTCCTTTGCGGGCGGATGACAAATGACCACAGCAATTTTTGTAACTCTATTACATTCAGTTATGAAGTTGTAGCAATTTAAATTTTTTTGGCGAGTAGTCAAACTTCGAGGCCTGGCCCCGCCCCTTCAACATATACGAAAACTCAGAATCCTCATCTCATTTTGTTTGCCCATCCCTTCTGAGCAATTTTACACAATTTTTGAGATGATCGTGCGAAAAATGACCGAGCAATCCAATCAGAAACGGACCCTAAAAACGGCAAAAATGGCTAAAAATCGCCATTTCAACCCAAAATGGCCGACTTCCTGTTTGATATTGACCATGGTTGCAAGAGACTTTTCTGTGCAGACTGTTGAGGACTACAAGTGTACCAAATTTCATAACTGTACGATAAACTAAGCTTTATGGAGAGTTTTTTTTTTCACCTTGTAGGGGGTGCTGTTCAGCCATTTTCTTTGCGATTTTTTTGGGACCTTTAAAATATCAAATTTTTCACCAGGCCTGACAAGTTTGCAAAATATTGTGAGTTTTGGGGTAATTTAAGGTCCCCAAAAAGCCATTCATTTCGCGCACGGAATAATAAATAGAGAAGAATAATAATCGGAGCAAAAACAAGAGGCCTTCGCAGCGCTTTCGCTGCTCGGGCCTAAAAAACTTATTCCCACCAAGGATAACAGTTTAATCACCAGAGTTTAAAGCAGAGGGAGGACAACACCCCCTCCCCCCTTCCCCCGACACACACACACACACACACACACACACACACACACACACACACACACACACACACACACTAAATCGCACCCTGGCTATTTCTAACCCTAACCTCAACTAAAAGTCAATTCACACCATACCTTATGGATTTTTCTCTTCGTGAGGACATTGCAAATATCCTCACAATTTTAAAATGTTCCCATGTAAGAGGTGAAAAGTCAAAAATGTGTCCTCACAAGTAAACATATACATACTAGCGCACACGCAGACACACTATTATTTTCAAATCATTTCAATTACTAATTTAACTATTGAACTGCTTTCATTGTATGCTTTAATAATAAAAGACCTCCTATGTAGTCTATGTAGTGGCATCGGCCATCCTGTACGATGGTCTGTTGGAACAGCAGCATCACAGAGAGAGAAAGAAGCTGGAGAGGTTGATAAAGAAGTCCAGCTCTGTCCTGGCCTGTCCTCTGGACTCAGTACAAGAGCTGGGGCAGGGCCGTAACCATCATCTCAGAAGTGAGGGGGACCGGCTTTTCATAGATTTACTGAATTATTTATCATCCTCTCGCATTCAGTCTCATCTCAAAGCAGTAGCTCAGGAGGTAGAGCAGGTTGTCCAGTAACTGGAATCAGAAAACCATTTTTTAATGATTATAATGGGTTTCTGAGTTTTTCATGCAGGTTGAACATGAATATAGTCTCCTACACCTATCTCCTGCATTAACTTCTGATAGAAAACATGGTGAAAATCTATTATTAGAAAAGCTGGACAGATCGACCTCACACTGTCACTAACATTCATGGACTCACCCATCTTGACTCACAACGAGGAAGGCTGTTGTTGGGTTAGCGTCCGGGAAACTGATGAGAATGTGTACACATACCAGTAGAAGTTAACCATTAGCATTAGCAACTCCAAAACATGGCAGAACTCCCCTGGGCTTGTATTATTGTTGTCATTGCAGGCTTCTTATTATTTGCTGATATTCATTTGCAGTTTGGTTGTACAGTGTATATTTCAGGATCATTCACACATATCTCTGTATACTTTTATATATTGTTATAAATTTTCTGTACATACAGATTGTGTTTTGTTCATTTGCTTGTGATGTACATGGAGCTATGTTTTGTCTTCTACATTCCTTTTGCTATAAGAGTTGTGGAACACCTGAATTTCTCATTCGTGGCACCAGTATACCCCCCCCCCCACACACACACACACACACACACACACACACACAAACACACACACCCTCTCTCAAATCTCTCCTTAACCTGAACCTCATTGTCCCTGCTGCGGTCCTGGCTCCAGCCTGACTTCTGTCTGTTGAATATAACAATAATATAACATAGCATACTATTTCTTTCAAACATGCAGAAAGCTTCAGTGAGCACAACTTTTGCACATAAAGGAAGGATAATATTTAATCTCAGCATTAGTGAAGGCAAGTAAGACAACGCTGTTAACTAGTTCACAGAGATTAACTAGCCATCACCCAACACTATCTGCATGTAGAAGCCTCATCTAACGTATATTGTCTAGAAGAAACTGGAAAGTTTTGCTTCTGCTCAGCAGCTCAGAGATCCACTTGTGCAAGTGTGTGTATGCTTGAGGTGCGTTCAAAGACAACTCCGAGAAATTTATTTCCCTGCAATATCAGCTAAAGTGGCTGAAACAAGTGCAGAGGACAGATGGCACTGACACAGGAAGTGCAGGGCGGGGGACATGTACCACACGTACCCCGCATCAGTTACGCCCATGGGTGGGGGACAAGAAAGTGCTGGCAAAAGTCAGATCCATGCTGGACCATGAGTCACAGCCCCTGCAGGACACCCAAGGCCAGATTAACCATATGGGCAACTGGGCAATAGCCCAGGGCCCACGAACTCTAAAGGGCCCAGGGCAGCAAGGACACGAGCAAAGTACTGTATCTGTAATCTCCTGCTTTAAACTAGGATGACCGTCCTGTTTTCCCCGGACATGTCCACTTTCCACTCTCTGTCCGGGGCGTCCAGACTGGGGGTTCTTTTATTGATGAAAATGTCCGGCTTTTCATCCAGGAGCAGGGATCGAATTATGGGGGAGCTGTATATCCTACACATCCAGAGGAGCCGGAAAAAAGTTTTCTACCTATATTACATCATTTATGGACTCTTGAGCTGAAAGCACAGAGAGCACTGATCGTTGTAGCACAGCGCTCCAGGCAGCTGCGTCCAGCGCACGGTCCATTCTCAAAGTAGCGCAACCAAAAAACTATAGTTAACACACGATCGATCATGTCCGCACATGTTCTCTACTTTCTGTCTTATTTGTGCCTGAAGCGCTCTGCTACTGCGGAGCTCATCACCTGTGCTGCGGAGATTTCACCTCACTGACGCAGCATCGAAAACGCGCTCTCCGCTTTGCGGTCAGGAGATCCCTTTGATCTGCTGAAAAGTAACTGATGAGGTGAAAAAGTAAGAATCCAGGCAGCAGTTTTTCTGGAGAGTTTAGAGGAGATGCAGGAAGATGAGAGACAGACAGGACAGGAAATAGTTAAATAAAAACAAGAAAACAAAACAAGGAGTTGAAAAGTAAAATGTAGGTAGATTTATCTCCACTACACGTTTTTACCTGCAAAACAATAAGTTATACACATGTAATATTTATACATCTGATACAATTCAGATCACCTTCAAAACTCAATCACACACCCAGGGCCGTTTCAAGACATTTTGGGGGCCAAGGCAAAATGACCCCCCACCCCCCTCCCCAGAAGCCTCTGTGTAATTCATACCCTCTCCAGGAGTGTTAGTCATACAGTGTTTGTAAAAGCTCCTCAGACATTACTGACATGTTCTAATTTTATCAGATGAAAAACTAAATTATCAGACATGCTGTCTCATCTGCTTCTTTTCTAAACTTGCAAAAAGTAACAAAACCATTTGAAAGCCACTATTTGTGGATTCTCTGAAAGTTTCCATGGAGTGTGTGACAACTTATTTTTTCATTGATCCTATCGTCTAATCTCACAGCTGAAACAAGCATCCTTAATAATCTGTGCACAGGAAGCTTACCGATGCTGTAGTAAAACAAAAGGTATAATAATTTCTTATTAATAAAACCTTGTTGCAGCACTGAAGCATGAAAATGAGATTTTGCAATTGATATGCTAAATATTCACATATGAATCGTTTTAGAGCCCTTTTATTGGCAGAATCTGATGTTAATTTGTCACGTTGAGAGCAGGAGGAGGTTAGGACCCAAGATGCAGATTACCCCAGATGACACAGGCAGGAGCGTTTTAAAAATAAATCCTTTATTTAGGATCATGAACTAAAAATCCAAAGGGGCAGGAAGCCAAAAACAAAAATCCTGAATCAGGAGAACAAAAGCTCGCATAGAGCACAAAACCTGGAAACTAGAACTAACGCTCACACAGAGCACCAAAACAACGCTGACAACAACAATGGACCGACAAGACACTGAGACAAGGCAGGGCTTATATACACTGGGGAATGATGGGAGGCAGATGGGCTGCAGGTGTGTGGAGCTGGGACGTAATTTTGGGGGGGACGGGTGGGACATGTCCCCCCCACTTTTTCAAAAGGCAGTTTTGGTCCCCTTCACTTTTTTCCGTCCAAAAACAATATTACGCTCCATTAAATGGATTTGGTTGAGCACTAGGACCGAAACGGAAACCGGTTTCCTATTAGACCCGCCCAAAAGCTAATCTATTGGCTCTGCTGATACTTGCTAACGTATTATTGGCTGTTGCTGCTGTCACTCCAAATTGTAAACAGTCAGAACGTGCTCACGTTGTTTTGCTAGTTTGGAGCCGCTAGGGAACACCGGTACTGAGTCACATCGTCAACTAGACGCTGTTTAATATCAGAGCTCAGCTCAGCTTCCATTACATAACATTTGAATAAGTGTTCATTTGTGAGTCTTTGGTAGTTAGGCACAGCCAGGAGGCAGCATGTCAAGAAAACGAAAAGTGGATATAAGAGACTTCTTTCAAAGTCAAAACGTAAGTTGGAACATGTGACACCCCTGCATTAAGCTCAGACTCACCTCCTCCTTCACAAACATACTCAAAACTAACTTTTACAAACTCATCTCCTCCACATAACTGACTCCTCAGACACAATTTATTCGTATTATTATAATTATTTTTTTTATTATTACTATTATCATCATAATTATTATTACTAGTAGTAGTAGTAGTAGAAGTGTAACTTCAAAACTTTTATCATTTAACTTTATTGTAAACTTATCTATTGCAATGTACATGTTCACATTAAAAAGCTCTGAAAAATGAACAGTATCATCATCAACAGATTTTTTTAAGCTTAATGTCAAAGATGTACACTTTTCATTAGATTTATCTTATTTTTTCCATTTATTTTTTGTGTGTTGAAATGCAACAACTGTTTAAACACTTTTAAGGGAAAAAAACATATTTAATATGTTTTTATACACTCAAATGTTAGGGTGATGATCATGTGTAAAACATTAGTTCAGCATGTCCTCTAACACAGCAAATGAACAAACGGCCAGATCTCAGGAGGACCGTTTATGTATAAATAATTTTTAGACTTTTGACTAGGCCTGGGAAAGTAACACATTTTGCTGGACGATAATTTGTCCAACAAATTGTTGATGATAAACGATATCATTGTCAACATTATCTAGACCAAAATAACCACTAATACAATGTTAATATATCATAATAATGCAAGTACACCCTTTAAAATGCAACAAATAAACCTTCATTTAACATTGAAATGTCCAGAACCAGAACTTCTAAATGAATAAAAATAACAAACAAAAATTAAATAAAAAAGGAATCTCACTCCCTGTTAGAAAATGTTGCACCAAAAACAATTAAAAAAAGACCCAAAACAATAAATACAATGGCCTATCCATTGTCAACAGCCAAAACTGCACTTCAATAATGATAATAGATAAAAATAATAATAGAGTTGTACATTTTTTAACTTTGATATATATATATATATATATATATATATATATATATATATTGAGGATGGAAAAATTATTGAGATGGGCACGTGACGTGTCAAGGGGTCTTTACATAACACCCCCCACCCAAAATCCGCACAAGCCTGCTGTGTCCCCCCCACTTCTGAAATCAAAATTTCGTCCTTGGTGTGGAGAGAGAACCAAGTGAAAGCAATTAACTAATGAGGAAGGAAACTAAGATGACCCAAGAGTAAAGAGTAAAAAACCTAAAGACAAGATGAGCAGCAAAATAAAATAATATTCTAAGGGGAAGGGAAACTTCAAAAACCTGTGTAAAAAACATACTAAAGAGCAGTGGCGGCTGGCCAGTCGAGGGCGATAGGGCGCCGCCCTCCCAGTTTCCCCTGTGTTTTTAATTTTTATTTAAAAAAATAAATAAATAAAATTAACAATAATCACATATTCTAAGTTAATTGTGTGTTTTGTAACAAAAATAAATGATATATATATATGATTATATATATATACATATATATATATATATATATATACATATATATATATATATATATATATATATATATATATATATATATATATATATATACACTACACGTTTTTACCTGTTTTTACCACGTTTATATATATATATATATATATATATATATATATATATATATATATATATATATATATATATTGGTCTCTGCCGAGCGGTGGAGGCTGTGTGCTATTTTTCAATCGCCCAAACAAGATGGGACCAGTTGTCCAATTGCTGACAAGAAAATCAAAGGGTAGGAATGGGAATGTATCCAATCAGCGTCAACGTTGTTTCAGAACGTTTCAGAAGCATGATGGGCGATAGAGCTACCGCCAAGGCTTTCGTTGGTGTTCGGTAGAACTCGGAGAGTCTCGACTCCAGCACGTTTTTGGTCGTGACTCGTGACGGTCATGACGCAGAAGTAGACATGGACGCCAGTGCGCCTACAACATGGATACCGGATCTCAGCAGCCACTGAATTCAGATCGGTCTCTTCTCCAGTATCCGTTCGAGAGGAGAACTATGGTGGAAAAACTTAATGTGAAAGAGCTTGGACCAGATCAGCCCGACGTAAAGATAAGCCAGCAGGACAAGGAGAGAGGTAAACTGTACACACGACGCTTCTCCCAAAATTGGTACACCAGGAAGCAGTGGCTAGCTGGATGCAATCACGCTAATGCGTTATTTTGCTTTCTGTGTTTGTTATTCAAAACGGCTGGGATCCACAGAAGGTGCATGTGGAACTTGTGTCTCATTGGGGACTCCATTCATTCTCTGACTGAGGAATGCAGCGCATCAGTGCAGCAGCCAACAAAGAAACGGAGGACGTTTGGACAGGGAGAACAGCAGCTGGGTGCAGAGGTAAGCTGTACATTACATTTCTGTAAACAAGACAATCAGAATCAGAAATCCTTGGTTGTCCCACAAACCGGGACATTTGTTTAATAACATGTACATTGTTTAATGTGCAATAACTGTAAAAACTAATTTCAACATACATACTTATCCTTGAACCGTCACCTTATCGTGGTGGAGGAGTTTGAGTGCCCTAATGATCCTAGGAGCTATGTTGTCTGGGGCACTTAGTGCCCCTGGTAGGGTCTCCCATGACAAATTGGTCTTAGGTGAAGGGTGAGACAAAGAACGGTTCGAAGGATCTTTCATGGCGGTTAAAACGAAGAGTCGGAGTACCCGGCCCGGAGGGTTACCGGGGTCCCACCCTGGAGCCAGGCCTGGGGTTGGGGCCCGTGAGCGAGCGCCTGGTGGCCGGGCTTTCGCCCATGGGGCCCGGCCGGGCCTAGCCCGAACCGGATACATGGGCTCGTCCAACTGTGGACCCACCACCCGCAGGAGGAACATGAAGGGTCCGGTGCAATGTGAATCGGGTGGCAGACCAAGGCGGGAGCCTTGGCGGTCCAATCCCCGGACAAGAAAACTAGTTTTTGGGACATGGAACGTCACCTCGCTGGCGGGGAAGGAGCCGGAGCTTGTGGCAGAGGTTGAGCGGTACCGGCTAGATATAGTCGGACTCACCTCGACACATAGCATTGGCTCTGGAACCCGAGACCTGGAGAGGGGTTGGACACTCTACTTTGCTGGAGTTGCTCCGGGTGAGAGGCGGAGGGCTGGGGTTGGCTTTTTGTTAGCCCCGAGACTCTCTGCCTGTGTGTTGGGGTTTACCCCGGGGGACAAAAGGGTAGCTTCCTTGCGCCTTCGGGTCGGGGAACGGGTCCTGACTGTTGTTTGTGCTTATGGGCCAAATATCAGTTCAGAGTACCCACCCTTTTTGGAGTCCCTGGGACGAGTGCTAGATAGTGCTCCATCAGGGGACTCCATTGTCCTGCTGGGGGACTTCAATGCTCACGTGGGCAATGACAGCTTGACCTGGAGGGGTGTGATTGGGAGGAACGGCCCACCTGATCAGAACTCGAGCGGTGTTTTGTTATTGGACTTCTGTGCAAGCCGCAGTTTGGCCATAACGAACACCATGTTCGAACATAAGGATGCCCACCGGTACACTTGGTACCAGGGCAGCCTAGGTCACAGGTCGATGATAGATTTTGTAGTCGTATCATCTGACCTGCGGCCGTATGTTTTGGACACCCGAGTGAAGAGAGGGGCGGAGCTGTCAACTGATCACCACCTGGTGGTGAGTTGGATCAGATGGCAAGGGAACATGCCGCGTAGACCTGGCAGACCCAAACGCATAGTGAGGGTCTGCTGGGAACGCCTGGCAGAAGAACCTGTCAAGACGGTCTTCAACTCCCACCTCCGGCAGAGCTTTGACCACGTCCCGAGAGCAGTGGGGGACATTGAGTCCGAGTGGGCCTTGTTCCACTCTGCGATTGTCGAGGCGGCTGTTGCTAGCTGTGGTCGTAAGGTGGCCGGTGCCAGTCGTGGTGGCAACCCCCGTACCCGCTGGTGGACACCAGAGGTTCGGGGAGCCGTCAGGCTGAAGAAGGAGGCCTACAGGGCGTGGCTGGTCTGTGGGTCTCCGGAGGCAGCAGACAGGTACCGGATAGCCAAGCGGGGTGCAGCAGTGGCAGTTGCCGAGGCAAAATCTCGGGCGTGGGAGGAGTTTGGTGAGGCCATGGAGAAAGACTATCGATCGGCTCCAAAGAGGTTCTGGCAAACTGTCCGGCGCCTCAGGAGAGGAAGGCAGCAACTCGCTCACACTGTTTACAGTGGGGATGGGGAGCTGCTGACGTCAACTGAGGCTATAGTCGGACGGTGGAAGGAATACTTTGAGGAGCTCCTCAATCCCACCAATGCGCATTCCGAGGAGGAACCAGAGCTGGGAGGCCTGGGGATGGACTGTCCGATCTCGGGGGCAGAAGTTGCTGAGGTAGTCAAACAACTACACAGCGGCGGAGCCACGGGGGCGGATGAGGTTCGTCCTGGGTATCTCAAGGCTATGGATGTTGTAGGGCTGTCATGGTTGACACGTCTCTACAACATTGCGTGGTCATCGGGGGCAGTTCCTAGGGAGTGGCAGACCGGGGTGGTGGTCCCCATCTTTAAGAAGGGTGACCTGAGGGTGTGTTCCAACTATAGGGGGATCACACTCCTCAGCCTCCCTGGAAAGGTCTACTCCAAGGTACTGGAGAGGAGGGTCCGATCGATAGTTGAATCTCAGATAGAGGAGGAGCAATGTGGTTTTCGTCCTGGCCGTGGAACTGTGGACCAGCTCTATACCCTTGCAAGGGTGATGGAGGGGGCATGGGAGTTTGCCCAACCAATCCACATGTGCTTTGTGGATTTGGAGAAGGCTTATGACCGTGTCCCCAGGGGCACCCTGTGGGGGACGCTCCAGGAGTATGGGGTGGGTGGCTTTCTGTTAAGGGCCATTCAGTCCCTTTACCAGAGGAGCGTGAGTTTGGTCCGCATAGCCGGTAGTAAGTCGGACCTGTTCCCAGTGAGGGTTGGACTCCGCCAGGGCTGCCCTTTGTCACCGGTTCTGTTCATCACTTTTATGGACAGAATTTCTAGACGCAGCCGTGGTGTGGAGTGTGTCGAGTTTGGTGGCAGGAGAATCTCGTCTCTGCTGTTTGCGGATGATGTGGTTCTCCTAGCTTCATCCAGCTCTGACCTTCAGCTCTTGCTGGGTAGGTTCGCGGCCGAATGTGAAGCGGCTGGGATGAGGATCAGCACCTCCAAATCTGAGACCATGGTTCTCGACCGGAAAAGGGTGGCTTGCCACCTCCGGGTCGGGGGAGAGGTCCTACCTCAAGTGGAGGAGTTTAAGTATCTCGGGGTCTTGTTCACGAGTGAGGGTAGGAGGGATCGGGAGATCGACAGGCGGATTGGTTCGGCGTCTGCAGTGATGCGGACGCTGAGCCGATCTGTCGTGGGGAAGAGGGAGCTGAGCCAGAAAGCCAGGCTCTCGATTTACCGGTCGATCTACGTCCCAATCCTCACCTATGGTCATGAGCTTTGGGTAATGACCGAAAGAACGAGATCGCGGATACAAGCGGCCGAAATGAGTTTCCTCCGTAGGGTGGCCGGGCTCAGCCTTAGAGATAGGGTGAGGAGCTCGGACATTCGGGAGGGACTCGGAGTAGAACCGCTGCTCCTCCGGATCGAAAGGAGCCAGTTGAGGTGGTTTGGGCATCTGGTCAGGATGCCTCCTGGACGCCTCCCCGGGGAGGTGTTTCGGGCATGTCCTGCCGGCAGAAGGCCCCCGGGTCGACCCAGGACACGTTGGAGAGGTTACATCTCCAATCTGGTCCGGGAACGCCTTGGAGTCCTGCCGGAGGAGCTGGTGGACAAGGCCGGGGAGAGGACGGCCTGGAGCTCCCTAATTGGGATGCTGCCCCCGCGACCCGGACCCGGATAAGCGGAGGAAGACGACGACGACGACGACGACGACGATACTTATTATACATATTTAATCATGTAAATGTGTATTTCAAGTAAATTTGTACATACAACAATCTGATTCCATTTTACTTGTTACACTTCTGCTGCAGCAAACAAATTTCCCAGCTTTTGGGACAATAAAACATTTCTGATTCTCAATGAGATGTTTTTACATTTGAAGAAAAACATCTCATTGAGAACCAGAAATGTTTTATTGTCCCAAAAAGTGGGAAATATGACATTTGTAAGAGAATACTGATGACATTATTTCCTATGAAAGTTTTTCCACTTTCCATAAGTCCTAACAGTGTAAATTTCTGGCATTTAATCTAAGTAGTGTTTACTACCATTACTGTAACAGTGACCTGCTCATAATTTTTCGTGTTCACTCAAATGTTGAAATTAAACAAAATGTTTTTGTTACTTGCCTCTTGCATTGCCTATTTACCATTTATGGTCATGTTATTTTATGTGCAATTTAATGCAGTATTTTTCAACCTTGGTCCGCAAGGCAGCGTGCCAATAGTCAGACACACCTGGATTAATCAGTTTGTCCAATGATGTAAGACAGGAAATAAAAGAGCTGTGCTTAATTCAGGAAATAGTGAAGTTGTGCACAAAGCTCAGAAAGCACAAGTTTGTTTAAAAAAAAAATAGCACAGCCCCACCAAAAATATTTTTCACCAGCCACCACTGCTAAAGAGACTAATAAAATGAGAGGCTGAACCTATAAAAACTGCAGAGGGGTGATTGGGGGAGACTGAAGAAGCATAGGACCTGGGAGGGAATATCTGGAGGGCTGAAGACCAAGGGACACATGAGGAACACAAAGAGACACTTAAGGGGAATTCTTAGGGGGGAATGGAGCACAAAGGAGACACATGAGGGAGACGCAGACACAGATCATGACAGTAACCCCCTCTAAGGGGTGGATACCAGACACCCACAAGACAGACAAGACAACAACAGGACACGAGAAACCACAGGGCGGGGGAGGAGGGACCAAAACAGAAAACAACCCACAAGAGCTTGCGAGGAGGGACCAGGGGACTCTGTTGAGGCCGGCGACAGGGAACCAGGGAGCAGGGGACTCTGGGGGGCCGGCGACGGGCAGCAGCGAATCTGCGGGTCTGCAGCCGTGCCCTTAGCATGACAGCGGGACGTCCCGAAGGTCCGCTCACCTGTTCACCGCTCAGACGTCCTGATCTTCCACCTTCCTAGATCATCCAGCTGTAACCTGTTCCTGATCATGTCTTTAGTCCCGCTGTAACACTGATGCATCAGTCTCAGACGCCATGGAGCTCAGGTGTTATTAGAACTACCTGTGTGTGTTCACCACCCAGCTTCAGCTCTTCTGTGGTTGGGTCTGACCCAAGTTGTGCCTCTTCTAGTGTCATTTTAAAGGATTTTATTTATTTATTTAACCATTACTAGATTAGCAGCAACAGAAATGCTGCTAAAAACACACAACTATGTGAAGCTGGAAAAATTTGAATACTGTGCAAAATTACATTCATTTCTGTAATTTAACTAGACTGAGAGACCATTTAAAGGCTCGGGAACCTTTACAGGTGTTTCTATTTGCAATTTTAAATTTTAACTGATTGGGGTCTTGTTGAATATCACACAGTGACCTTTTAATAGTCTAGATTAGTGTAATGTTCCTGTTGGTAGTTCCTCCTGTTAAGTGCTTATTTATTTAAATTATTCAGGTTTATAAAAAACATTTGGACATACATTTTATTGTGTTCCAGTCATTAGTCATTTATATTTCACTATTGTAGTAATTCTTGCATGCTTTAATGAAAAAAGTAACTAAGTAGTTATTTTTCTTGGTAATTAGTTACTTTTATAATCTTGTAACTCAGTTAGTAACTGAGTTACTTTTTTGACAAAGTAATCAGTAACTATAACTAATTACTTTTTTAAAGTAACGTTCCCAACACTGGTCCACATGAATATTAAAATCTCCCACTATAATGACCTTATCAGTATTTAGCACCAAATCAGATAAAAAATCTGAGATCTGATCCAAAAACTCAAGAGTAAGGGCCTGGTGGACGATAAAACTACAAACAAGAGTGGTTTTACAGTTTTGCAATCTGGATTAGGAAAACTAAGAATAAGATGTTCGAACGAACTGTAGCTATTAATTGGTAAGGGACTGATTAATAAGTCTGAATGAAAAATGGTTGCCACTCCTCCTTCTCGCCCTGTACTTCGAGCAATATGACGATTTAAATAATTTGGAGGAGTCGACTCGTTTAAGCTAACATAGTCCTCTTGCTGCAGCCAGGATTCTGTGAGAGAGAGCAAAGAGATCTGATTATCACAAATCAAGTCATTAACTAACAAAGTCTTAGAAAAAATTGATCTAATGTTCAACAACCCACATTTAGTTTTTCTAGTTTTCTGCTCAGTTGAATTTGTTCTAATATTTATGAGATTTCCATGATTTGCTTTATTAAGCCTGATATTTTAGCTGTGTGATTTTAGCCGTGGGCAGGACACTGTCTCTATGGGGTAGTGGGTGGGTAACAGTACAGAAGCTGCAGAGGGGTGGGTTAAACTACGACTCTGCTTCCTGGTCTGGACCCTGGGTTGTCATGGAGGTCTAATAAAAATGGCCATGTTTCTGGAACGAAGAGCTGCTCCATCCAAAGAGGGATGGATGCCGTCTCTCCGCATCAGACCAGGTTTTCCCCCAAAAGTTTTCCAATTATCAATGTAGCCCACGTTGTTTTCAGGACACCACCTAGACAACCAGCAGTTGAAGGACAGCATGCGGCTAAACATGTCGTCACTGGTCCGATCGGGTAGGGGGCCAGAGAAAATTACGGAGTCCGACATTGTTTTGTCAAACTTACACACCGAAGCAACATTAATTTTAGTGACCTCCGATTGGCCTAACCGGGTGTCGTTACCGCCAGCGTGAATAACAATCTTACTGTATTTACGCTTATCCTTAGCCAGCAGTTTCAGATAAGATTTAATGTCGCCCGCTCTGGCCCCAGGTAAACATTTAACTATGGTTGCTGGAGTCTCTAATGCCACGTTTCTGACAATGGAGCTGCCATTGATCAGAGTCGGCTTATCAGTGGGTGCGTCACTGAGCGGGGAAAATCTATTAGAAACGGGGACGGGTTGGTGGTGGCCCACGGGCTGGGTTCTATGCTTCCTGCGTACCGTCACCCAGCTGGCCTGAGGTCCCGGCTGCTCGGGTTCTACTGGAGGACCACTACGGGGTTGTTCTGAGCTAGTTAGCCCCGCGCTAGCTAAGTAGCTACGGCTGTTTACGGGTTTTTCAACAGCGCGGAGCCGGGACTCCAATTCCGACACCCTCGCCTCCAAAGCTACAAAAATGCTACATTTATTACACGTAGCATTATCGCCAAAGGAGGCAGAGGAGTAACTAAACATCTGACACAGAGAGCAAGAGATAGGAGACGGAGAAGCAGAGACAGAAGTAGCCATAGCCGTGCTGAGGCTAAGCTAACTGGATGAGCAAACTGTTCAACACCAAATAAACTGCGTGCAAACTCAAATGGTTCCCTAAAAGCTAGGTGGAACAACAGAAAATGTGTGTTTTAGCGTGCTTTTGTGCTACAATAACCCAGAGATACCCTAGTACAGAGAAATTAAATCAGCTTTAGCGAGCCCCAAACACCAAACAGCTACACGTAGTGCAACACTGAAAACAGGAAACAGGAAACGCCTTACCGCCAGGTGCAGCCATCTTGGTGAGAATACAGGGGGTGCTGCCATCCACCTGGAGCCAGGCAGGACGCCCATTAGCTCTGGTTCTTGGTCTGGATACAAAATAGAAAGAAATGAAGACTGATTAAAAACTGTGACTCAGCTATGGCTATTTTTAACCCTCTGGAGGCAGGCGTTGCAGATTAGCGACATTAAAACCTACCAACTTGGTTACTCCACATACGTGTTTCATGAGCATTTTTGAACTCAGAAGTACCCCTGAAAGACTTAGTTGTTCGTCCTTTTATCAAAACTTATTTTTACCCTGACAGGGTTAAATATGTCATCTAGATAAAGTTGATTTTGAAAACAATAACATTGTTAGAGTTTGATCTCATCACCGGCAAACTGCCTCACTGGTCTGTAAGACTGTGAGAAAATATCCCTTTCTGACAGTGGGCTGTGGAGGGGTCCGAACTAACTGGCTTCTTTCACTTAAGCCTTGTCATGACAGGAAGTGTGTGTGTGTGTGTGTGTGTGTGTGTGTGTGTGTGTGTGTGTGTGTGTGTGTGTGTGTGTGTGTGTGTGTGTGTGTGTGTGCGTGTGTGCGTGTGTGTGTGTGTGTGTGTGTGCGTGTGTGTGTGTGAGTGAGTGAGTGAAAGAGAGAGAGAGAGAGAGACACACAACCAAAGATGCAGAGAGTGAGTTTGAGGGAGTGGAGGACAACAGGAAGCAGAGAGTATGGTGCATGGGAACAGTTAATGGAGTTATTTTAGCTGGGGACACGGGTGCAGGGAGAGCTGCCTGACCCTGGTCCTGTTCACACCGAGGCTAAATAAAGCTACAGGGGCTAATATTAGATTCATCTGCATCACAGCAATGCAGCAAACTGTTAGCATCCATGAGAAAGAAATAGGAAGTATAAGAAGTTACTGAAGTAACATCTGTTCAGAGGTAGGTAACTAGTTACATTTACTCCACTACTTGTATTTGTTTCTTTTTCAAAACCTAAGTAACTTTATTGCATTGTGCATCTAACATTTACTTGCGTGATGTTATTTTAAAGCATCACTACTTGTACTTGAGTAGTCTTTAGTTACTCTGTCACCTCTAGTTACTTCACTGCTGTAAACTCAGCAGGTTTGACCCAGAAATGATAAATGATCCACAAAATGTACAGTTTCAGTCATAGAACTGAAAAGCACTTTACACTACAGCCATTCACCCATTCATACTGAGGGTGACAAGCTAAAAGCTGTGTTTCCATTGTCTGAGCTTCAGGGTAAATTATGGGAGGTAGAAACCGACTGGGAGTTAAGATGTCCCGGTCCTCTCAGCTGTCTCCATCCAAATTCAGCCCTTCCAGGAATTTGCACAGACATCATCAAATTGTGACTACTTTGGCAGTGAGTGAAGCGTCCACAGAAACAATAACATTAAAGCATTAATGCTTATTTTCTTTTGATTGCATTTTGCTTCACAAGCATCTCTTCTACTTTTACTACTGTGGGTTGTTTTGGACAACACGACATCTCCTGATTTTTATTTTCTACTGAGTTACAACCCATCAACATGCGCTAACCACAGATTCCGCTCAGCTACTGCAACGGGCCGTTCCAGTTTCTCCTGTTCCTGAAAACGGCTGGAAAAGGGCTGTTCTGCTGGCCCGGTCAAATGGAGACACGTGCATGTCAAAAGTTCCAGAAAATTTACCCCAAAGTTCCGATAACGGAAATGCACCTAATGTAGACCTGGGACACACTGACAGAGGCGAGACTGTCTGCACAGGCACCACTGGAGGAAGTGGAGGAAACACTGATCATTCTGATTACTGAACAAGCCACTCAACCTCCGGAGTTACTGCTGCCTCCACAGCAGACCTGGACCTGCTAAAGGTAAGTGAATCTATGGTAAACAGTTTACGTAGTCACGTTAAGCAGCAATGTAGCAGTTGTCAACTACAGGCCTGACCCTGATGCACACACACATGGTTTGTGCTCTTTTATCACTGCCCCAGGCTCCTGCCGTTGGCTGACCTCGTTCTGTCCAGAACAACTTCCTTTCAAGTACTCCTGATTGTTGATGTGTTCCAGCTGCATCCCCCCATACCCCTGCCACTGGATGTGTGGCTCAGTCCATTTACGCCTTTCCTGCAGCCGCGCCCTGACCAGCGCACCTCCACAAGGGGTTAAAATTGTGAAAAAATATAAGCTACTTCCCAAAGTTTGTAATTTATCGTACGTTTATTTTTTTTAATATTGGCTTTACAGATTAATTCCTCTGTTATAATAATACATTTAATAGCCTAATAGAGGAGCTCATACTAATAAGGCAATCCACACTTATGAGAATGTGTGTGTGTGTGTGTGTGTGTGTGTGTGTGTGTGTGTGTGTGTGTGTGTGTGTGTGTGTGTGTGTGTGTGTCTGCTCTGTCTTCTTGATCCCCAGTGGGTCATTGCAGATGGCTGCTTATAGGGCTTTGGAGTTGACGTCACGCCGCAGCGCATTGTGGGATCGCGGCGCCATGACAGTTGGCCAGAGAGGTAAACAAACACACAGTGTTGGAGTGTTGGAATCGGGAGTGATAGAATCATGCTCAAAATCAGCGCAAAAGAAAAAGGGCTGTATCGCGACCGATTGTGCCCAGACGCCAAGAGAAGGTACTTTGAAAAAATTGCTTGCTTCGGTAATGTGGACCCATATGAAATAACGATCTTCTGCCTTTGTCCTATCCCGATATCTTCGCATACGTTGTCTGTGGAGTAAGCGCATACACAGCAAAGCAGTTTAAGAATTATAAATCCCTGGAGGCCCACATCCAATTCACGAACGGCTGGGTGCAAGATTTGTCCGTCTTTAAGCCTCCACGCTGCGAGTATGTTGTCATTAAGACAAAGGTAAGTCGCTTTGAACATGATAACTTTCTAAACAACTTCCTTGTTGCAGTTTTTGATTTGCATGTATAGCCAACCCATCTATATTAGCCTTGGTTAATTACAGACTTAATATTAAAAGTGATTTTTGTGTGTTTAAGGTCCTGCACTCACAACGACTGAATGAAACTGCATTACAGCCATGAGTCATTGTGAGCTCCAGTGGGAGGGCTGAGGCTGCTCAATGCACATGCATGGCCGGAGTGGCAGAGACCTGCACCCATGTCGCTGCTCTGTTGTTTAAAGTCGAGGCTACAGTGCATATCAGAGGAACCAAAACTGTAACAGACGAGCCTGCATATTGGGTGTTGCCTGGAAATATGACCAAAATACAGCCTGACGTTGCATATAACATTGACTTCTCCTCAGCAGCAGCCCAAAAACGTGTTGTTGATGAAAACACAAACACACCATCTGCATCGGGAGGCAAAAGGAGGCGATTGCAAAAAAGGCACATTCATATTGCAAGGCTGGAGGATTTGTCACCATTACTCGATACGCTGCAGAAGCACAGCAAAGCAGTGACTTTGTGTGGAGTCTAAAACTATTACACCAACTACACTACAATCTCACCCACATTACCCCAATCCCTAGCGTGTTTACACAACAGAGACGCTGAGTCCCTCGGCCTTCCGGATCTTCAGGTGCACTGTCTAAAGTTTCTTATGGCAGCAAGTGTTACAGAGGCGCAGGCAGCAGAGATTGAAGCACAGACTAGATCACTGCACATGACACCTGCATGGTTTCGCTTGCGTGCAGGGAGAATCACAGCTTCGGCTATGCATGCTGTTTTGGTTACAAGTTTGGACACTCCAGCCCATAGTGTTGTGAATCGTGTGTGTTACCCAGAGAAGACCTTTTCTACTGTGCAAACAAGGTGGGGTGTTGAGCATGAAGAGGATGCAAGAAAGGCCTACACCGAGATAATAGCATCAAATCACCTCAAACTGCAGGTGCGTTTATGTGGTTTCTGTGTGAACACCAATTTTCCAGAAGTAGGAGCATCTCCAGACGGACTGACCAAATGTGACTGTTGTGGAAAGGGGTGCCTGGAGATAAAGTGTCCTTTTAAACAATGAACGGCCAGCATTAAGGAGGCTTTGGCTGCACAGGACAAAGACTTTTGCTTGGAGGTAGCTGCTAACAGACTTCAGTTGAAGCAGGCGCACCCATACTACCGTCAGGTACAAACACAAATCTTTGTGATGGGCGCCAACCACTGTGACCTCGTTGTGTGGACACAGAGAGACCTTGCTGTGATCTGCATCTTTCCTGCTGTGGATTTCTGGACACCGCGCTTAAAGCAAGCACAAGAGTTTTTGTTAAAGAGTGTCTTCCTGAACTTGTTGGGAAATACTTCTCAAAACAACGTGCTGCTCGAAATAGTCTGTAATGTTTCATGTTGTGTTACAAGATTGATCACAGCTGTGTGGTGGGATGTAAATTGTTTGCATGTTCTTTTTAAAGCAGTTGCTAAATACACGTGAAAAGATCAATAATAAAAAAAACAAATATTCTATTCTTTCTTGTTTTATTAAAACAACTTTACACGAAGAACAACTATTTACAATGTACTGTACATTCAAAAAAACAGCTGTAACAATACTCAACAGGAGCAGGTGTCATTTGGCCCTGGTTTGACAACCACACTGGGGCACATATTAACAAAAGCACAGCAAACCTTAACGATTTTATCAAGAAGTGTTGTGTCTTCACCCTCACATGATAAGAGTAATTTGATTGGCATTGTAGTGTGTAACATCTTGTACTTGTTGCACAAAGTACCTATTACTCGCTCAACGTGAATACTCAGGTGGGCAATTGCTCTTGTTTGTTCAACGTCCCTGGCCTCAAGTTGAGAGTAGCCTTTTGTGAAAGCTGGAATCTTGACCTCCGCACACATCATTCCTACAGCAACTCGGATGTCAAAGCCTCTGTCTGCCAATACTATGTCCCCTGGCAACAGCTTTTGAAGAATGCCACATCTCTCTGTGATGTGTTTATCTGATGCACGACCACCCCATCCCTTGGAAATGAAAGAAATAGCTCCACGGGGTGTAATCCCGATGAGGTATTTTATGGTGTGTGTACACTTGTAATGGGACTATGTTTGTGCACGTGCCTTTAAATTTGATGGTCGTTCTGTTCGAATCTCAAAACAGTCAACTCTGATGGCCACTCGTTTTCCAAAGGTTTCAGTAAACTGTGAAGGCATTGTGGCCTGCAGACAATGCCTCTCGGGCCAGTGCACCAGTGCTCCTAAGCGGGCATACAAAACATCAATGCTATCGACGAAGACAGAAGACAGTGTTTTGTGGGACACATCGAATAGATGACAAAGATGCTGGACTGGAAGATCAAGTCTCAGACGCATTAGTGTGAGTAAGAGCATTTGGAAACCTGTCAGTTTCTTTGATATTGGCAGGAAGTCTTTGACAGTGCTGAAGAGGGACATGAAGACAGCATAACAATGTAGACCAGTGTAATATCTTACTTTTTCGGTATTGTCCTTTAAGAAAGTTTCATTCAGCTCTGTCTTTTGCAACTGTGCTCGAAGCAGTCTGTTCTCCTCCAACAGCCGGTTTATTTCAGCTCTGCCCTGTTCACTGAACACACAATCCTTCGTCTGCCCTTCTGCTTCCGTGACGCTGTCACTCCTATCACCACTGTCCACATTTGCAGCTGGTACGTCAACCTCCACTTGTCCAACACAACTGCTGTCAACTGCCTCCACTACATGGTTATCTTGTTGTTCTTCTTCTGTCTGACCTTCATTGATCAAGCCTGTAAGATAAAATAAGGTGCATAGACATAAGGTTAATGTACACCAATATTCCAATGACAGTTGTGTGCTTCATCTTTGAGTTATGTGCGGGTAACTGTACAATAATTGCAATTTAGTATGTTTTTGGAGGGGAGGGGGGTTTACCTGCAATGTTTGCTCTTTTTCGCTTCCGTTGCATACGCCTTGCGTGCCGATCGGAGTCCGATACAGGTATGTCGTCATGGCCCATGTGCAGTGTTGGTGCCCAGTCTGGATTTGTTACATCCATTTCATATGCTGGTTTGCCTGCAATAATGCCAAATCAAAAGCTACTCAGTCGACATGACGTGGTTCTGCAGCATCACATATTAGCATGTGTTATCTAGTTATCTATGACCGCAGCACATTGAAAATAACACTAAAAGCCTTTTAAGAGTGATATGAATTAATTTAGAACTCACCGGAGAGAAAATGGTGCGAGCAAACCAACAAAAAGTTGGGGATTGCACGGAACTCGATATCCGCTGGTCTCACCACTGCAATCCATGCCTGGCGTCTTTGTTTGGTTATATCGGATACAATGGTTCCCTCACCTTGTCGCCAGGATGGAAAACGATGAAAAGATAGACCATTATCCAGTTTATTGCCTTTACGATCGTGAGATCTAACGTTGCAACCGACCACACAACACGTACGACCCATAGCTATAGCTGAAGCTGTATGCTTTGTCTGGCCATGTGTCATGGCGGCGGGGGGCGTGGCCCTGCTTCCGTGACATCACGCTCCAAAGCCCTATACTGTGCCAGGATCCTCTGGAGGTTTCTTCCTGTTAAAAGGGAGTTTTCCTTTCCACTGTCATGGCATTCTTGCTTAGTATGAGGATTGCTGTAAAGACTCTGACACTAGTCAGTGACTCGATGCAACCTGCTGGGTTCCTTATGTAACGTCCAGCAATGGTCAGTTTTAGGTACAGTCTGACCTTTAAACATCTATTCAACATCTGGTCAGAAAGGAGACACAACATTGCATGTGTTCCCTTTAAATGAGCCCGCCTTCCTACCAGCTCACAGACTCTGCAGCTCTGAAAGATAAACAATAGCTTTCTTTCCCAAGGTCCCATCTGGCTGCCTCCACAGAAGGAACACCTCCAGCTCGAATCAGTTGCTAAAACCAAGAATGATTTCTTAAATCAATATGAACTTCTTCTATGACTTATAATCTAGATAATCTTAAATAGACATTTGTTTATTACTTCTTATAATAATTATATTGTAATGAAATGCTTCTTTAATCTGTTTTCAAGGTCCTCACATCTGCACTCGCACCATAACAAGTACGGTTAAGTTAAACTCCAACACATAGAGACTTTTAAATCAGTCACAACGTCCTCTATCAAGAAGGCGTGTTTCTGAGTTGTCTTGGTAACATATCTCAAACTTGTCAGCCTCTGATTGGCTGTGCAAGTCATAACATCAAAACCTATCCTGAGTGATTCGACAGTTCTAGAGAACTGCTTCAGGCCGGCCACCTGTAGTAAACCTCTTTAACCATCAAAGATTTTGACACGTCGTCAAAACCTTTTTGCACCTACAAAGCTGATGAGCAAACAGTTCCTGCAGAAACAAAGCTGATATTGTTAGACTCCTTAAGAGTCCGCCAGACGCACAGTTCCATCCAGCTGTTGTGACCCGAGACATCTCTGGACTGAAGAGTCGGTACCACGGTATTCTACAGCCCTCCGGTGCCAGAGGTCAGCCGATCCCTGTGACTTTCGGATCCACCAAGAGGGTCTCTCCAAAACAGGTGAAATAGACATGACAGATTGCGTCTCATGTGCTTCTGATGATAAGAACTTTATAGCTCAGAGCAAACCAAATGATTTTCACCAGAACTCAGCTTATTTTGATAAGGAAGCTCTGACTGACATCGCAGTCACACGTAGGTTCCTTCATCACGTTTAGTTACATCCACTCACAGTAAATGCTTAGTTAATTAGTCATGTTTTAATTGTTTGTAAAATAAATTCTCACTTTTATAAACCTGACTCTTTCTTGAAGTAACACGAAGTGCTGTTGATCACTGAAAAAGCAAAGAACCTAGATCTTCTGAATTAAAACCTAGAATCTTCTGATAATTACAATGAAGACCTAGCAGGTTCATATTTTATATTTACATAGAATATTACATTTTCCTGGTCATAACAAATAAAAATCATCAATTTGCCTATGCTACACTTATATAGGAAACATTATTTCTGATTGGCTTAATGAGCTGACCTGTATTGGAATGTTTACTATGTGAAGTGTCTTGAGACGACTCTTGTCATGATTTGGCACTTTATAAATAAACTTGAATTGAATTTAATGGAATTGAATTAGCCTGCTCTCTCTCCACTCCTGGCTTCAGTCTGCTTGCAGGTCCCACAGTTTTGGTTTCATTGATAATTTTAACCTGTTTTGGAACCGCTTCTCCTTTTTCAGACGAGATGGTATTCGCCCTGACCGACATGGCTCAAGCATGCTAACCGCTAACCTCCAGTATTCTGTGCAGTCCCATAGTCCCAACTTTTTCAAATATTCCCCATGGATGCGCTCACTTCCACCTGTTTTTGATCATTTTATTAATGTTTTCATAGAACAGATTAAAAAAAGATCAATAAAATAAAAAGTCCAGTAACATTAAAAATAATGAAAAGTATCACTGCACATGACTGAGGAATATTGAACGTGAAAGTGGCACTGTTCTTAATTCATGCACCAGAGGGTTAAGATGCTGTGTGTGTGTGTGTGTGTGTGTGTGTGTGTGTGTGTGTGTGTGTGTGTGTGTGTGTGTGTGTGTGTGTGTGTGTGTGTGTGTGTGTGTGTGTGTGTTTGTGTGTGTGTGTGTGTTTATTTTCTCACAGAAGAAGAACCCAACACCAGCAGACTCAGTGCTCCAATCCAACAGCCTGAAGAGACATCATCATCAGCTTCAACAGATGTCTGTGAACATTTATGAGCTGCTGGCCCCATGGATCCTGCTGAATGGCCACAGCAGTTGAACAAAATGGAAAGTAGAACTTTCTTTATGATGACACTGATATTTGAGTTTTGCTTTTGATTGCACAGTTTAATGCTGCTGTTGATTTTGCATCCCCCCAATGACATTTGCACAACATTTTGAGTTGTTGTTTATTGTAATATTCTCAGGTTACTTATCTTTCAAGATTATATTTATTCTTCAGGCTGATGACTTTAAAGAGTTGCTGTGTGAATATTTAAAATAAAAAATTAGTAACTAAGGAATAACTGTGGAGTTGCTCTTTCCAATGTGTGGTGGGTGGGTGGGTTTTGGGTGAGAGGCATGCAGGCACAGGGGGGGTGGGGGCACATGGGCAGTCTCGCCTTGGGCACCAAATTACCTAGAGCCGGCCCTTCTAATAAAATCAAAAAGAATCAACCCATCTGGGAAAAAGGGTAAAAAATTTAAATATCATAGACTCTATGTGGTTGCTCTCATTATGCCAGAAACTTTCACCTCTAGTGACTTCTTAATTTAATCTCTTTGCTTCTAACACTGGAATTAACTAACGACGAAACCAGTCCTAATTATAAAAATAATATTTCAAATCCACATATATTCAGCAGGGTAGGGTCGCTTCAGAGTACATCGACAATGTACAATGTCACTCAATAATGCTACTCAAATAGTGTGTATAATTTGTCAACAGGAGATTAATACTGCTAAATTAAAACTCTGTAAGATAAATTGGACAACAGAATTGTCTAAGGAAAATAAAACCCATCAGTCACATAGAGACAGTGAATGATCAAAAATAAAACAACTGATTGTGTTCTTAGATACACACAACCCTATAGGTGTTTGAAAAGATGATAATGTCACGGTTTGGGGTTTTTTCACACACTAATTGGTGTTGAGTCTCATCTCTCCTCTGCAGGTGGGCGTGCCAGGAAGTGGGGAGGCTGCAGGTAATCTGCTGATTAGCTGGCCAGGGATATTTAAGCTCCTGAGAGACGCCTTCACTTCGCTGGATGATTAACTCGACTTGGGTATTTCTCCTAAGAGCCAAACTCAACTTAAGCTTTGATCTTGAGAATTTCTGGGTTATGGGTTTTTGATTTTTGAGCTCTCTGTGTTTTTTGACTGCCTGTTTTTTGCCTCCTGCAGATATCTCCTATCAGTTCACCTCATTTGCTGCTACCAACCTGTTTTTTTCACTGTCCACTTGTCTCTCAGCATCCTCCTCTGTAGTGATGATGATGTGAAGCCTTTTGAACCAACAAAGCTTTACAATCCAATTGTATTGAAAAAAGGTTCAAGGTTCAATGCTTCAAAACTCTGGGAGGACATCTGCTGGTTAATGTTTGTGTTTCATTGTATTGTCAGCCAATTCTACTGAAAATGAATGGTGTATTGAACTTTATGGACAAATAAAGCATTATAAAGCTTCCTCAGGATCATATAATAGTATCTTGAATTTGAACATTACATTAAATATACTAAAATTGCTTTTCTTGGTGTGAATACTTGAAATGAAACATTGTTTATTTTTATGGGATACGTGATGAAATATATCTAATTTGCACATATTAACATTCTCTACATATTCAAATATTTTACTTTTCACATTTCTATTGGATTATTAGGCAGGAATAATTAGCTCAATTTATGTATCTTTTTTAGAAATAGAGTAACAAAATGAAGATTAAAAAATTCACATAAGGATAGGACATACTAAATTCCATTACACGTACAACCAAACTGAAAAGCTCATCAACTATTATATTAATTACCAATAAAAGAAGAAAAATCATACCAAACGAGATTTTAATTTAATTAAAGGAAAATGACAGACGGTCTAAAAGATATAGCCCTACAATATGCACCAAGTATTACTACTATAAAGGTAATTTACTAGACTAGACCAAATACATTTTCAAACCTTATTTGGAGAGATTAAATTGAAACATTCCCACATCTCAGAACGCCCTCTTTTTGCTACAGGATCAATTTTTGCGACTCGGTGTTTAATCACTGAATACTGAATCCTGAACCGTCAATCTCAGGTCATACAAACCTGTATGGCAAGCCAAATAAGCATTTATTCTGATATCAGGATATCAGCCAGAATTGTCATGAACATGTAAGCCATTTCTGTCCACTAGTTAACTAGTTAGCCATGTTTGTGTCAACTAGTTAAATATCGAGGGTGAAAATGTGCCCACTAGTTAACTAGTGACAGCAGAAATGCACACTAGTTAACTAGTGAACACATTTAGGCTTCAGTAGTTAACTAGTTGACACAAAAACTGCTCACTAGTTAACTAGTAAAAGCAGAAATGCATACCAGTCAGCTACTTGAAGGTATTTGTCTCACTAGTTAACTAGTGAGGGTCAAAATGTGCACACTAGTTAACTTGTGGTAGACATAAATGCACACTTGTTAACTAGTGAACACACTGAGCAATACTAGTTAACTAGTAAGATATGAAACATTTTAACTAGTTAACTAGAGAGAATTTAGGCCTTACTAGTTAACTAGTTGACATTTAGGCTGTCACTATTTAACTAGTTGACACAAACATGGCTAACTAGTTAACTAGTGGACAGAAATGGCTTACATGTTAATGACAATTCTGGCTGAATCCTGATATCAGAATAAATGCTCATTTGGCTTGCCATAAACCTGCGCCTCTCGGTTTGCGTTGCTTTAAATGTTTGAAACAACGTGTGAAGCGGTCACGTGGGTGGAAGGGTGAATGAAGCATTGTTGCTCATTGGTCACGTGACTTTCAGTAAACAAATCAAGCTCCGACACAGTGCTTTGCTCTGCGGTGGTTCGTTTTGGTGATACAAGCTTCGAATCCTGCGTGTCACAGGTAACATCACTACTCCTCTGGTCTTCCCACTCCTGCCTGCCCACCCTCCCTCCTGGATCATCATTACCCTTCATGCTCAGCTCCCTCCTCATTTGGACTCTAAACTCATCTGCCTCCAGTAAGCCTCCTGCCCTCCCCAGACTGGTCACTCCTCCCTCTCTCACGAGGTCTCACCTCCAACCCGTAAGTTCCATCAGATCCAACATTCAGATTTCCGAGTGCCAGACCTAACTCTCCAAACCCGAACCTCGCTTCGCTGCTGAATACTGCTAGACTTCCTAGCAGCTCCTTCAATTCTCTTTTTACTAATAAATTATTGTTTGCAATCTTCTCTGACTCTGTGGACTGATTCTGTATGTCGTGGGTTAGGCATCTACCACACAACATGACAGATAATGGTTTCAGGAAGGGAAAAGATGTTCTAAACAAAAGAAATAATTCATTAATTACAAAAGGGTACTTGGTCCAAAAAGGTTATACTACAGGAAACAAAGAAGTGCTTAAGGAGGAACCCTAAGTAGCTTAAGGATCAAGCAGAAGAGTATAGCAAACTGTGATTGTGAACAACTAAAGCATTTATACTCACAAACCAACAAGAAATAAACAAAACGAAAGACTGACAAACGTAAAAACTACTAAATATGTAATCAGGTTATTCTCAAATTAATGTGACCATCAAGAACATCTGTCAGGTCATGCTACTGATCAAATCTAAGGGTCATTTAGGACAAGTGTCATCTTAAATTACTTGTCTAGCAATAACAACAATGATGTCAAGGGCGAGAGCTGCTCTCTTTTTGTTGAATTAAGAAGGTGATAAAGTAGGAGCTGATTAGGTACAAAGTAGGGGCAAAGTAAAGATTTACCAAAAATAACAGAAAATATTCACTAACCTGCACAGAAGGAGTTCATTATTAATTACATAAACAGTTAATTTAGAAATGATATAGATTGGCTAACACAAGGTAGAGGTATGTACATAACTTCTATACTCTTCATGCCTAGTAAAGAACTTGATTCTGATCATAAATCAATGCTATGAAATCATGGACACTAAATCAAGGTGTAGGTAACTTCAGTCATAAACAGGGAAATTTGTTTAGAAGACTCAGGTGTTAGGAAAGTCTCAAGGTCATAGCATAATGTAAAAGAAAAACCTATGGTAACTTAAAAATCCATCTACCCACAATAGATAGTGCCTCTGAAGATATTGGGTGATCTCTAATGATATTGGATTAATGATAGTATTTAAAAATCTGCTCAAGGGAGCGAACTAGGTCATTCATAGATCGTCGTCGTCTTCCTCCGCTTATCCGGGTCCGGGTCGCGGGGGCAGCATCCCAATTAGGGAGCTCCAGGCCGTCCTCTCCCCGGCCTTGTCCACCAGCTCCTCCGGCAGGACCCCAAGGCGTTCCCGGACCAGATTGGAGATGTAACCTCTCCAACGTGTCCTGGGTCGACCCGGGGGCCTTCTGCCGGCAGGACATGCCCGAAACACCTCCCCGGGGAGGCGTCCAGGAGGCATCCTGACCAGATGCCCAAACCACCTCAACTGGCTCCTTTCGATCCGGAGGAGCAGCGGTTCTACTCCGAGTCCCTCCCGAATGTCCGAGCTCCTCACCCTATCTCTAAGGCTGAGCCCGGCCACCCTACGGAGGAAACTCATTTCGGCCGCTTGTATCCGCGATCTCGTTCTTTCGGTCATTACCCAAAGCTCATGACCATAGGTGAGGATTGGGACGTAGATCGACCGGTAAATCGAGAGCCTGGCTTTCTGGCTCAGCTCCCTCTTCCCCACGACAGATTGGCTCAGCGTCCGCATCACTGCAGACGCCGAACCAATCCGCCTGTCGATCTCCCGATCCCTCCTACCCTCACTCGTGAACAAGACCCCAAGTTACTTAAACTCCTCCACTTGAGGTAGGACCTCTCCCCCGACGCGGAGGTGGCAAGCCACCCTTTTCCGGTCGAGAACCATGGTCTCAGATTTGGAGGTGCTGATCCTCATCCCAGCCGCTTCACATTCGGCCGCGAACCTACCCAGCAAGAGCTGAAGGTCAGAGCTGGATGAAGCTAGGAGGACCACATCATCCGCAAAAAGCAGAGACGAGATTCTCCTGCCACCAAACTCGACACACTCCACACCACGGCTGCGTCTAGAAATTCTGTCCATAAAAGTGATGAACAGAACCGGTGACAAAGGGCAGCCCTGGCAGAGTCCAACCCTCACTGGGAACAGGTCCGACTTACTATCGGCTATGCGGACCAAACTCACGCTCCTCTGGTAAAGGGACTGAATGGCCCTTAACAGAAAGCCACCCACCCCATACTCCTGGAGCGTCCCCCACAGGGTGCCCCTGGGGACACGGTCATAAGCCTTCTCCAAATCCACAAAGCACATGTGGATTGGTTGGGCAAACTCCCATGCCCCCTCCATCACCCTTGCAAGGGTATAGAGCTGGTCCACAGTTCCACGGCCAGGACGAAAACCACATTGCTCCTCCTCTATCTGAGATTCAACTATCGATCGGACCCTCCTCTCCAGTACCTTGGAGTAGACCTTTCCAGGGAGGCTGAGGAGTGTGATCCCCCTATAGTTGGAACACACCCTCAGGTCACCCTTCTTAAAGATGGGGACCACCACCCCGGTCTGCCACTCCCTAGGAACTGCCCCCGATGACCACGCAATGTTGTAGAGACGTGTCAACCATGACAGCCCTACAACATCCATAGCCTTGAGATACCCAGGACGAACCTCATCCGCCCCCGGGGCTCCGCCGCTGTGTAGTTGTTTGACTACCTCAGCAACTTCTGCCCCCGAGATCGGACAGTCCATCCCCAGGCCTCCCAGCTCTGGTTCCTCCTCGGAATGCGCATTGGTGGGATTGAGGAGCTCCTCAAAGTATTCCTTCCACCGTCCGACTATAGCCTCAGTTGACGTCAGCAGCTCCCCATCCCCACTGTAAACAGTGTGAGCGAGTTGCTGCCTTCCTCTCCTGAGGCGCCGGACAGTTTGCCAGAACCTCTTTGGAGCCGATCGATAGTCTTTCTCCATGGCCTCACCAAACTCCTCCCACGCCCGAGATTTTGCCTCGGCAACTGCCACTGCTGCACCCCGCTTGGCTATCCGGTACCTGTCTGCTGCCTCCGGAGACCCACAGACCAGCCACGCCCTGTAGGCCTCCTTCTTCAGCCTGACGGCTCCCCGAACCTCTGGTGTCCACCAGCGGGTACGGGGGTTGCCACCACGACTGGCACCGGCCACCTTACGACCACAGCTAGCAACAGCCGCCTCGACAATCGCAGAGTGGAACAAGGCCCACTCGGACTCAATGTCCCCCACTGCTCTCGGGACGTGGTCAAAGCTCTGCCGGAGGTGGGAGTTGAAGACCGTCTTGACAGGTTCTTCTGCCAGGCGTTCCCAGCAGACCCTCACTATGCGTTTGGGTCTGCCAGGTCTACGCGGCATGTTCCCTTGCCATCTGATCCAACTCACCACCAGGTGGTGATCAGTTGACAGCTCCGCCCCTCTCTTCACTCGGGTGTCCAAAACATACGGCCGCAGGTCAGATGATACGACTACAAAATCTATCATCGACCTGTGACCTAGGCTGCCCTGGTACCAAGTGTACCGGTGGGCATCCTTATGTTCGAACATGGTGTTCGTTATGGCCAAACTGCGGCTTGCACAGAAGTCCAATAACAAAACACCGCTCGAGTTCAGATTAGGTGGGCCGTTCCTCCCAATCACACCCCTCCAGGTCAAGCTGTCATTGCCCACGTGAGCATTGAAGTCCCCCAGCAGGACAATGGAGTCCCCTGATGGAGCACTATCTAGCACTCGTCCCAGGTACTCCAAAAAGGGTGGGTATTCTGAACTGATATTTGGCCCATAAGCACAAACAACAGTCAGGACCCGTTCCCCGACCCGAAGGCGCAAGGAAGCTACCCTCTTGTCCCCCGGGGTAAACCCCAACACACAGGCAGAGAGTCTCGGGGCTAACAAAAAGCCAACCCCAGCCCTCCGCCTCTCACCCGGAGCAACTCCAGCAAAGTAGAGTGTCCAACCCCTCTCCAGGTCTCGGGTTCCAGAGCCAGTGCAATGTGTCGAGGTGAGTCCGACTATATCTAGCCGGTACCGCTCAACCTCTGCCACAAGCTCCGGCTCCTTCCCCGCCAGCGAGGTGACGTTCCATGTCCCAAAAACTAGTTTTCTTGTCCGGGGATTGGACCGCCAAGGCTCCCGCCTTGGTCTGCCACCCGATTCGCATTGCACCGGACCCTTCATGTTCCTCCTGCGGGTGGTGGGTCCACAGTTGGACGAGCCCATGTATCCGGTTCGGGCTGGGCCCGGCCGGGCCCCATGGGCGAAAGCCCGGCCACCAGGCGCTCGCTCACGGGCCCCAACCCCAGGCCTGGCTCCAGGGTGGGACCCCGGTAACCCTCCGGGCCGGGTACTCCGACTCTTCGTTTTAACCGCCATGAAAGATCCTTCGAACCGTTCTTTGTCTCACCCTTCACCTAAGACCAATTTGTCATGGGAGACCCTACCAGGGGCACTAAGTGCCCCAGACAACATAGCTCCTAGGATCATTAGGGCACTCAAACTCCTCCACCACGATAAGGTGACGGTTCAAGGAGGAGTCATTCATAGATGATGGTTTAAAATGATGATGGTGTTATGTCCTAGACTTTCATGAGTACTGATTGTGCCCTTTTAAATCATTCATAGATGATGGTTTAAAAGGGCACAATCAGTACTCATGAAAGTCTAGGACATAACACATTGTCCCTTATGTCCTAATGATAAGGTAAGTCAGAATAAAAAAAAACTAAACATTTATCATCACTCCAAAATGTGACATTTCCATTCTGTTCATTAACCTCCTATCAAGGGTCACACTCCGCTTAATGTTATTTTGGTTCTTCTCATAATCAAGTTTAATTGGTATTCAACAGACGCACAAGCGTCAGGGAGTTAGCAGATTGTCAAGAGGAATCAGCTAACCACCTGACTCGGAGAAGGGTCAGGCCCATCGACATATATACTGGACAATTCATTTCCATAGGCTCCAATAACACATTTTTGAGGAGAAATGGGAGGTGGCCACCACCGCCATTTCGACCGTGTCACAGGTTCCGTCAAGCCCAGACAATTCCACAAAAGGGAAGAGAGGTGGAGCTGAGGGTGGGGCTGTAAGGCTGGTGTAACGTGATGAAGGAGCCATTTCTATCCTCTAACAGCGTTCCCTTTAGACACAGTGCCTGAGTGCATGAAACAGCCTCAAGGTCATGCATTCGCTTCTAAACTGTTTACGTTCCAGGAATGAAGACAGAAGAACGAAGAATGAACTATTTTCTTTTAATTAATCAAAGAACTCTATTTTAATAAAACTAATCCATCAAAGTGTTAGTCAATAATAAGATGTGACCGACCTGTGAAATTAAAATATGAATTACTTTATTATGATCTTAGAAATGAGAAGTACTGTGACTTTAAGGATTCCAACAGGACTCATTTCACGTAGTGTTAAAAAGACATAACACATTCTTTTAACTGATCCAATCAGAATTTTACAGATCTGACGGAGGCGTGCTTCTGACGGTGTTTGGTAATTTTCATTCGACAATAAACCATAACATCCGAGGTATAAAACTTTGCCACATCAGCGCTAACGCCAGTTCAAAAGCGTTCCAGAGCAAGCGTCGGAGTGGCCAATCCGACCTTTAACTCTTCAACTGAAAGAACCACGACAAGCTGAAAAATCCAGTCGCTATAACAACCAGCGGCAACAACAGCTCCTTTCAGAATAAAAGCTCCACCGACCCAGGCTGGGTCTGAACAGACGCCAATAAAAGAGTCGTGTGCCGGAGGAAACTCAAGACAGGTCTGGTCGGAACCGCGGCTTCTTCTACCAGCTCGGTTTCCAGAGAGGGTCCGCTGGATCTTGGCATTCCTGATCTACAAGAGGACTTCCACAAGGCAGGTAGACCCAGCTTGATGGTGTCTCATGCGGTTCTGAAACTAACCCAAGCTTATTTCAAAACAACATCTTCAGTTCCCGTCAGAACTAATCGCTTCTTCGGATTTGCTGGTTCAGATTTACATGACACGTCATCCATTCACCGTCTTATCCATTTTTAGTTGCACTATACATTTAGTTTTGAAGTCAGTCTAGTTTAATTGTTAGTAATAAAATTCTTAGCTTTTAAACTTGACTCTCTCTGTTCTGTTGTCTCTGAGTGAATACATAACGGTTACATAATCTCTGCATTAAAAAGATCCAATCTTCTGGTTTAAATAACCCTCGATCCGTAAGGTGGATTTTATATTTACTATGGAATCCCATGCCTTACGGCTCATTAAATAAAATGTAAGAACCTCTCATTTTCCTTACACTGGGATCAACTGACGACACCCGGTCGAACTAGCTACAAGCTAACCAGAAGCTAACCCAAAGCTAACGCGGAGGTGGGAGCTAAGCTAACGGAGGTAGCAACCTAGCTACAACTGGAGTTAACTGTGCACAACACCAGAGCTTCTGAGTCAGAGATACGCCGGGCTGACCGCTGGGTAAAACCGCGTGGAACACAGGTCTCCCGAGAGCTCCACAAGCCAACAGCCGCACAGCAGACAAGCGCCACTGCGATCTGAGATGCGCAGAGCTGCCGCTGGGGAGAACCGGGTGGAAAGGCTGGCTGCCCGTGCAGCAGACAGGAGCCGCGATCAGACAGAGATGCGCCGAGCTGCGGGGAGGGGAGAACCGGGTGGAAAACATTGGTTTCCATCCGAGAGCTCCACAAGCCGGCAGCCCGCGCAGCAGACAGGAGCCGAGGCGATCAGAGATGCGCCGAGCTGTGGGTAGGGGAGAAACGGGTGGAAAAGAGAGGTCTACCGAGAGCTCCACAAGCCGATAGTCGGAACCCAGCTCCACCAACATGTTATATTTCAACCCATTTTCTAAAGTGCAGCATTATGTTAAATGCACTGGGTTTTACCCTATTACATTTAAATTTCATGGTTAAACAGTACATGTTAAAATCTAAGCTCAGCTCGGCAGTGACCTAAAACACATAAATATAATTTTACTTACCAAAAAAAAATGAAGTGGAGACTCCTTGGACGCTCTATTAGTGCAATTAATGCCACAGCAAGTCATTTTGTCCAACAATTGTACAAATAATATCCAAAAAAGAATACACAAACAGCACAACTAATGGTCTAAGCTGAGAGACTGAAAATGGCGGAACAGTTTTCAGGCCAGGCCGAGGCTCAGACTGAGGCCTTTCCCCGGAGCTAGCTCTGTGGTCACATGGGTCGGATGCTCATTAATTATACAGAATTTTAGGCTTTTAATACACTTAAACAGAAGAGTGAGAAAATAATTCACCCCCTCAGAGTTGTCATGAGTGTAAACTAGATCATTTAAACCAAAAACATGTTTGGAGCCAGGCTGTAAACATGTTTATTTCTGCTGTGAAATTGGTATTTTTAACATGGGAGTCAATGAGGATTTGCTTGCTTCTGACACCAGCCCCCAGCGGATGAGGGTGGAACTGCAATTTATTTCATTTCCACATTGGCCTCAATTTCTGTCCTGCATTGTGGGGGCTTGGTCACTCTGTGTGTGAATAGGTCAGCGTAGCCTCCAGCAGTCTCCTTCTGTTTGGGTTATGATAAGGAGAGACAGCGAGGTTCGGCAATGGCACTGAGAATTGGCCTTATCCCACTCAGTCACATTAAAAGAAAAAAAAAACAATTGAATTTACTACGAAACAGCCGAATCACTCATTAAACTAAATGACATTCCTCAGCTAAATCCTATTCACAGATAAATTTAGATTTGTAACAAAGATTTTTAAACTTTATCATATTTTATGAAACCCAAGTTATGAATGTAGGTAATTTCATTCCGTCTGCCCTAAAGAAAAAGAAATATTTGGTCATTGACTAAATTTATTCGATTCAAATTTAAATAAATTTATTTGATGTGTTCAGCAATAAATATGTTCATTAAGTTATTTAAAATCCACCACATGTAAATGTTTCAGTCTGAAACTGCATAATTTATTTCTCCCAATTCTAAAGTGAGCAAGGTCGGCCAAGCAGGCTGGGTCAGCAGTATACTACTCTTATCTCTACTGGCTCTGAAAGCATGAGCCAATGTCGATGTTTACATTCCAAAAGAGGACAGAAACCTCAAATGAACTGTCCAACTGCTCCACACTTAGTTTCAAGTGTGCAAACTCTGTTTTTAATTTAAAGCATTTACTTTTTTTATTTTATATTTTCATCCAGCAGTTATTTCTCAAAACCTTTCTGATTTCCGCTTCAGCCTCATGGCTGATAGAATATTGTCTTACTTGAGACCAAGGTCTGTTATAATGTGTATGTTTTTCTGATATGACCTTGCTGTGTTACACAGACACAGAGGAACGTGAAATTCTGTGTCAAAGCATTTAAAAGTTACCAAGCTGAGAATACATGAAGAATTAAAAGAATTAAAACTTATTAAATGTAAATTCCCTACAACAGCTTTAATCTGCTGTCTCGTTTAATTTTACTTCCAGACTGTTTCTCCCCTTGTTCTGATCCAGAGGCGGATTTAGCAATTTGGGGGCCCAAGGCGAACACAGACATGCGGCCCCTTACACTAAATTTTCGACAGTCTTACCTTTAACTGGATTTGCGAAACTCTCCCCTCTTCTGACATGAGTCATTTTCCCTTTTTATTAGTCCTCCTCTTTTTTCCTGTATTTCTCTCCCTTTGTGCGCTTTCAATGTTTGCTCTGTTTTCTTTTTCCTGTCAGTGCTCCTGTGCTTTAGCCTTAGTTTTTTTTTTTTTTTTTTTCTATTTTCCATTTTGGTCTATGTTTTCCTCAGGTACTGCACACCAGATTATATCCATCCGGGTGAGACTGTCATCCACTGAACTCCCTTGTCTTGACTTTAAACGTCAGAAACAAATATTTTAAAACAAAAATAAGGAGATAAAATGCAATTTGACAATAGTCATTAGTTTTAGTTGGTCTGGGATTACTGTTTTGACCAAAATATACACTCTTAGCTTTTATTTGGACACTCATTTACTACCAAGTACTGATAAACAGTCAATGTCTCAAACTGAGGGATTCCAGTAAACCCCTTAACTTCCAGCCACTAAAAGTGACACAGTTTATAGTTCAAATTATATTAATAACCAGAATACCAGGAACTAAATATTTGGTTAGTGCTTAACCTTTTGATATATGAATTATAAAATATTCAACCATGATTCAACAATGTCTTTCATTTATCTTTAGGTGTGAATGAAACAAATTTCAACAAATATTGTTTGTAACATTTAATAATTAGCAAATAATTTTACCACATGTCCACCTCAGTGGACAGCGTGCATTCTGAACATGGAATATATTGACTAGACTTACCGAAGTCCACACAGAGGGTCTCAAATGCAATAAAGTACTCAACAGCTGTGCTTAATAGCAAAAACAAATAGGTAAATTACAATTTTGAGAACCTCTTGAAATTATATTTTCCATTTTTATTTTCTAGTTATAACCTTCAGGCCTCAATTGATAAGACCTTATTAGCTCAGAGCACAGCAACCATTCCATCTTTTAGTTCTTTTTAAAACACAGAAAGGTTTTATTTACCTGCCATGTTTCGTTTGCGGCTGCAAACTTCGTCAGGCTGATGCTGATGGTGGCGTCACTTCCTTCTCTGTTTCTCCACGGGCAGCAGAGGACATTGTCGCCCTCTGCTACCCGCTCTTAGAGCCCTGCACGGGCCTAAAATCTGAGCCTGTGTCCGGCCCGGCCCGAGGGGGTGGAGCCCCAGCCCGAAAAGATTTTCAGGATTCTCTGGCCCGACCGGAGCCCGACTTTTTTTTAACCAACTAAATGAAAACAAAGTGTGTCAATCCTGACCAATGTGTTAAAAGTCATGTAGGATCTGATCAATTTGTTTTTCCCTCATTTACCCTCACGGAGAAAACGGCGCACTGGCTCTGGTGGTAATCAAGTTAAATTTTATCTCTTTCCAACAATTTTCACAAGAAAACAAAACAGTCAAAAGCAGGGCTTGTGTTGACCGGATAGTTCCCGTATTTGACCGTTTATTTTGACGGAGAAAGAATAGAAAGAATTACCCCGACGCATGCAGACGAACTGACATTTTATTCTACGCACATCGCAGATGTAGCTAAATCACCCAAGAAAAGATTCCCATCTGAACATCTGAGCTGGACACTGCTCAGCGCAGCTCGCTGTCAGCGTGTATGTGCACAGCGAGTTGAAGTTGTGGAGATTGGCTTGGAGCGCATCGCAGAACCAGAGCGCATGCGGGAAGGTTCCTCCCACTGAAGCGAGTGTTTTATAACCCGGTCTCTCAGAGAGACTTGTCACTTAGAAAATGTTCCCTGATTATGAAACTTTGGCTGAATAGTGCTTGTTCCTGTCTCGAGTGTGGCGACACATCCAGGAGCCTTCTGAGGAGAAGCCCAGAATCTCACATCCTCTTCAGCTCAGAAAGCGCCTATGATTACGCACAAGCGTGACCCGTCAACCCGGTCTCACAGTGTCCCGTGTCCGAGGTAATTACACAGTCCTTGGCCCGAAGCCCGGCCCGACGGCCCTCGGGCCGGTCCGACCTGAGGGCCAAGGGCTTCAGTGCAGGGCTCTACCCGCTCTCCCCTCTCCGACGATGCAGTCCCATGCGCGATCCAACGAGTAAACTCCATCGTCTCTGTTCATGGTCCCACATCCACGTCTCCTTATCTCGATAGCTTCTGTTATCCATCTTTTGTATTTCTGTTGTTCGATGTTTATGATCCTTGTGTTGTCCCAGTCCATTATATAGTTTTCTCTTGTGCAGTGATCTGTTACGGCTGATTTCTTTATTGTACTTTCTGCTTCTTGTTTTGCTGCTCTTGTGTGTTTTCGACTTGCCTCTTTCTCGCACTCCTTTCTATGTTCTATTGTTCGTGTGTTGAATTGGCATCCGGTTTCTCCTATGTATGTTTTATTGCAGAGTTTGCATGGGATTTCGTAAATAACTCCACATTTAAGTCCAGCTGGTATCTTGTCTTTTGGGTGTACTAGTCTGTTTCTAACTGTTGTGTATGGTTTTGTTGGTGTGTTTGTGTTGTATTTTTTATTGTTGCTCTTATTTTTTCTGTTATGCCTCTGATGTATGGTAGGGTTATCACTGGTTTTTGTTCTTGTCTTTTGAGGACGAAGTTTGCAGCCGCAAATGAAACGTTGCAGGTAAATAAAGTCTTTCTGTGTTTTAAAAAGAACTAAAAGATGGAATTAGAGTTTCAACACAGCAGGAACACACCAAAGATGTTTAAAGAAAAATACGGACAACAAGGGACAAAGGACTTCCGCTGTTTGGAACGATTACATCAAAACGCGCAGGTCTTAGGAACCACCTTCGCTTCAAATTAAGATGCCGGGACGAAAACATCACGCCAACAAGCCTACAGCTAAAAACACCGATCCGGACCAAGACAGCACAAAACATAATGGAAAGAGCACAGGGAGCCCTGCTCAAGGAAAGGATAAGAAACGTCATAACCAAACAGAAGCAAGTAGAAGACGAACTGGAAAGAAGACACCTGGACTTAAAAAGGAATTACAAACTTGATAAACAAACGGAGGAACTAATTAAAGGACACATGATGGAAAAACAGGAAAAAGAGTTCATAAAAGTAAAAGAAAGACACATAAAGAAGTTAAACAAACTCATCAACAAGAAAAAGAGGGAGGAAATACAAGATAACTCCACGCCAAACTCATGGGTATGTAACATTTCACAATACGAACTAACAGAAGCAGAAGAAAGCATATTGAAAAAAGGTTTAAACTTTGCAGTAACACCAAAGAAATACCATATGATGAATTTATTGTAGCAACAGAATTAGCATGTCAACAGATCACAGATGAGGGAAAGAAAGCAGAACTCAGAAATAACGTAGTTGGGATATTAAAAAACAGCCAAATTCAACACAGCAATATTACAAAAGAAGAACAATCAGCCATGACAGCTTTATCCAAAAATGAACAGATAATTATTCTACCGGCAGACAAAGGAAGAACCACAGTGGTTATGGACAAAGAAAAATATAAACAACAGATGAAACAGATGTTAGAGGACAAAAATACATACAAAATGCTTAAAAAAAGACCTACCAGAATGCATTAAGAAAAAAAATACTGACGCCACTACAAGAAAATGGCAAAATAACAGAAAAAATGTACAAACACTGGATTCCTACAGCAAACATAACACCAAGAAGCTATGGAATGCCAACAATACACAAACAAAACACCCCACTTAGACCAATAGTAGTTTAGTTTATTTCAAACAAAGAAAACATACATTTTTTTTTAAATACCACAAGCAGAAAAAATACATATCATCATCCCTTTTTTTCTTCTTCTCTGTCTGAAAAGGAGTAGGCTGAAGTGGAAACTTATATGTCCCTACCCCTTTATACAAGTAATTTTTACTTGTTTACTAAATCTAACACAAAACCTACATTAAAACAAACAAAATGGTACAAGTCACCAAAAACCACCAAACCACATGGAAAAAAACAAAAAAAGGAAAAAAAACATCTTTTTACAATTTATACAATTTGCTTTTCCTTAGATAAAGGACACCCACATAAATCATCTATTTTCCACTATGTTCAGAATGTTTTTATAATTAATTTTAAACACATTTATATTTGTACTTACTTTGATTTCTTCTTCTAAATTGTTCCATAATTTAACCCCTATTATTGTGATACACATCTGTTTTAATGTTGTTCTAAACTTATGTATCTTTAAGTTTAGTGTCCCTCTCAGGTTATATCCTCCTTCTCTCTCTGTGAACCGTTTCTGTATTTTATCAGGCATTAATTTATTTCTTACTTTATACATTATTTGTGCTGTTTTGTATTTAACCAAGTCCTGGAACTTCATTGTCTGCGTTTTAATAAAAAGTTCATTTGTGTAATCCAAATATCCTGCATTTGTTATTAATGTGATAGCCCTTTTCTGCATTGTCGTTATTGTTTGTAAATGACTTTTGTACGTGTTTCCCCAGACCTCTACACAATAGCTCAAATATGGCAGTAGCATCGTATTGTATAATATATAAAGTGCTTTCTGATTAAAAATATACTTAGTTTTCCCCAACATAGCAATGCCCCGTGCAAGCTTCCCTCTAACATATTTGATGTGTGGCTTCCAACAGATTTTGCTGTCTATGACCACCCCAAGAAATTTTATTTCATATACTCTGTCAATTTTTACATTATTAATTACTATATTTAATTCATTGTATCTGCTTTCATTACCAAACAACATAAATTTTGTTTTCTCTAAATTTAGTGACAGTTTATTTACATCAAACCATTTTTTAATTTATTTATTTCCTGTGTGACCACATCCAGGACCTGTTGCAATTCCACACCCGAGCAAAAAAGATTTGTGTCATCTGCAAACAATACAAACCAATACTTGTGAAACCCTACAAATGTCATTTATGTACATTATGAATAGTTTAGGTCCTAAGACTGATCCTTGAGGTACCCCACATTGTATCTCTCTTAGTCCTGATTTATGTTGATTTATTTGCACATATTGTTGTCTATTTGATAAATAACTTTTTATCCAGTTCAATACTATACCCCTGAAACCATATTTTTCCATTTTTCTCATCAATATGTCATGGTTTACTGTATCAAAAGCTTTCTTCAGATCTAAAAACAACCCTATTGCATGCTTCTTTTTGTCGATGCATTCTGTTATTTCCTCAATAAGATCAATCAGTGCCTGGACTGTTGATCTATTATTCCTGAAGCCATACTGGCATTCCGTCAGCAACTCATATTGATCAACGAAATTCTCAAATCTTTTAACAAAAAGCTTTTCTAATATTTTGGAAAATTGTGATAGTATTGACACAGGTCTATAATTTGTAAATTGATGCTTATCTCCTGTCTGGTAAATAGGAATTACCCTTGCTACTTTCATGTTATTCGGAAAAAAAAACCCTTTTGAAAAGAAAGAATACAAATGTGTGTTAATGGTTTTTACAATGCCCTCAATCACACATTTCAGTGTTTCCATGTCAATATCGTTCCAGTCTGTACTGGTTTTATTCTTCATATTTCTAACTATATCATAAATCTCCTTCTCATCAACTGCTCTTAAAAAAACAGAATTTTTATTTCTTTCTACATACTCTGAGGCATCCGTTTGTATCTCATCAACTATTATTTTTTCCTCCAATTTAGATCCTATGCTTACAAATTATTTGTTGAATTCATCCACTGCTTCATTCATGTTTGTAATATTATTTTTTCTCTCTATAAAATGTTGTGGATAGTTATTATTCCCTGTCTCTTTCCTAATTACACCATTTAATACTTCCCAGATGCCTTTTATGTTGTTTCTATTGTGCTCTAACTTTTTAATAAAATATTCACGTTTACAGCTTCTCACTATATTTATGAGTTTGCTTTTATATCTTTTGTACTTTTGTTCTGCTTCTGTAGTTTTGTTTTTTATAAATTCTCGGTAAAGTGTGTTTTTCTTATTGCATGCATTTTGTAGTCCTTTTGTCATCCACGGTTTTTCATTACACTTATTCCTCTGAATATTTTTGATTACTGGACAGTTTCTGTCAAATTGATTTTTACATATATTTAAAACGGTATCATATGCTTGGTCTACTTCATTTTTTTCATAAACAATATTCCAATCTTGTTCTAATAGATCATTTTTAAGACTATTTAACCTCTGTTCTGTTTTCATTCTTTTATACATATAGTTAGTTTTTTCTGTTTCATTTTATAATGACAGTCATAAGAAGCAAAAACCGGTAGATGGTCACTCATATCGCTTATTAATAACCCACTTTCCACCTTTTCTTCCGTTATATTAGTGAATATATTATCTATTTAAGTAGTGCAGTGTAATGTTATTCTAGTCGGTCTGGTTATCAATGGAAATAAACCTAGACTGTACATTATATCAATAAATTCTTCTGTACTTTTGTTTTTATTTGGATTTAGCAAGTCTATATTGAAATATCCACAAATAAACACTCCCTTCTGGTACAAATTTGTAAACATCTCCTCCATTTTATTGTTAAATGTTTCAATCTTAGAGCCTGGCGTTCTATATATACAGCTTACTAATATGTTCTTCTTTTTTTCCATGCTTATTTCTACAGTTACACATTCCATCACTCCCTCAATAGTAGTCGTCATCATTTCTGCTTTTTTGTAATTAAGATTTTTGTCGATATAAAGTGCCACCCCTCCTCTTTTTTTTTTCTTATTCTGTCTTGGTGGATAAATTCATATCCATACAATTCAAAATGTCCTTCCTTTTTATGTGTTATCCATGTCTCTGATATGGCAATGACAGTAAATGGTTTCTTGAATTGTGCTATATATTCCTTGATGGTGTCAAAATTTGCATATAAGCTTCTGCTATTGAAATGAGCCATTGTCAAACTATTTTCTGACTTCATCTTTATATTGAATTGTTCTTCATTGTAATAATTACATTCATGTATTTCATTATTAAAGAAATTGTAATCAGGATCAATATTGCTGTCAAAATCACAAAACCTATCTTTACAGCCTATATTTGTGTCAATATGTAGTTCATTTGTCATCCTGTTAATTGTAAATTTCTAATCTCCCTCACACTAATCAAGTTTCAAAATCCAAATATCATTGAAAGATCAATTCCTAAATGAAATTTCATTTTCCTCATATTTTAATCTACACATTCCATTCCTCTATCCCATCATCTCCTTTACTGAAATTGATCCAAATCTTCTAAACTTTTAATCAGTATCTTTGCTTCTTCTGGAGTTCCATTCAATTTAACAAAAATTTTACAATTTGCAGTCCAGGTACCCTGGATCTTTTTCTGCTTCCTCAGAAAATGGGCTTTCTTTGCAATTTCTGCATTATACTTTGTCAGATGCTCATTTACATAGACCTCCTTTCAACTTTTTTGCCTGCTTAAGGAGTGAATTTTTCATCTTTCTGCTCACAAATCTCATTAACACAGACAATTTTCCCTTCATATTCCTACTTGATAAAACATGACATGCTTCAATGTTGTTCTCACTGATTTCAATACCCTGTGAGTGAAAGTAGACAGCATAGGTACACCAACATACAACATGGCAAGAGAAATCAGCTAAATCATCAGCCCGTTATTAGGGAACACAGATCAACATTGCAAAAAATGTATAGAACTGGCAAAAGAACTAAAAGACATTACAACAGAAGATAACGACATACTCATCTCACATGACGTCACATCTCTGTTCACAAAAACACCAACCCAAAAAACCATAGACATAGTAGTTAACAGAATCAGACAGGACAAGACTTTACACAAAAGAACAAACCTCACAGCAGACGACATAGCACAACTGATAGGACTGGTAGCTAACTCCACTTACTTCACATACGATGACACAATATAGAAACAACTGGAAGGCTTTGCCATGGGTAACCCGTTATCAGCCACCCTGTGCGACTTTTTCATGGAAGACCTGGAACAAAAAGCCATAGCCACTGCCCCCCCAAACTGCAAAATAAAACTATGGAAATGCTACGTAGACGACATACTGGAAATCATACCAAAAGGACAAACAGAAACACTAACACAACACTTGAATAACATTGATGACACAGGTAACATAAAGTTCACATTTGAGTCAGAAACAGAAGGCAGCATAGTATTTATGGATATGAAAATAACCAGACAGGCTGACGGGACCCTAAACATAAACACATATAGGAAACCAACACACACAGACCAATATCTATTATGGACATCAGAACACCCTACCATACACAAAATGTCAGTAATCAGAACATTATATCACCGAACAAACACAGTAACAGAAGAAAGAGACCGTAAATAAGTGGGATCTGGTCTCATGAGCACCGGAGCATTAGTGAAGCGTTCCTTTAACGTAGCGAAGGCTGCGGCAGCAATGGGTGTCCATACAAAAGGTTTATTTACAGACGTTAAGGCGGTGAGGGATGCAGCTGTTTGACTGTAGTTTTGTATGAAGTGACTAGAGCCCTGCACGGGCCTAAAATCTGAGCCCGTGTCCGGCCCGGCCCGAGGGGGTGGAGCCCCAGCCCGACCCGGTCCGCAAAGGTTTTCAGGATTCTCTGGCCCGACCCGAGCCCGACTTTTTTTAACCAACTAAATGAAAACAAAGTGTGTCAATCCTGACCAATGTGTTAAAAGTCATGTAGGATCTGATCAATTTGTTTTTCCCTCATTTACCCTCACGGAGAAAACGGCGCACTGGCTCTGGTGGTAATCAAGTTAAATTTTATATCTTTCCAACAATTTTCACAAGAAAACAAAACAGTCAAAAGCAGGGCTTGTGTTGACCGGATAGTTCCCGTATTTGACCGTTTATTTTGACGGAGAAAGAATAGAAAGAATTACCCCGACGCATGCAGACGAACTGACATTTTATTCTACGCACATCGCAGATGTAGCTAAATCACCCAAGAAAAGATTCCCATCTGAACATCTGAGCTGGACACTGCTCAGCGCAGCTCGCTGTCAGCGTGTATGTGCACAGCGAGTTGAAGTTGTGGAGATTGGCTTGGAGCGCGTCGCAGAACCAGAGCGCATGCGGGAAGGTTCCTCCCACTGAAGCGAGTGTTTTATAACCCGGTCTCTCAGAGAGACTTGTCACTTAGAAAATGTTCCCTGATTATGAAACTTTGGCTGAATAGTGCTTGTTCCTGTCTCGAGTGTGGCGACACATCCAGGAGCCGTCTGAGGAGAAGCCCAGAATCTCACATCCTCTTCAGCTCAGAAAGCGCCTATGATTACGCACAAGCATGACCCGTCAACCCGGTCTCACAGTGTCCCGTGTCCGAGGTAATTACACAGTCCTTGGCCCGAAGCCCGGCCCGACGGCCCTCGGGCCGGTCCGACCTGAGGGCCAAGGGCTTCAGTGCAGGGCTCTACCCGCTCTCCCCTCTCCGACGATGCAGTCCCATGCGCGATCCAACGAGTAAACTCCATCGTCTCTGTTCATGGTCCCACATCCACGTCTCCTTATCTCGATAGCTTCTGTTATCCATCTTTTGTATTTCTGTTGTTCGATGTTTATGATCCTTGTGTTGTCCCAGTCCATTATATAGTTTTCTCTTGTGCAGTGATCTGTTACGGCTGATTTCTTTATTGTACTTTCTGCTTCTTGTTTTGCTGCTCTTGTGTGTTTTCGACTTGCCTCTTTCTCGCACTCCTTTCTATGTTCTATTGTTTGTGTGTTGAATTGGCATCCGGTTTCTCCTATGTATGTTTTATTGCAGAGTTTGCATGGGATTTCGTAAATAACTCCACATTTAAGTCCAGCTGGTATCTTGTCTTTTGGGTGTACTAGTCTGTTTCTAACTGTTGTGTATGGTTTTGTTGGTGTGTTTGTGTTGTATTTTTTATTGTTGCTCTTATTTTTTCTGTTATGCCTCTGATGTATGGTAGGGTTATCACTGGTTTTTGTTCTTGTCTTTTGAGGACGAAGTTTGCAGCCGCAAATGAAACGTTGCAGGTAAATAAAGTCTTTCTGTGTTTTAAAAAGAACTAAAAGATGGAATTAGAATTTCAACACAGCAGGAACACACCAAAGATGTTTAAAGAAAAATACGGACAACAAGGGACAAAGGACTTCCGCTGTTTGGAACGATTACATCAAAACGCGCAGGTCTTAGGAACCACCTTCGCTTCACATTAAGATGCCGGGACGAAAACATCACGCCAACAAGCCTACAGCTAAAAACACCGATCCGGACCAAGACAGCACAAAACATAATGGAAAGAGCACAGGGAGCCCTGCTCAAGGAAAGGATAAGAAACGCCATAACCAAACAGAAGCAAGTAGAAGACGAACTGGAAAGAAGACACCTGGACTTAAAAAGGAATTACAAACTTGATAAACAAACGGAGGAACTAATTAAAGGACACATGATGGAAAAACAGGAAAAAGAGTTCATAAAAGTAAAAGAAAGACACATAAAGAAGTTAAACAAACTCATCAACAAGAAAAAGAGGGAGGAAATACAAGATAACTCCACGCCAAACTCATGGGTATGTAACATTTCACAATACGAACTAACAGAAGCAGAAGAAAGCATATTGAAAAAAGGTTTAAACTTTGCAGTAACACCAAAGAAATACCATATGATGAATTTATTGTAGCAACAGAATTAGCATGTCAACAGATCACAGATGAGGGAAAGAAAGCAGAACTCAGAAATAACGTAGTTGGGATATTAAAAAACAGCCAAATTCAACACAGCAATATTACAAAAGAAGAACAATCAGCCATGACAGCTTTATCCAAAAATGAACAGATAATTATTCTACCGGCAGACAAAGGAAGAACCACAGTGGTTATGGACAAAGAAAAATATAAACAACAGATGAAACAGATGTTAGAGGACAAAAATACATACAAAATACTTAAAAAAAGACCTACCAGAATGCATTAAGAAAAAAATTACTGACGCCACTACAAGAAAATGGCAAAATAACAGAAAAAATGTACAAACACTGGATTCCTACAGCAAACATAACACCAAGAAGCTATGGAATGCCAACAATACACAAACAAAACACCCCACTTAGACCAATAGTAGTTTAGTTTATTTCAAACAAAGAAAACATACATATTTTTTTTTAAATACCACAAGCAGAAAAAATACATATCATCATCCCTTTTTTTCTTCTTCTCTGTCTGAAAAGGAGTAGGCTGAAGTGGAAACTTATATGTCCCTACCCCTTTATACAAGTAATTTTTACTTGTTTACTAAATCTAACACAAAACCTACATTAAAACAAACAAAATGGTACAAGTTACCAAAAACCACCAAACCATATGGAAAAAAACAAAAAAAGGAAAAAAAACATCTTTTTACAATTTATACAATTTGCTTTTCCTTAGATAAAGGACACCCACATAAATCATCTATTTTCCACTATGTTCAGAATGTTTTTATAATTAATTTTAAACACATTTATATTTGTACTTACTTTGATTTCTTCTTCTAGATTGTTCCATAATTTAACCCCTATTATTGTGATACACATCTGTTTTAATGTTGTTCTAAACTTATGTATCTTTAAGTTTAGTGTCCCTCTCAGGTTATATCCTCCTTCTCTCTCTGTGAACCGTTTCTGTATTTTATCAGGCATTAATTTATTTCTTACTTTATACATTATTTGTGCTGAATTGTATTTAACCAAGTCCTGGAACTTCATTGTCCGCGTTTTAATAAAAAGTTCATTTGTGTGATCCAAATATCCTGCATTTGTTATTAATGTGATAGCCCTTTTCTGCATTGTCGTTATTGTTTGTAAATGACTTTTGTACGTGTTTCCCCAGACCTCTACACAATAGCTCAAATATGGCAGTAGCATCATATTGTATAATATATAAAGTGCTTTCTGATTAAAAATATACTTAGTTTTCCCCAACATAGCAATGCCCCGTGCAAGCTTCCCTCTAACATATTTGATGTGTGGCTTCCAACAGATTTTGCTGTCTATGACCACCCCAAGAAATTTTATTTCATATACTCTGTCAATTTTTACATTATTAATTACTATATCTAATTCATTGTATCTGCTTTCATTACCAAACAACATAAATTTTATTTTCTCTAAATTTAGTGACAGTTTATTTACATCAAACCATTTTTTAATTTATTTATTTCCTGTGTGACCACATCCAGGACCTGTTGCAATTCCACACCCGAGCAAAAAAGATTTGTGTCATCTGCAAACAATACAAACCAATACTTGTGAAACCCTACAAATGTCATTTATGTACATTATGAATAGTTTAGGTCCTAAGACTGATCCTTGAGGTACCCCACATTGTATCTCTCTTAGTCCTGATTTATGTTGATTTATTTGCACATATTGTTGTCTATTTGATAAATAACTTTTTATCCAGTCCAATACTATACCCCTGAAACCATATTTTTCCATTTTTCTCATCAATATGTCATGGTTTACTGTATCAAAAGCTTTCTTCAGATCTAAAAACAACCCTATTGCATGCTTCTTTTTGTCGATGCATTCTGTTATTTCCTCAATAAGATCAATCAGTGCCTGGACTGTTGATCTATTATTCCTGAAGCCATACTGGCATTCCGTCAGCAACTCATATTGATCAACGAAATTCTCAAATCTTTTAACAAAAAGCTTTTCTAATATTTTGGAAAATTGTGATAGTATTGACACAGGTCTATAATTTGTAAATTGATGCTTATCTCCTGTCTGGTAAATAGGAATTACCCTTGCTACTTTCATGTTATTCGGAAAAAAAAACCCTTTTGAAAAGAAAGAATACAAATGTGTGTTAATGGTTTTTACAATGCCCTCAATCACACATTTCAGTGTTTCCATGTCAATATCGTTCCAGTCTGTACTGGTTTTATTCTTCATATTTCTAACTATATCATAAATCTCCTTCTCATCAACTGCTCTTAAAAAAACAGAATTTTTATTTCTTTCTACATACTCTGAGGCATCCGTTTGTATCTCATCAACTATTATTTTTTCCTCCAATTTAGATCCTATGCTTACAAATTATTTGTTGAATTCATCCACTGCTTCATTCATGTTTGTAATATTATTTTTTCTCTCTATAAAATGTTGTGGATAGTTATTATTCCCTGTCTCTTTCCTAATTACACCATTTAATACTTCCCAGATGCCTTTTATGTTGTTTCTATTGTGCTCTAACTTTTTAATAAAATATTCACGTTTACAGCTTCTCACTATATTTATGAGTTTGCTTTTATATCTTTTGTACTTTTGTTCTGCTTCTGTAGTTTTGTTTTTTATAAATTCTCGGTAAAGTGTGTTTTTCTTATTGCATGCATTTTGTAGTCCTTTTGTCATCCACGGTTTTTCATTACACTTATTCCTCTGAATATTTTTGATTACTGGACAGTTTCTGTCAAATTGATTTTTACATATATTTAAAACGGTATCATATGCTTGGTCTACTTCATTTTTTTCATAAACAATATTCCAATCTTGTTCTAATAGATCATTTTTAAGACTATTTAACCTCTGTTCTGTTTTCATTCTTTTATACATATAGTTAGTTTTTTCTGTTTCATTTCATAATGACAGTCATAAGAAGCAAAAACCGGTAGATGGTCACTCATATCGCTTATTAATAACCCACTTTCCACCTTTTCTTCCGTTATATTAGTGAATATATTATCTATTAAAGTAGTGCAGTGTAATGTTATTCTAGTCGGTCTGGTTATCAATGGAAATAAACCTAGACTGGACATTATATCAGTAAATTCCTCTGTACTTTTGTTTTTATTTGGATTTAGCAAGTCTATATTGAAATATCCACAAATAAACACTCCCTTCTGGTACAAATTTGTAAAAATCTCCTCCATTTTATTGTTAAATGTTTCAATCTTAGAGCCTGGCGTTCTATATATACAGCTTACTAATATGTTCTTCTTTTTTTCCATGCTTATTTCTACTGTTACACATTCCATCACTCCCTCAATAGTAGTCGTCATCATTTCTGCTTTTTTGTAATTAAGATTTTTGTCGATATAAAGTGCCACCCCTCCTCTTTTTTTTTCTTATTCTGTCTTGGTGGATAAATTCATATCCATACAATTCAAAATGTCCTTCCTTTTTATGTGTTATCCATGTCTCTGATATGGCAATGACAGTAAATGGTTTCTTGAATTGTGCTATATATTCCTTGATGGTGTCAAAATTTGCATATAAGCTTCTGCTATTGAAATGAGCCATTGTCAAACTATTTTCTGACTTCATCTTTATATTGAATTGTTCTTCATTGTAATAATTACATTCATGTATTTCATTATTAAAGAAATTGTAATCAGGATCAATATTGCTGTCAAAATCACAAAACCTATCTTTACAGCCTATATTTGTGTCAATATGTAGTTCATTTGTCATCCTGTTAATTGTAAATTTCTAATCTCCCTCACACTAATCAAGTTTCAAAATCCAAATATCATTGAAAGATCAATTCCTAAATGAAATTTCATTTTCCTCATATTTTAATCTACACATTCCATTCCTCTATCCCATCATCTCCTTTACTGAAATTGATCCAAATCTTCTAAACTTTTAATCAGTATCTTTGCTTCTTCTGGAGTTCCATTCAATTTAACAAAAATTTTACAATTTGCAGTCCAGGTACCCTGGATCTTTTTCTGTTTCCTCAGAAAATGGGCTTTCTTTGCAATTTCTGCATTATACTTTGTCAGATGCTCATTTACATAGACCTCCTTTCAACTTTTTTGCCTGCTTAAGGAGTGAATTTTTCATCTTTCTGCTCACAAATCTCATTAACACAGACAATTTTCCCTTCATATTCCTACTTGATAAAACATGACATGCTTCAATGTTGTTCTCACTGATTTCAATACCCTGTGAGTGAAAGTAGACAGCATAGGTACACCAACATACAACATGGCAAGAGAAATCAGCTAAATCATCAGCCCGTTATTAGGGAACACAGATCAACATTGCAAAAAATGTATAGAACTGGCAAAAGAACTAAAAGACATTAAAACAGAAGATAACGACATACTCATCTCACATGACGTCACATCTCTGTTCACAAAAACACCAACCCAAAAAACCATAGACATAGTAGTTAACAGAATCAGACAGGACAAGACTTTACACAAAAGAACAAACCTCACAGCAGACGACATAGCACAACTGATAGGACTGGTAGCTAACTCCACTTACTTCACATACGATGACACAATATAGAAACAACTGGAAGGCTTTGCCATGGGTAACCCGTTATCAGCCACCCTGTGCGACTTTTTCATGGAAGACCTGGAACAAAAAGCCATAGCCACTGCCCCCCCAAACTGCAAAATAAAACTATGGAAATGCTACGTAGACGACATACTGGAAATCATACCAAAAGGACAAACAGAAACACTAACACAACACTTGAATAACATTGATGACACAGGTAACATAAAGTTCACATTTGAGTCAGAAACAGAAGGCAGCATAGTATTTATGGATATGAAAATAACCAGACAGGCTGACGGGACCCTAAACATAAACACATATAGGAAACCAACACACACAGACCAATATCTATTATGGACATCAGAACACCCTACCATACACAAAATGTCAGTAATCAGAACATTATATCACCGAACAAACACAGTAACAGAAGAAAGAGACCGTAAATAAGTGGGATCTGGTCTCATGAGCACCGGAGCATTAGTGAAGCGTTCCTTTAACGTAGCGAAGGCTGCGGCAGCAATGGGTGTCCATACAAAAGGTTTATTTACAGACGTTAAGGCGGTGAGGGATGCAGCTGTTTGACTGTAGTTTTGTATGAAGTGACTAGAGCCCTGCACGGGCCTAAAATCTGAGCCCGTGTCCGGCCCGGCCCGAGGGGGTGGAGCCCCAGCCCGACCCGGTCCGCAAAGGTTTTCAGGATTCTCTGGCCCGACCCGAGCCCGACTTTTTTTAACCAACTAAATGAAAACAAAGTGTGTCAATCCTGACCAATGTGTTAAACGTCATGTAGGATCTGATCAATTTGTTTTTCCCTCATTTACCCTCACGGAGAAAACGGCGCACTGGCTCTGGTGGTAATCAAGTTAAATTTTATCTCTTTCCAACAATTTTCACAAGAAAACAAAACAGTCAAAAGCAGGGCTTGTGTTGTGTTGACCGGATAGTTCCCGTATTTGACCGTTTATTTTGACGGAGAAAGAATAGAAAGAATTACCCCGACGCATGCAGACGAACTGACATTTTATTCTACGCACATCGCAGATGTAGCTAAATCACCCAAGAAAAGATTCCCATCTGAACATCTGAGCTGGACACTGCTCAGCGCAGCTCGCTGTCAGCGTGTATGTGCACAGCGAGTTGAAGTTGTGGAGATTGGCTTGGAGCGCGTCGCAGAACCAGAGCGCATGCGGGAAGGTTCCTCCCACTTAAGCGAGTGTTTTATAACCCGGTCTCTCAGAGAGACTTGTCACTTAGAAAATGTTCCCTGATTATGAAACTTTGGCTGAATAGTGCTTGTTCCTGTCTCGAGTGTGGCGACACATCCAGGAGCCGTCTGAGGAGAAGCCCAGAATCTCACATCCTCTTCAGCTCAGAAAGCGCCTATGATTACGCACAAGCGTGACCCGTCAACCCGGTCTCACAGTGTCCCGTGTCCGAGGTAATTACACAGTCCTTGGCCCGAAGCCCGGCCCGACGGCCCTCGGGCCGGTCCGACCTGAGGGCCAAGGGCTTCAGTGCAGGGCTCTACCCACTCTCCCCTCTCCGACGATGCAGTCCCATGCGCGATCCAACGAGTAAACTCCATCGTCTCTGTTCATGGTCCCACATCCACGTCTCCTTATCTCGATAGCTTCTGTTATCCATCTTTTGTATTTCTGTTGTTCGATGTTTATGATCCTTGTGTTGTGTTAATCAAGTTAAATTTTATCTCTTTCCAACAATTTTCACAAGAAAACAAAACAGTCAAAAGCAGGGCTCGTGTTGTGTTGACCGGATAGTTCCCGTATATGACCGTTTATTTTGACGGAGAAAGAATAGAAAGAATTACCCCGACGCATGCAGACGAACTGACATTTTATTCTACGCACATCGCAGATGTAGCTAAATCACTCAAGAAAAGATTCCCATCTGAGCTGCTCAGCGCAGCTCGCTGTCAGCGCATATGTGCACAGCGAGCTGAAGTTGTGGAGATTGGCTTGGAGCGTGTCGCAGAACCAGAGCGCATGCAGGAAGGGTCCTCCCACTGAAGCGAGTGTTTTCCAAACCCTGTCTTTCAGAGAGACTTGTCACTTAGAAAATGTTCCCTGATTATGAAACTTTGGCTGAATTGTGCTTGTTCCTGTCTCCAATGTGGCGACACATCCAGGAGCCGTCTGAGGAGAAGCCCAGAATCTCACATCCTCTTCAGCTCAGAACGCGCCGATATGATTACAGTTACAAACTTATTGATGTAGTCACCAAAAACAGTGTTAACTAAGACTTGAAAAACAGCAGGAGCTTTTGTTAACCCGAAGGAGATGACCAGGTACTCAGTGTCCCAGTGGAGTCTTACAGGTGGTATTCGACTATGGATTTCCCTGCCTGACACCTTGAGGGCTCCCCAATCCACTGCATGTTTTAAGAGACATCTTAAGACATTTCTTTTTCGTAAAGCTTTTAATACCTAACTGGTACTTTGTGTACTTTGTCCTAACTTCTTTGTTTTTTATTGAGTACTATTGTCACTATTTGTATTAGTTTTTCTTTACTGCTGCCCTTTGAGGTTTTTGACATAAAGGGCATTATGAATTAAATTTTTTTTTTTTTTCATTAATCTACTTTGTGAATGCGAACCAAGTGGTAGGCATTGCAGAGATCTAATTTAGTGAAGACAGTAGCGTCTTGAACTGGCTCAAAGGTGGAAGACAGGAGTGGTAAAGAGTACTTGTTCTTAACTGTAATTTGATTTAGACCTCACTAATCTATGCAGGGGCGGAGTGAACTGTCTTTCTTAGAAACTAAGAAAAAGCCAGTACCTGGGGGGACGTGGATGATCTGATTAAACCCGAGGCTAGCGACTCCGACCGAAATGTTCTTCTCCATGTACTCGTGTTTGGGTCTGGATAAGCTGTACAAACGGCTGGAAGGAAGTGTGGCACGAGGATGAAGGTCAATACTAAAATTGAGAGATCTGTGAGGGGGTAGTGAAGAGGCTTAGTCCTTGCTAAATACCTGTTGGAGGTTGTGGTATTTGGTGGGAGCTCCTGTTAGTTCCGGTGAGGATAATGGTTCAGGTTGATGGCTGTGAATACTCAAGGTGGGTGCTCGTAGACAGGTGATGAGACAGCAGGAACACCAAAGTCCACTCTACTGGTCCTCCAGTGAATGCAGGGGTGATGGGTAACCAGCCAGGGATGGCCCAACATAACAGGGGACTGAGGAGATGGAAACACAAAAGACGTGATTTGCTCATAGTGGTTACCTGAGGTTTGTAGGTTGATTGGAGAGAGGGGGTTTCCGTCCAAAGAGGAAGCGTGCAGGGGAGTGGGCAGTGGGATGGTAGGGATGTGAATCTGATCCACAATGGTCTTGTGCGGGAAGTTTTGTTCACAGCCCAAGTCCAGAAGTACCTGTGTGGAGTGGTGGTGATGGGAAAAAAGAATAACACAAAGTAAGGAACACCGGGATGAAGAATTGAAGCTAGCACCCACCCGTACTCCCGGTTTTACTGGCAGGCTCTGCGCTTTAACTGAACTGGTTACTGGGAGACATAATGTCCGCCTGGCTACAATCGCAGCAGTCTGAAGCCCCGCTTGTAATTTAACAGTCCTGTTCCGTAATAGATGTCCACAGGTGACCAGCATGACTACTGCCTCACACAGAAGCCAGTCTGCTGTGCAGGTGGGCTACCCCGGTTCCCGGAGTCCTTGCATAGCTTCTTGCTTTAGCTAAGTAGCTACATTGGTTAATTTGTTCCAACCATAACAGCCCCACCCTCAGCTCCACCTCTTATTCCATTTTTGGATTGTCTGGGTGTGATGGGATGCGTCAACATGGTGGTGGTGGGAACGTCCCATGAAATCAAAGACTTGTAATGTGAGCCTATGGACATTATTTATTCAGGACACAGTCCAGGCCAAAAGTTTGGACACACCTTCTCATTCAATATGCTGTCTTTATTTTCATGACCGAGAATTGGGATATTCTCACTGAAGGGATCAAAACTATGAATGAACACATGGGGAGTTGTGTACTTAACCCAAAAAGCTGAAATAACTGAAAACCTGTTTTATATGCTATTTTCTCCAAAAAAGCCACAATTTACTCTGATTACTGCGTATCATACTTTTGGCATTCACTTGATGAGCTTCAAGAGGTAGTCATCTGAAATGGTTTTACAACAGAAGGACTACCTCTTGAAGCTCATCCAGCTTGAATGAGGGTGATGTGAGGCCATTTTAATCTGTAAGGCACTTTGAGTAGCTTTAATTGTATGAAAGTGCCTTATATGAAGTTTGATTGATATGTTGATCTCCAGCATGTGTTACCATGGTGAATGGGAGGGGCTTCAGACTAGCCATTTGTATTTTATTGAATTTGGGGATTTAAACTGGAATTTTCAAAGAATGTCTGGATTTTGGGATTAGCTCGCTGCGTGGTACCCCAGGTGGCTCGCAATAATCTCTTGAATTTCACAGTCATTTAAAGAGGAAACTCCAATAAAAATTTTTATCAAGCCTCCCACATGTGAACGATTAACTGCACAGCAAGAATAATCCATCTCCTTTACTAAATACTCCTCCAAATGTGCAAAACTATCAAATTATAGCCAAAATAAGATAGCCACACAATCTGGTGATGAACTGCGAGAAATATAAGATCCATCTAAACTAGGCCTGAGACTACTGCTTAGTTTCCCAACCCTGGTACTCGGGGCACACTGACCTGCATGTTTTCCATGTTTCTGCTTCAGCACACCTAATTTACATTGCCTCCTCACAAGGACATAAAGTGGTGCAGATACCTGTAGCAGCATCAGAAGCAGGGGCCTGAAAAGGCTCAACAGCCTAATAAAAAAGCCTGGTTCTGTTCTGGGGTCAACCGTGGAACCACTGGAGGAGATAATGCAAAGAATGATTCTCCAGAGAATCAAGAAAATTATGGACAACCCTGAGCACTCTCTTCACAAGACTGTCCGACAGCGGAAGTGTCTTCAGTCAGAGGCTTCTTCAGTTTCGCTGCAACACTGACCGCTACTGGAGATCCTTCCTGCCAACAGCCGTTGTAATATACAATAACTCTTTGCTGACTTGATTATTATTGTTATTCTGAGCTACTAAAGCAATCAATTTCCCTCTGGGATTAATAAAGTACAGTATTTTTGAATTGAATTGAATTTACCACACAAAATGCTGTTAGAAGTTTGGTCTGTTCTAAAATTCTGTCCTTGAAGTGTGAGCTGGATCGCACGTGTGTGAAGGGGGTAACTACCGTTGTTTTCTACAAGTCCCCACCTGCCTGCTTGGGAATGTCCGTCTGTCCCAGGAAGACTCCCTGTCTGCTCATTTCAGTTCAGAGTTAGTAACAAAGTCTAAGTTATCTTCAAGTAAAGCTGGTGTGTGTTCCGTAGTTAGTAAGAAAATGCCCCCTGCAGACTTCACCCCACACAAGGGCACACACACACACACACACACACACACACACACACACACACACACACACACACACACACACACCCTGTTCACCTGGGCTGTGCCGTCTGTGGGAGGAGATTGTTTACCTGGTGATTGAACCTGCAGCATTTCCTCCTCCGCCTTGAATGTACAGGTGCGTCAAGACTGACGTACATTTGACCAGCCGCTGTGTCGCAGAACAGGTAAAATCTGCTTTCACTGGTGTAAACTTTATTCTCATGATGTGTTTGGTCTGTAAGCTGTTCGCGGATTCGTCCTGTAGTCACGTAAAGTGGCTAAAACAAGCGCTGCAGACATGTAGTCCCGCTGATATCCTTCACTCACGCGCTCGGTTTTGTAGAGATTACTGTGTAGATTGTGTGGGTGTGCACGTGGAGATGTTCGTGACCGCCAGACGGTAACTGGTCCAGTGAAATAGTCTTGGTTCTTTCTAGTCACTCAGCATCCCTCTGGAGGACCCCTGCGCGAGTGGGCGCAGGTCTGTAGTGCTGCGTTCATGTTCCATAGGAATTCAAATGACTTCATAGCCTTCACCACTTGTCTCATGGTCCCTCTTAGTTTGTCATGCATGGTGTTTGATCTGCGGTTAAAGGCCAGAAAAACATTTGATGTTATCTTGACATAGATTGCATTACAAAGTTTAGGAGTAAAAACAGCTTTCAATGTGTAATCTAATTTATGTTGGTTTAGATTACCATGCTACCAAACAACCCACTGTATTTATTACAGTAAACAAGGGTTCGCTGTTGATGTGAAACATTATTCCAAAAAAGCTAGTCATTTGTTAGCAATAAAATATCCATTAAAAGTGATTATTCTAGAAGGCTTAAGAAAATATCTTCACTGACACAGATGACAGTATTAGGTATTCCTGAAAACTGGATCTTTCACAAGATTATTCTGTGAAGCCAGCATGAGCAGAAGGCTGAAACTGTTAGGACAGTCATCATCATGCATTCACATATTAAAGGGATCTCCACCCAACAATGAAATTTTATCTAGAACTTTTATAAAGAAGCGCTTCCTGGACTCAACATAAAGCCTGGTTTATGCTTCTCCGTCAGCTCCGCAAGGGACAGACACGCACGGATTGACAGAAGCATTTTGCTCTTTTACTTCTCCGTCTCCTGGAGAGTGTTGCAAAGCAATTGCCCGGCAGGACCACAGAGGGCGTAGCACTGTTCTGTGGTATCATGTCATGTATCGGTCCAAGATAGTGTGTTTATATTGTGTTTTTTTGTGTATATAAGAGACTTTTTACACGGACAAATTTGTCTCTCATTCTCCCACCGCTTCATGCGCTCTCCACCTCTAAACCCACGTTTCCTGTCATTTCTGTCCACAAATAAAACGCTTGCTGCGCATCTTTTCACTCCTCCAGTCACAGGAGAATTAAACGTTCACATTTTTAGAGTTTTTTGGCAAGGTATTCTTCAAGCTTCTCCGTGTCTGCCGCTAGTTATCCTCGGCTCTCTTTGCAATGGCGGCGCTGTAGACAACAGCGGCGTCCTGACCAATCACAAGCTTGCGTAATCTGTCTCGTTCGACGGATGTTTAAAAAAGTGGGCTCGACTCCGTACGTACTTGCGTGCCCTACGCAAGGACGGATAATGGCGTTGCGTGTCTCCGCACTGACGCAGACGGAGAAGCATAAATCAGGCGTAAGTTGGTTTGAGGTGCTCTTTGGATGGGAAGATTCAGTCGAAAAAACAAGACACTCCAAGTCACTCTCAAATAGAAAAAGGTAAAAAGCCTTCATTGTAATGGCTAGGTCACACTTGGCCTTTTAAAAACCCTGACGCGTTTTGGCGAATGTAGCCTTCATCAGGGAGTCCAACAGTTCTCAGCAGTTAGGAGAAGTTCTTAACCAATACAAACACCAATCAGAAAGCTCCACATAGCAGATGTGTTAGACTGGTGACAAGTGTCAACAATCACCAGCAGGTGTCATCCTTACTAAATTGAAAGAAACAGACATTGTAAATAAAATACACCAAGTATCATACAATCTATACAAATGGTTAAAATGCACCCAATAGAAGTACAATTATAATGTCAAGAGCAATAGAGCTCCGGACCCCACGTGACTCTCAGTTAGTGGACGCCATTTTGGCATGCAAAAAAGGTAAACAAACACGGATGTAACCATGAACATGAACGGGATCCGCTTGGATTTTACTTCGTCGGAGTTTACTTCACACTTTAAAACAGAAGAAATCGTTTTATATAGTCAGAAATTAAATAGACTAAACATCTCCGACCCTTACCGTGCCCCTGGGATACTTTTTAAAAACGCCAGAAGCTGTCGGAGGGACTTCTTACCGGCACAACACCGGACCTGGCCGGGGGAACCCCTTGGGATTTCCCCGGCCGGAGGAGCTGGGGAGAAGGTCTGAGACTCTCAACTCTACTGCCCGCTCCGACGCCAGAAGCTGTCGGAGCGGGCTTCTTACCGGCACAACACCGGACCTGACCGGGGAACCCCTTGGGATTTACCCGGAGGAGCTGGCTCCGGCGGCTGGGGAGAGGGCAACCCGACTCCGGATACGCAGATGAAAATGGATGGATGGACGGACAAATAACAGATTTACACGTAAGTAGTCTCGGTGAGACAGATAATAGCAATCCAAAGTGCTTTTTATGTGTGATCTGACAATTGATCAACCATTGCTTAAAAATTAAATACAGCTTAGCCGGTTAATTGCTGTGATCATAAAACACGGAAACGGCAGCACGCAGAACTCACGAGGCAACGTTTTACGTGATGTTTACTTGTTTCTATGAGTAATAAGACAGAAAAAGCTACGCCAAAATAAGTTTAGGAAGCCCACTAAGAATCGTAATAAAAGCATTTAAAATAAATACCATACACAGTTGAGGAAACGTTGGTTTAAGTACCTGATATGAAGTGGTTGCTTCATAAGCGAAAACCTTTACTCTCGGGATCCCACAGTTTCATTTTAGCCCGGTCACTAGCGCGTTTTATTACAATGATCCATCCAACGTTTGAGGCGCTCCGGATCTTGGGGAATCCTGTAGATGGCTCATTCCTTATGTCGTCCGCGTCTGTTCTGCATCCTGGGGCACAACAGGAATCTACCATATTTCCCGTTTGATTGAGTTTTCTGACAATAACAAATAGTACAGCTGCCGGCTTCCGCGTGCCAATGTGGCGCTGTTTCGATTTGAATTGTTGCATGCCGGGAGAAGTGACGTCAACTCCCGGAGCTCTATAGGGACAAGAATAACGCCAAAACTTCAAACAGACAAAACCAATCAAAGAACAACTCTAAAGTCTAGGTCATCATTAATGCCTGGATGTTTAGTAGCCTGCAGTTTAAATATCCAAAAAGTCTCCTGATTTAGCTGTCTCTGCCTGTCCCCATGTCTCAAAGACGACGGGACATGATCAGTACCACAAGCCTGTAAAGTAGACTGTTATGATGTTCCATGAAGTGTCTTGCCATTGGGTAGTTAGTGTTACCTGTGCGAATAGCATATTTGTGTTCAGCCAATCTATCTTGTAGTCGTCGTTTGGTTCTGCCAACATAAAATACTTTGCACACAGGACACTCTAGTCTATAAATGACAAACGTAGTTTTACAATTAATGACATGATTAATCGAAAAGTGCTTTTGGGAGAAAACATCCGTAAAAGTTTTAATTTGAACAAAGTTACTACAATGGTTGCAGTGGTGACATTTATAACAACCCCTAGGTCTAGTATTCAACCAAGTTTGTTGGGAATCTGGTTTTCGGATAACTATAGACCAGTTTATCTTGTAGCGTAGTAGGACATCTTCTAAAGCTTACCAGAGGTGGATCAGGAAACACCTGGCTTAAAAGGTCATCACTCTCAATGTGTCATGGTCTGCGTCTGCGTCTTCCTCATGTGTCTCCTTGTGTGTTCCATCCCCCTCTAGGATACCCTTATGTGTCTCCTTGTGTTCCTCATGTGTGCCCTGGTCTGCAGCCCCTCCAGGTTCTCCCTCCCAGGTCCTGTGCTCCCGTTGGTCTCCCCTAGTCACCCCTCTGTAGTTTTTCTATAGGTTCAGCTTTTCATTTAATTAGTCTCTTTTAGTGTGTTTCTTTACCCACCGTTTTTTTTTAGTTCTCCTCCCTCCTTAGAACACTAGTTATTTATCTTGCTCTTCTTGTCTTTAGGTTTTGTTTTTGTTCTTAGGTCATGTTAGTTACTCCTACATCCTGCCCCAGTGTATTTAACCCTGTCTGTGTCTCTACGTGTCGTTGGGTCATTGTTTGTGTCAGCCTTGTCTCATTCCCCTATCTAGGTATTTGAACCTCTCCTGGTCTTTTGCGTTTTTGGATTTCTTTAGGTTATGTTATTAGGACTCTTTTTGGATTTTGGTTTTTGGCTACCTGCCACTTTTGGATTTTCTCTGAATAAAGGATTTTTACCTTTTTTCTACCTGCCTTGTGTCGTCTGGAGTCTCTGCATCTTTGGGTCCTAACCTCCTCTTGGCTCACAACGTGACACAATGATACCCCAGTTATTTCTTATGAAGTCACGGCCCCGTAGGGAGCTTGCTGAGCTGACGGGTATCAGCTGTCATCTTGTGGTGCCATCACGCTTGTTGGAGCCGGTCCCGTCCTGCCTCGTGCCGTTGGTGGGGTTTGAGGAGGAGACTGCGCACCCGCGCTTTCGTCCAGTGTCTCGGTACCGATGGAGGGGAGTCAACCCAGCGAATCTCCACCCGGTGACCTGTACGGGGGTAGCATCCACGTCCCTGGGCTTAAATAGCGCTGAGCCTACGACTCCACATCTCACACGGCTAGGTCTGGTCAACGCCAGGTCGGTAATGAATAAAACTTTCATTTTGAAAGACTTCTTTGTTGCACAGGGGTTGGAACTCCTGTGCATATGTGAGAGCTGGCTTCCTATGGGAGATTCGAGTGCTTTACTGGAACTACTACCAGTGGGTTGTAGCTGTTTTAATGTCCCGAGGTCTTCTGGCAGAGGCGGTGGACTGGTTGTCGTGTATAAATCTCACTTCAACTGTAAACAGCTTATTCCATCAAATCCTCCTTCCAGCTTTGAAATGTGCCTGTTTGAACTTGGCCCACCTCCTCTGTTGCTCGTGGCGTTGATATATCGTCCTCCTAAATTTGATGTGGACTTTTTAAAGGACTTCTCTGACCTCCTGTCTGTAAACATGCTAAAATATGATCATGTTTTGATTCTTGGTGATTTTAATATTCATGTGTGTTGCCCTGATAAGCCATTGGCCAAAGACTTTTTACGTCTGTTGGGCTCCCGTAATCTGTCACAGTGGGTCCTGGGTCCTATTCATGCGCAGGGACACACCTTGGATTTAGTGATGTCTATTGGTCTCTCTGTTGCTGGTGTAGAGATACTGAGCCCGGTTTTTTCTGATCACTCGCCCATTTTATGTGATTTTAACTTGCCCTGCATGCCTGCTGTGGCTTCCTCTCATGTGAGATTCCGTCGTGTTTTAAATGCAGCAAAGATTATTGAGCTTGGTGAGCTCCTATGTGCAGAAGGAAGTGAGCTACACACAATGTCACTTAATGCAGAGGAGCTTACACTCCAATTTGACAGTATTTGTAAAAACATTCTGGATAAAATTGCACCTCTTAGGATTAGAAAGAAGAGGCCTAGGCCAGAACCATGGCTCTCTGATGATGTTCGGGCCTGCAGGCAATCCTGTAGGAGGGCAGAAAGGAAATGGAAGAAAGACAGACTCCAAGTCTCTCGTGAGATATTCAGAGAATCTTTGTTTAGCTACCAGCAAACTCTTAAGGAAGCAAGGGTGAAGTTCTTTGCTGATATCGTGGAAAAAAATTCTCATGATCCACGCACTCTTTTCTCCGTAGTAAATTCGCTACTTGACTTCTCTGATTCTAGCGCTTTGCCTCCCACAGTTGAAACTTGTAATGACTTTCTTCACTTTTTTGTTGATAAGGTTACATCTATTCGAGCTGCCATTACAAACTCACCATCTGACTCTCTACTCCCAGAGCCGCTCCAGGCTACACTGGAAACATTTGAGACTGTTACATTATCAGACTTGGAAAAACTGGTCGCTCAGCTCAAACCTTCTGGCTCTCCTTGTGATGTGCTGCTGCCCCCTAGAATTTATAAAGAACTCTTTCCAGTGATAGGCCCTTTGCTGTTGGCAGTCATAAATGGCAGTCTTACTTCTGGTGTGGTTCCGTCCTCGTTTAAGAAGGCTGTTATTCATCCCATGTTAAAAAAAACGGGGCTGGATGTGACAACCTTAGCTAATTACAGGCCCATCTCAAAACTCCCTTTTCGTTCCAAACTGCTGGAGAAGGTCGTGTATTCACAATTGGTTGCCTTTTTGGACACAAATGATTTATGGGAAACCTTTCAGTCAGGGTTCAGGAAAGGTCATAGCACTGAATCTGCTCTTTTAATGGTTTTTAATGACACGTTTTTAGCCTGTGACATGGACAATGATGTTGTTCTGCTATTGCTTGACTTATCTGCAGCTTTCGATACAGTCGACCACGAAGTCCTTCTGGACCGACTACAGCATTGGGTGGGGATAACTGGGCAGGCCCTCCAATGGCTTCGCTCTTATCTTCAAGACAGGACATTTAGTGTTCAGATGGGTGAGGTAACGTCACCCAGCGTGAAACTTCGTTGGGGTGTGCCACAGGGCTCTGTCCTTGGTCCTCTCCTATTTGCAGTGTATTTGCTTCCTCTTGGAGTCCTCCTTCGCCAGCATAATATGAAATTTCATTTCTTTGCTGATGACTGCCAGATCTATCTCCCTCTTCAACGTGGGGAGGATAGATCAGTTTCTCATTTACTGGATTGCTTGAAGGACATAAAATGCTGGATGGCTTCTAATTTTTTGCACCTAAATGAGAGCAAAACGGAAGTTATAATACTTAGTCCTGGCAGAAGAAATGGCTCTGGTGCTGATATTGACCTTGGCCCATTGACACCCTATGAAAAGAAAATGGTCAGTAATTTGGGGATTAAAATCGACTCAGCACTTAATCTTGACACTCATGTAAATACAGTGGTGAGGTCCTGTTTCTTTAACCTGAAAAGACTATCCAGGATCAGGCCTCTGCTGTCCAGAGCTCATCTGGAGTCTGTGTTGCATGCCTTCGTCCTGTCTCGGCTGGACTACTGCAACGCTCTGTATGCTGGTCTGGCCCAGTGCACGGTTGCACGGCTACAGTTTGTGCAAAACTCTGTGGCTAGGTTCCTGACAGGCACTAGATGTCGAAAGCACATTACCCCAGTGCTGACTGATCTGCAATGCCTCCTTCGAAAGCTCTTTGGTCTTGGCCATAGTGGAGTATGGAGTCTGACTGTTTGAGGCTGTGGACAGGTGTCTTTTATACAGATAATGAGTTCAAACAGGTGCCATTAATACAGGTAACGAGTGGAGGACAGAAAAGCTTCTTAAAGAAGACATTACAGGTCTGTGAGAGCCAGAGATTTTCCTTGTTTGAAGTGACCAAATACTTATTTTCCACCCTGATTTACAAATAAATTCTTTAAAAATCCTGCCATGTGAATTCATGGATTTTTTTTTCACATTCTGTCTCTCACAGTTGAAGTGTACCTATGATGTAAATTACTGACCTCTGTCATCATTTTAAGTGGGAGAACTTGCACAATCGGTGGCTGACTAAATACTTTTTTGCCCCACTGTAACTTGTTCACTCTCTGTACTGTATCTAGTGACAAACATTAATGATCAATTAACCCGCTAACGCCCCCCAATTGGTGGCCTCTACAGTTTCATGTCCCAAGCATCTACAACTGTCCACATTCTCCAAACACAACTAAAACCCCAACCAAAGAGCCCAGATGGGAAACGAGGCCATTTTAAATTGTAATAAATTAAGATAAAATGATATTTGAACTTTATTTTAGAAGAGCATCTGACCTTCTCTGGTGTCTGCTGGAAAACTAAAAACACTTGAACAAATTTAGATGAGGACCCCTGGAATAAATAAAACAATTGACTAAATTTCCTAAATGGAATTTGAACTCACAACCTCCTTCCTGTCAGCACTTTCACACAGGGCAGCTCTTCTAAAACAAAGTTCAAGTATTATTTTATATTAATGTATCAAAATCCAAAAATGTATTTGTTTACCATCTAAACTCTTTTGATTGTAGCTGTAGCTGTGCTCAGGGAATGCAAACAATCACTTGCACTTGGGACATGAAACTCCAAAGACCCCCAATTGGGAGGCGCCAAGGCCCAAAGAAAAAAGGCCTAGGGTCTAAAGGGTTAAGTACTAGACCTTCCACAAAAATAAAATATAGTAGTATAAGTGTAGAGTATGGTTTTAGCCATCTTACTACACTAATGATTTATATGAGGTTTCCAACAGCTTGTAGTTCAAAATGACACCTAAGAATTTGGTTTCTCGATTGACATATCATCACTTTTTAAACTTATTTGTGATTTTAACACATTTCTTATTTGTGTGCTCCCTGAAAAAGTCATGCTTTTGGGCAGATAAATGGAGGAAATGATGGGTTTTAACAGATTTTATTTGAACATGTTTAAGATGAATGTTTTAAAGTCAGAATTATTGTCTCTGCTCTGGTTCCTAGTAAAGGGTCACATTCCTGCTTTTTAACTCGACAGCATAACAGTTTAAGCTCATCTAAATGTTTATGAGCATCACTGCTGATGCTCACGAGCAGAACTGGGTAATTTAGATTATTCTGTAGGTTCATGAAAACTCACAACGCTGCAGTTCGATGGAAAACCATTACTCCATTACTAGGTGGACTTTGCAATAATATACACTTAAAGACACTAAGTTACAGGTCTGATAACTCAGATAATAAATGAAACAAACACATTTTTATTTCTATTTAAATATTATAGAATAGACTGTATGCTCCCTAAGAGTCCATTCTGTTACGCAAATAAAATCAAACATTTCTTTTGTGAAAATCTGCTGAATGATGCACAGATCTGCATCAATAAATTATAAACAGTATAGTGATTACGTAAATAATGATACCAGTCTGGGGATTATTGTTTTATATGGGGCAGCTAAGTTTGTGTCTCAGAGTCCTAAGATCCAGTGAGGAACATAGGTATTTGAACACCTTGCAATGTTGCAAGTTCTCCCACTTAGAAATCATGCAGGGGTCTGAAATTCACATTGTAGGTGCATTCCCACTGTAAAAGACAGAATGTAAAAAAAAAAAAATTAGGAAATCACATTGTATGATTTGTAAAGAATTTATTTGCTTTGCACTGCTGGACATAAGTTTTTGAACACATGGCAATCAGCAAGAATTCTGGCTCAAAGACCTGTTGCTCTGCCTTTAAGAAGTCCACCTCTACTCCACTTAGTAATCTTAATTAGTAGCACCTGTCTGAGCTCTTTAAAGACACCTATCCACCCCACAGTCAGTCAGACTCCAACTGCTGCCATGGACAAGACCAAGGAGCTGTCAAAAGAAACCAGAGACAAAATTGTGGACCTCCACAAGACTGGAAAGGGCTATGGGGAAATAGCCAAGCAGCTTAGTGAAAATATATCAACTGTTGGAGCAATTGTCAGAAAATGGAAGAGGCTAAATACGACTGTCAGTCTCCCTCAGACTGGGGCTCCATGCAAGATCTCATCTCGTGAGGGTATTACTGATGATAAGAAAGGTGAGGAATCAGCCCAGAACTACACGGGAAGAGCTGGTCAATGACTTGAAGAGAGCTGGGACCACAGTTTCAAAGGTCACTGTTGGTAGAACACTATGCCGTCATGGTTTCAAATCATGCATTGCACGAAAGGTTCCTCAAGTCATCACATGTCCAGGCCCGTCTGCAGTTTGCCAATGACCATCTGGATGATCCAGAGGAGGCATGGGAGAAAGTCATGTGGTCAGATGAGACCAAAGTAGAACTTTTTGGTCTAAACTTCCTTTGCCATGTTTGGAGGAAAAAGGAGGAGTTGCATCCAAAGAACACTTTCCCTACTGTGAAGCATGGGGGTGGAAACATCATGCTTTGGGGGTACTTTTCTGGGAAGGGGACACGACGACTGCACTGTGTTAAGTAGAGGATGAATGAGGGCCATGTGTTGTGACATTTTGAGCAGCAACTGCCTTCCCTCAGTCAGAGCATTGAAGATGGGTCGTGGCTGGGTCTTCCAACATGACAATGACCCGAAGCACACAGCCAGGATAACCGAGGAGTGGCTCCGTAAGAAGCATATCAAGGTTCTGGAGTGGCCTAGCCAGTCTCCAGACCTAAATCCAATTGAAAATCTTTGGAGGGAGCTGAAACTCTGTGTTGCTCAGCACCAGCCCCAGAACCTGACAGATCTAGGGAAGATCTGTGTGGAGGAGTGGGCCAACATCCCTGTTGCAGTATGTGCAAACCTGGTCAAGAACTACAGGAAACGTTGGATCTCTGTAATTGCAAACAAAGGCTTCTGTACCAAATATTAATACTGATTTTCTCAGATGTTCAAATACTTATGTGCAGCAGTGCAAAACAAATAAATTCTTTACAAATCATACAATGAGATTTCACGATTTTTATTTTTTTTTTTTACATTCTGTCTCACAGTGGGAATGCACCTACAATGTGACTTTCAGACCCCTCCATGATTTCTAAAGCCGGGCGTACACTGTGTGACTTTTTCACTTTTTTGAGCCAATTTTCCACTCGTGCGAGAATCCACGAGATTGGGGCGAGTTTTGCGCCGAGCGTCGTGTAGTGTACAGGGGGTTACGAGAGGCGATTAACACCACGTGACCAGCTGCCGATCAGCAGTCGTGAGCTCGCACAGACTTCTGGCGTGTTTGATATTTTGCTCGTCCCTCGTGAGGGTATCGCACTGTTGAAGTGGCGCTGCGAGCAGCTGCGACCCAAAAAGTATCAGAACCGCTCACGGCGCATGCGCAATCCTGCATCAACACCGCTCGCCCGCTATTTCCCTGATAACACAAATTGTTCGTTTTTATTTCTAAACATTTTTTTTACTCACAAAGATTGTCAAGAAAGCGTGTTTGTCGTGTTCATGTCAAATTAAACTGATCACAAAACACAGATTTACTTTCTTTATTTCGTTTTCCTCATCCAACCCCCATAAATCCCTGTGTGTCCTCCTGCAGCACTCCCGAAGGACAACAGGCAAAACAAGACAAAAAAGTCTGACGTGTTGAGTAAAAAGTGCTATTTTTAGCATATTTTTAGGTCCGATGTGTTGCTACCAGACGTACAGTGTGAGCAGTCAGGTCCCGTCCGAGAACTGGGTCGTACAGTGTGAGCACATGACTCGTGAGATCTGCTCTGCGAGGAAGTCGTACAGTTTGAGCTGAAGCCGAGTGCTACGAGTGAAAAAGTCGCAGAGTCCGCCCAGCTTTAGAGGGAGAACTTGCAAAATCACACGGTGTTCAAATACTTATGTTCCTCGCTGTAAGTGATGTTGGTACGAAACTCACTCCATAGCTCCACATGTCTCACATATAAATTCATTTGTTAAAGAATAATACTCTAAAATGGAAAACAAACATTTTTGTGGACCAAAACTTTTGAGTTTCACCGACTAAAACAGACTAGTATTAAAGCTAAGATGCCTGGCAGAAAGCACTGCTCAGTATGAGCAGCCATCCCCGGCCCTTAGTCCTAACCTTGAGGACACTTACATCAATATAAACGACACTAATAAAAGGACCCTTTGCCTAAAGGGACAATATGTGGTTTTTACTGTTAATCTCAGGAAATATCTATCTCCCGGGTGTAAAATACACAAGTATGGGTCTAAGTCTGGGGGAGTTGCTTCTACGGGAGCCCGTGAGGACAAAACGCATTTACTGATCCCCTCGCCCTTTACAGGAAGTTTAAATGAAGAGCTCTATGAAGACACTGAACGGTGGTGGCTAGGTTTAGCTACAGGAGGGTCTTTGTTGACATCATCATTCATCTTTGTGTGCATGTGGCTGTAGCAGAAACAGATATGGCCTGCTGTCAATACACAACCAACGTACACTTTCATAAGAACTTACGGGCGAAATCCTCGATATGTAAACGCTTTAAAGTCTACAGACAAGAGGAGGTTTAGAGAGAAGCTTAACATCTGCATCAAAGACAAAACTGAAGTTGTTTAAAGCCCGTATGAGCTCTGGGATGATGGGAAATGGTCCAATTCACAGTTTTTTCCCCACAATTTGCTGAGGAGACATTTATTCTTAACAGAAAGCCCTGGACCCTTCACTCATAAAAATGAAAGGCTTTCAAACATCCGGAGGCCTACTCTTTTATTTTTTTAAGGAAAGTTGGACCGACCTCTTCTGAAAACAGAAGTCAGCCCCGATGAGCTGAGTTACAGCGTTATTAGTCACAAGGACTGAACAAAATGAGCCTCACAAACTGTCCGTCGCTGCAGGAATCCAGGCTTTCTCCGGAGAGTCCAGGTCGTCTGCAATCGACTCATTTGTATTTCACGCTCCTCACGGAGGAAATTCCGCTAAAACGTTTTATCAAGCTTCCCACGGGCGTATAAAAATTATGACTGATGACATAGAGGTAATCAGCAGACCTGATGGAGGATGCCAGCTAGGACCAATAAAATGCACCAAGGTTTATTACATTTCAAACAAATGAAGATGCATCAGAAAGCGATGAGATGTTCAATAACTACATGTGATATAGTTAAAGATGGTGTGTAGACAGGGAGTGATTGACTCTGCGGAGCCTTTTTCATGCATGGTTGTTGTGTTGTTGTTTACATGCTTTGTATGTACGCAAGGTGTGTTGAGTGCCACAGAACGAGGCAGCTTCAGGTAGCCCTGCAGCTCAGAGTCTGGATCACACGTTGGATCTGTTACAGGATGCTGTTAAGAGTTCTGGCTGGTTCAGAGCAGCTTTTAACCATCCTGGTGTTTGTTTGTAGTCTTTTCAGTCTGATCCCGTCCTGTTTGTGTTTTGGTCCGGTCCTAACGGATCTGTGCGCTCTGGACTGCTGCCAGAACATCGGAACCCCTCGACCTCCCACTGACTGAATATTACTTTTATTGGCTGTAAATTAAAATTCCCCCCGAACTGTGGGAAGGATTCAAGCTGACAGGTGTTTACAGAAAACGGAAACCCAGTTTTCCCAGGCTTTCCTACAGGAATTGAATGCAGCATGCCTGTGGACCGTTTCAGTGTATTTTTTTGGAGCTTCTCGACTCCGTTACGCAGCGCGCGACTGCTTCGTGTCATTTAGACCAGGAGCACGTTCCAGCCCACAGCGGTCGGGTTCTCGTTCAAGGGTCTTCTGGGTTCGGTCCACGGAGGCCTCCACTGACCACCTGCTGGAGATGAGCATCCGAGAACCAGTCCCTGTTCTGGAATAGTCGTCTGTTGATGAGTAGATCGATTGGAACCGGTTCTTCTGCCGCCCTCGGCTCCTTAAAGATGGACAGCTCGGTCCGGTGTTTCCACGCAACAGCGCAGCGGCTGCTGGGATCCATCTAGATCTGCTCTGCTCCCAAAGACATGGAGCGACGCGATGAGCACCAGGATGACTTGGGTAAGAAGGTTCGACCCAGAGATGAGAGGTTCCTCGGGCTGAGATCTGGTCCATGGCGGGCTCAGAGATCCTGGAGGACCGCCATGGAGCTCTTTCTTCGGAACCGCTCAGCTTGTCTTACTGGTGGTTCGTGTGCAGAGAGACTCATCTGAATTAGACAGGAGTTTAGTGCTCGCCCCCTAATCGGAAGGTTGCTGGTTCGAGCCCCGCTCAGTCTGTCGCTGTCGTCGTGTCCTTGGGCAAGACACTTAACCCACGTTGCCTGCTGGTGGTGGTCGGAGGGACCGGTGGCGCCAGTGCTCGGCAGCCTCGCCTCTGTCAGTGCGCCCCAGGGCAGCTGTGGCTACATCGTAGCTCATCCCCACCAGTGTGTGAATGTGTGTGTGAATGGGTGAATGACTGATTGTGTTGTAAAGCGCCTTGGGGGGTTCCAGGACTCTAGAAGGCACTATGTCAAATACAGGCCATTTACCATCTGCTGGCTGCTCACTGGATGCTTTAATTATCATTCAAACAAACGAACTAAACCAGGCTTTATGTTCTCTGACCATTTAGTCCCAGCAGAGACAGAGGAAGGGCTGTCCAGTACCAGTACCGGTACCAGTCTGTTTAGGTCCCAGTGAGCACGGTGGGTTCTAAATGACCTGCACACTAGTGATGGGAATTCCGGCTCTTTTTATAGAGGCGGTTCTTTTGGCTCAGCTCACCAAAAAGAGCCGGCTCTTTCGGCTCCCAAGTGGCTCCTCAGATTTTCTGTTGCATAGAGTACATTTATAACCAAAATGATGCTAAACTATATGTAAAATAATTTACTAATGTAAAAAAGCAATATATCAAATATTTATCATTTCTATGGATTTAATAACTGAACACTTTAAGAAATCTCCACTTTCCGACTGCTGGTGCTCATTTTCTCACTGTCTTTGTCGCGCTCTCCTCCCTCTCGCTCACCTTTTTCTTCTTCCTCATTCCCTCTCGTCTCCCTCCTCCCACATGTGCTCTGCTGTGTGTCTTGAGTCTGATCCTCCCTCTTCCCCGCCCCTACTGCTCTGTGTGTGGACAGTCTGAACACGCAGTTACACATGTTGACCAATCGCCTGTAGCTTCCACCAAGGCGGGGGGGGGGGGGGGGGACGGCTCCCAATGACGAGCCGGCTCCCGTCGTTCACTTCAAAGAGTCGGCTCTTAGAGCTGGTTCGTTCGCGACCGACACATCACTATTGCACACTCCTGCTGCACACACCTTGTTCAGTGACTAAAGCACAGATGTTGTCATGGTAACAGAATAGTGTGTAAATCAGGATTTATCTCAACAAATTGATTTCCTTCTTTCCTAATTCATTTTCTCTCTCCCTTTCCTTACATTTTTTTCTTTTCTCCTTTTAAACATATTTTTAATAATTTTTAAAATCTTTTTATACTTATTTATTTTTTTGTGTGCCTTGGGATTTTGATGTCTTGAGACGCCATATAAAAGCGTGTCTTCCATCAGATTTCAGCAGTGACATCACGTGTTTTACCAAACTCCTAAAGCTGCACAAAATGAAGAGTAGGGTGTTTACCCACGGGAATGCAACAGCTGACATAATAAACCTTATCATTGCCATGGCAACACTCAGATCATCTATATCTGCACCAGTAGTTACTATTAGTAACCAGATCTTCACCGACACGCTGCACAGCAGCAATACCACATCAAGAGATTAGGAAGAAACTAGAATCATATTACAGTAAGGCACGAGGAAGACACGGGACGGGACTGTAGAAGTGGTTCTTTTTAAATGATCGAGGTTCTGACCTGATCAAATGTTGACAAGTAGGTTGGTTAGGGGCTGCAACTGCAGATGCATGCTGAGAACGCCAAGGAACATTTGGTTTTTAACCTGAGAGGATGGAGAATGGACATGAAAAAGTCCTGGAGAGCCAGACCAGGAAGAGTTTTGTTAATACGAGAAGTCAGTGCTGTTGGATGGCACCAGTGTTATGTTTGACCTAATTTTCACCAGAAACTGTGCCATAGACACAATCTCTGTCCCACCGCTGCATCTTTCCGATCATTACTTCATCCATTTCAGCACGACTCTACAAGAGAGGTCCACTGCTTCCTCCCAATGGTCTCATTCCGCCGCAACCTCCGCAATCTGGCACCCAAACACTTCTCCTGTCTTGTTGCCTCCACTCTTCCATCTCCCAGCACATTCTCTGCTTATGAAGTGAATGATGCCACCGAGTCTCTCTGCTCCACACTCTGCTCTTGTCTTAACAACTTGTGCCCTTTAGCCACTAGACCAGCTAGATCCTCTCAGTCGCACCCTTGGCTAAATGATACCCTTCGGTCTCTACGCACCAATCTTAGAGCTGCGGAACGGAAATGGCGCAAAACAAAAGATCCTGGTGATCAATTGAAATTTCATGAATTACTGTTCTCATTCTCTGCCAGCACCACTGATGCAAAGAAAGCTGTCTACACTGACAAAATTCTCAGCTCTACTGACTCTCAGAAACTATTTTCAACATTCAAAACAATGCTCAACCCTCCATCTCCACCTCCTACCAACAATCTATCAGCTGACACCTTTGCCTCATTCTTCACTGACAAAGTGGCAGCTAGGGCTGCACGATATTAGGAAAACCTGCGATATTCGATAACCGTGCTTAATATTGCGATATCGATATTACTCGCGATAAATGAACAAATACTAAAGTATGCAGTGTTGATGTCGTCTGGCGTGTGATGTCTGCTCTGGGTTCAAAGCAAACAACAACTAATGCATGAATTCCATTACAACATAACATTTTTTTTGCAAAAACATGCAGCTGCACCTGCTACTGTATTAGCAGCAAAACAACAAACTGCATGCATGCAGTTTCTCAGTGACTTTAAAACATCACCTCCACCATAAAACTTTTTCTGATGCTCCAAATACAGAAAAACATCCCATACCAGGGTCTTTGAATAAATAAAAAAAATCAGAAAATAAGTTTAAATGTTAAATAATAGTTAACATCACTTAAATGCAACCGCAAATTCTCTCATTGCTACTGAACATTTTCTCCACTTATGTGGTTATGATATAAGGCTGTTGTGAACTGTGCTGGGCCAAACTAGGACAATATTAAGATTTTCTGAGGGAAAGAGAAAAACAATTGTCTACCTTTCAGAAGAGGAACTGGCAAAAAAACTACATGGAAAATATGTGAAAACGTTTGGTTTTACCCCAAATTGAAAAAGTTTACCTAGATCTTAAAAAGCAGCTCAGATGATGAAACTGCAACTATGATTCTGATAACAAGCTAACAAATTGAACTAGCTCCTCTTAAGATAACCGGCTAGCAGAGCTTCTGACTGACTCAGTTTCTGTGCAGCAGAAAATCAATTATCCTGATTAACAAGGTTATAAACGCTCATAAATGAAAAATCACTTTGATGTGTGGGGGAACTTTTCCAGGCCCTCTTTAGCAGGGTGGGACTGGGAGGAGAGTGCTGTAGCCTTTTAGCTGGAAGCTAACCGGAGCCTGGGGCTAACGGTGGGTTGGTTCACCGGCACGTGTCGGAGTCAGCTCGGTTATTATCAGCTGCTTAACGACACCGAGCTGACTCACGTTCACGTTTGAAAGCAGCGCTGATTCCAGAAACCTCAGCACAAAGTGCGTTCGTTAATCTGAGCCAGCATGACGAACAAGGGAAGCGAGCGGCAGCGGGGGCGGAGCAGAGATAGTGGAATTTTGGGGTAAGGGTCTACGTAGGGGGCGGGCGTATTACGTGAACGGAACCATCTGATTGGCCGCATATCAGAAGGGCTACATTTGATTGGTCAAATAATACTTCCGTGTAAAAAAACAGAGCTGGTTTACAAAAAGTTGATGTATGACACGTATGGAAATGTTTGAACCAAACATTTATCGCCATTTTTGACGTGCTTTACGATGGGCATATCGCACGTCCTGTTATCGCGATGACGATAATTTTTCTATATATTGTGCAGCCCTAGTGGCAGCTATAAGCAAACAGTTTACTCAGCTGGCCACTTCTGAACATTTGCTACCACAAACTCCTTCTAGCCCAACCATCTCAAGCCCTACTGCTTCATTTTCCTCTTTTTCCCCTCTCACTGAGAACTGTGTGTCCAAGCTTCTCACGTGCAGCCGCCCTACTACATGCCCACTCGACCCCATTCTGACTAAGCTGCTCCAAGCTATTGCTCCTACAGCAGCCGCAGCAGTCACACGTGATCAACACATCACTGACATCCGGTACATTTCCCACCTCTCTCAAGCATGCTCAGGTTAAACCACTGCTAAAACAAATCCATCTCTTCCTCCAAATCATGTGGAGAACTACCAACCTATCTCTCTCCTCCCTTTTCTGTCCAAAATCATTGAAAGGGTGTTTTTCAAGCAGATCACAGAATACCTCTCACAAAACTGTCTGCTTGACCCTTACCAATCTGGGTTCAAAAGGGCCACTCCACTGAAACTGCTCTGCTAGTAGTGACGGAATCCTGAAAAGAAGCTAGAGTGACTGCCAAATCCTCAGTGCTTATCCTGCTCGACTTATCAGCTGCATTTGACACTGTCAACTATGGCTTCCTTTTGTCCACACTCTCTAGCATGGGCATCACAGAGAAAGCACACACCTGGTTTGAATCGTACCTCACAGGACGATCATTCAGTGTATCTTAGTAAGTAAGTAAGTAAGTAAAAGTTTATTTATATAGCACCTTTCACAGATATAAATCACAAAGCGCTGTACAACATGATAAAGATCAGGGCAAATACCTCTAACCAATAAAAACATCAGAAAAACAATAGCAGTGATAAACGTAGAAAATAAAATCATGAGTATAAACAAAGTGAAGGTGTGAACCCGAACAAAGCCATCTTTTTGAAACATTTAGGGAGGGAACGCCTGGATGAAAAGGTGAGTTTTTAGATGATTTTTAAAGACCTCTACGAGATGGAGATTTGAAGGTAGACTGTTCCAATGTCTGGGTGCAATAGTCTGAAAGGCCCTGTCCCCTTTGGTTTTCAGTCTGGTTCGAGGAACAGCCAGGAGGTTTTCAGATGTGGATCTAAGGTTCCGAGAGGTGGTGTGTGGGGATAAAAGCTCAGATAGGTAGCTTGGAGCCTGGTTGTTAAGAGCTCTATAGGTCAGGACTAAACTTTAAACTGAATTCTATATTCTACCTGGAGCCAGTGGAGGGACTGTAAAACTGGAGTGATGTGAGCTCGTCTGCTGGATTTGGTTAGGAGTCTGGCTGCTGCATTTTGGATGGCTTGAAGGCGTGAGAGGGAGGTTTTGCTGAGACCAGTAAAAAGAGTGTTACAGTAGTCTAAGCGTGATGACACAAAGGCATGGTTTATTTTTTCCAGATCTGCAGTAGAAACCAGTTTACGGACTTTTGAAATGTTTCTCAGTTGAAAGAAACAAGAGCGGCAGATGGTTTTGACATGTGAGTCTAAACTTAAAGCTGGATCAAAAATAACTCCTAGGTTTCTAATGTTGGCCTTGGCTGATGGGCAAAAAGAGGCAATTTCTTGCTCGATTTTTGGCTGAAGTTCCGGGGGTGCAGCGATCAGGGTCTCTGTCTTGTTAGCATTGAGGACAAGAAAGTTGCTGGACAGCCAGTTACTGATCTGGGTCAGGCAGAGTACAAGTGTGGCCAGCCTGTCCAACTGGTGTGGCATAAAGGACATATAGAGCTGAATATCATCAGCGTAGATGTGGTAGGAAATGTCTGGGAAAGACTGAATGATGCCAGCTAGGGGAAGAGTATAGAATGCGAATAGTAGAGGCCCTAGAACTGAACCTTGTGGGACCCCGCATGATAGAGAGGCAGTATCTGAAGAGAAGGTTTCGGACTTCACTGTGAATGTTCTGTTAGTGAGATAGGAAGAGAGCCAGTCTAGAGCAGAACCTGAAATCCCAACCAGGGCATTTAACCTGTTTAGTAGAACGTTGTGGCCTACAGTGTCAAAAGCTGCACTGAGGTCAAGCAGGACCATGACAGAGCATTTCCCTGCATCAGCAGCCATCAGGAGGTCATTATGCACCCTTACTAGAGCAGTCTCAGTTGAGTGCTGCTTCAGAAAGCCAGACTGGAAGGGGTCAGAGATCTTTGACTTAGAAAACCAGGATCTGAGTTGGGTTTCAACCACCTTCTCAAGTACTTTGCTGATGAAAGGTAGCTTAGAAATGGGCCTAAAGTTACTGGTGGAGCTGGCGTCAAGGTTGGGTTTCTTTAAGAGAGGAGTCACTACTGCATTTTTAAAGTAAGATGGAACACAGTCTTGGCTCAGTGAGCTGTTGATTATAGTCAACAGAGATGGACTGATAGAGGCAAGGGACCCGACTAAAACAGAGGGAGTTAAGATATCTGATGAGCATGATGAGAGTTTCATCTGACTGAGGTTAAGTCATTTAGTGTAATTGGCTGAGGTTAAGTCATTTAGTGTAATTGGGGAGAAGGAGGTGAAAGACTCGGAGCACTGGGGGGCCTCCCCTCCTGAGGGGGCGAGGGCTGGTGGAATGCTGGATCTCAGATTCAGCACCTTGTTTTCAAAAAAGTGGAAAAATCTGTTACAGTCATCAGCTGAAGATAGCTGAGCCTGCTGCGGAGGAGAAGACACGATGCTGGAGATGGTATCAAACAAAACCTTAGGATTATTCTTATTTTGACATGTGAGGTTGCTGAAGAAAGAAGACCTGGCATTTTCTACAGCTTCGTTGTATGACTCGAGAAGTTCTTTAAAATATTCGCGATGAACAACCAGACCTGTCCTCTTCCACCTTCGTTCCGCTTTTCTATAGGAGTGTCTAAGTTCAAGAATCTGGTTGTTCAGCCAGGGTGAACTAGAGGCACTGGAACTGCGGCTGGTTTTGTAAGGGGCGACCTGATCTAGAATTTTGAGGCAGTGATCATTAAATGAGTTGGTAAGGAGCTCTATCTTGGCTTGGACAATCCTCTACTGTGCACCATCTTGCCACAGGAGTCCCCCAGGGCTCTGTACTAGGACCTCTTCTCTCTGCCATACACACCACCTCACTGGGTGAGATCATTCGATCACATGGCTTCTCCTACCACTGCTATGCAGACGACACCCAGCTCTATCTGTCTTTTTCACCAGACGACTACACTGTCTGCGCGAATATCAAACTGTCTCTCTGACATATCAAAATGGATGAAATCCCACCATCTCCAACTCAACCTCTCTAAAACTGAACTACTTGTCATCCCAGCAAAACCATCCATACAGCACAATATCTCAATCCAAAATGACTTCCTATCTCTGGCTCCTTCAAAGGCAGTTTGAAATTTGGGTGTTGTGATTGCCTGACCTTTAAAGATCATGTTGCCTCTGTTGCTTGTTCATGCTGCTGTGCGCTGTGTAACATATGAAAAATCAGACCATACCTAACACAACATGCCACCCAGCTCCTTGTGCAATTTACTGTCATCTCCTGCCTCGATTACTGCAATGCCCTTCTAACTGGTGTTCCAGGCTGTACTGTGAGACCTCTTCAAATGGTCCAGAACGCAGCGGCGCGTCTGGTCTTCAATCAGCCAAAAAGAGCACACGTCACCCCTCTGTTCATTGAGCTCCACTGGCTACCGCTAGCAGCACGCATCAAATTCTAATTGCTAACACTAGCGTACAAAGTCCGAGATGGTACGGCTTAGGGTTGTCACGGTAACCGGTATAGCGGTAAACCCCGGTAAAAAAGTTGACAATAAAAATAACCGTCCAGTTTTTAAAAAACTATATTATCTCGGTGGGTTTACCGTGGCCGCGGTTTCGGCGCGATGACCCTTACCAGCCACCGTCGCTTCAGCTGAAGTTCCCGCGGCGCGCACACGCACTTTTTAGTTTGCAACGGCACCAAAACTTTGAAGCTGAAATAATGGCCGAAGGAGGAGACGGCAGCGCCCAGGACATCCATCAGCCCTCAAAGAAGACTAAATCGGAAGTATGGGCATATTTGGGATTTCTGAAAAATGCTGAGGGACAGTTAATAGAAGACTGCTATCCCGTTTGCAGAACGTGCAGGAAACAAGTGTCTGCAAAAGGTAACACTTCGAATCTAATGGCACATCTGTGTGACGATCACCCACGTCTCAACAGCCAGTGCAAGGTAAGTTAACATTAGCATTTTAGCTGAAATGCATGACGTGAGGACTTTTGGTTGAGGGAGAATGCAACGAGTCACTATATACTGCAGCCGCAGCGTCCTCTGCCAGCATTTAAACCGTGTCACGGACACCCTGTTGCTGGATGAAGCATCTTATTTGTTGATGATGAAGAGAAATATACAATTAGTTCCTTGTCATTGATTTGTTTACTTATTCAATGCCATTTATACTTGAACATTTGGATTTGATTACATAGTGTAGTAGTTATTTTAGTAATTTGTTTAAAGTGGCTATTTGTTTTAAATACATATTTTTTAAGGTTGACTTGTACAGTGCTCAAGTCAAGTGTGGACTGGAGTTTTAGATTTTCATTTTGATAATGAAGAAAACAAGTATATGAGAAAACAAGTGGTGTTTCTTTGATTTGTTTACATATTGTTTATGTTTTGAATGTTTGGATTTGTATAATTTAAACCTGCACTGACTACTGTAACATGTTCCAGAAAAATAAGCTATTTGTTCCTTTACTTGTGAAAAGTTGCACTTTTGCTAAGGCTTTGTGTTATTTTAGGTTTAATAAACACTGTTAAACATTTTCAAAACTATTTCAGTTTGTGTAGAACAGGACTATCGATGCTTTCTGAACATATGCAACACCGTTTAAAAAATACCGCGATAATACCGAAAACCGTGATAATTTTGGTCACAATAACCGTGAGGTTAAATTTTCATACCGTGACAACCCTAGTACGGCTCCCATCTAACTGAATCCTCTTGCAAAGGCTTACGTCTCGGCCCAGCCGCTCCGGTCATCACAGGATCGTCGGCTAGCAGTGCCTACACCATGCTCAGGACAATCCAGACTCTTCTCATGCATCGTTCCACAAATGTGGAATGACCTTCCAAGCACGACCAGAACAGCGGCTTCCTTTTCAATTTTCAAGAAACTCCTGAAGACCCTGCTCTTCAGAGAGCATCTTCTAAACTAGCACCCTCCCTGCACCCATCCCACCTCTCTACCTTCCACTCCTTATTCCCTCCTCTCCATGATTGATGTCAGGTTGTTGTTGTTGTTGTTATTGTTGTTGTTAGCCTCAAGGGCAACATGCTGATTATCACTTGTAAGTCGCTTTGGACAAAACCGTCTGCTAAATACATAAACATAAACAAACAAACATGTTTGTGTTTCCTCTCAGGGTTAACTTTCTGTAGGACCTGTAGACGGTGGAACAAGGCCTCATCTAAACCCTTAAATAAGGAGCTGTGGTCCTCTCAGTATGTTTGGGATAGAAGGACTTTACTCCTCATAAGAGTCCGTCTTTTTTTAATCAGAGAATTGACTGAGTGGTGCTGAAGGACCCAGAGTACCTCAGGGTCTGCAGACCCAAACCGTGACATTTGTTGCTTTCAGTTCTGATGTGACTTGTACTGGTTTCCTGGCTCAGATATTTCTGATGCAAACTGGGCCTCATTACTGGCTGCCATCATGAAATGGAGCTCTACTGATATTGTGGTTCTTTTTCCTTATCAAAAACAAGAAAGAGACAGGTTCTTTCCAAACTCAGCGGGGGGCATTTATTTACACAACTCATCCATACATCACCAACACTTCACAGGGGACAGCGTCCAGCTTCGATCTAACCACCTCGGCTGGAGATCCTTCTGCAAAAGCCCCCTCTCCTACACCACGCAGCATCAGTTATACTATTCAACCCCCACCTCCCTTTTGATTCTGAGAAATGATGGGGTGCTACTTCCACATCCTAATATGGTCAAAAGTAGTTGAAACTTACATAAGCTGGGCAGATCAACATGTTTTTGGAGCATGTACTCAGCAGCTGGGCTGCCTGATAACCGGCTGGCATCGATGAGCAACATGTCAACATGCACGTACACAAAACACTGCTTTTAGCTCCTACAGATCCCCCCCATGGGGGTGTCCACCCCCATTAATAAGCTGGCTACATAGCATATAACTTAACACATAAGTGAACGTTAACATAAACCAGTAAATGGGCGTCGAATGGCAAAATGACAAATACACTACAAACTTCAACCAAACTATATAGGCATATATGTAACGACGAAGTAACTGCAAACCAACACTTGGATGAGTACACAAAGTAAGTATCAGCTTCAAAACACAATATGGAATGTGACGTCTTTAACCAGCTCAGTCACATCAAAATGCATGCGCAAACTGTAAGGGGGCGAAAACCTGTCCGCTGTTCTTAACAGGAAAAATTCCCCCTTGACCTCCTGGCCCCAAAACAGGACGGTCACATAAAGCACAGAGTGAGCATGCAAGCCTAGCCTAAGTATATGGCAGACATTAGGTAACAGTGAATTAACAAAAGAACGCACGTAAGAGAAAACAAACTGATGAAACCTTCCAACAGAGAACAAAATCATAAGCATGATCGAGCATTAATTACCCTTAGCAATATTGCAACCAGTAACTGTACGTGAATATGCAATCAAAAATACAAACTCATGTGAAATAAATGATTGACGTGGATACTAATGAACGACTAGATGATGTCGCTGTGACTAAACCTATAAAAGTTAAACACAACAGGAGGTGTAATGAATATACTCAACGTAACAACACAACTGCTCAACTGAAATAGAGAACGGAGTCAGAGTCCCAGCTGCAGAACTGAAAAAGAAATGGAGTGAAGAAAACATAAGAGTCAAGTTCAGTTTTATTGATGACTGCTGCAGGGGTCTTGCCGCTGGAAGAGGACTTTGAGGCCGATTCCTTAGTCGAGTGCATGTAACCACAACAGCAACATCTATGATGAGACGCAAAGATTACTCCGCCGTTGTCCCATCAGCCGTCCCATTCTTCAGGCACATTGGGTGTCGTGCTGAGTCCATTGCGGCCATTTCCATTTGCACATATTGAGACGACGCAGCAAGGTTCATTTGGGCAGCCAGAGTTCGCTCCCACAGTCTCCTCACAACAGGTAGGATGCAACATGCCAATAGAGAAATCAGAATTAGTACTACTATTGCACTAATTCCTGCTTTTACCAAAATAGCTCCCCACTGACCCAATTTGAGGGCTAAGGAGTCTAAGGACCAGCTTTCCCTGCCTGCATTCTCCTTCAGCTCTATCTTTAAATCTTTCAATTTCCTCATGCCTTCAGTAAATGCACCATCAGGGGCCGTATTACTTGGAATGTAGGTGCAACACTCTTGCCCACTGGAGTTCAGAAACTTACAGAGCCCACCTTTCTCGGCCAGCAACCAGTCCAAAGCCTGGTCATGCTGCAAAGTCATTTTGACTGTGGCATGAAGTTGTTCACCCAAGAGGCCAAGGTTATTTACTGTGTAATTTAAGATTCTTTGCTGATTAAAATAAACATAGTTGATCCATTTCACATTCTTATTTATTGTTATCCAAGGAAGAATTGACTCTAAACCTGCTATTACCTCATCTCTTGCTTGAAATTCTATGGGAATTCCTGTTGGCAGTCCTATGGCGTTTAAATGCACTTTATGATCAAACACATCATACCTCTTTGTCCTACGTCTATTGGTAGTCTCCAACTGAAGTAATTCACTCACACCTTCATGCAAGATAGTCACTGGAACTTTCATACGTACTAGCGTACACAACCCAACCCAAAAACTTGGCAAAACATTCATTAGAACATCACCACCACACATCCAGTAGCTGTCGGCCACTGGAATGTCTTGCTCACCTATGAGATCCAGAGTGGGGATCGTCATCGATATGTTATCACAGTCCTGACTAAGAGTTACAGGGTTTTCATACCAAACAGGGGTATCAATGAGAAGTGGCGTCATATTTGCATGCGGGAACCAGGATAATACCCAAGTGACGTTACAGTTGACAGATGTATTACCTACGTCCACTCCTCCATCGTCAGCGAAACCTCCGCTTGCAAAACATTCATAATCAGCACTATAATCAATTTTGTAGTCCGTTGGAGGACCATTTTGGTCTGTTTGGATCGCAAATTCAGCACATTCCTCTAGGATGTTATATTCTGCATATTTTTCAACATATTTGTACTTATCTTGCGTACCATGGAGCAATCTGCATTGGAATCCACACAATGGCATCTTAAGAAGAGGTGGAATCTTTTTATTTATCTCTATTACCTTTCTAGTCTTACATGTGCGTTGTTGTGTAATGGCACACTCACTAGAAGTATACTTTTCCGGAACAACCTCAGGTAACATTCCGGGTGCTTGAGCGCACACTATGCAGTCATTAGGAGTCATTTCTCTTGTCGTATACAAAGCCCATTTATACCAACTATTTTGCATGGCGACATCCCAAAGCCTATCCTCTATAGCCAATGGTCTGCCCGCTCTAGGGGAGATAGGCCCTGTGTTACTGCCGGACCTAGGTCTAATTGGCCCAAATAGTGGCTTAGGTACAGCTTTGCGATTGGTCACTTCTTGTTCATTTTGTCCTTTCTGAGTGAGATTACGAACATGGTTACTACCAGAGGTTGCAGTGGGAAAGCCAGATTTCACAGCTACACCTCCTGTGGGAGTTGTAGTACTGACAGGTGGCTTAGCGTTTACGCTTCTCAGCTTGCTAATTGGCGTTGTTTTAGATCTTGAAATCAGTGGAGTCACTAGCTGTAAAAAAGAGGAAGAGCTCCAGTCGGCCCTCACCTCTCCGACAGGGGCTGTGGTAGTCAAAACATCAGGGATCACAGTAGCAGTAGCGCTAGTAGTTAAAACATTACTTGGAACTGTGGTTATAACACCAGTTTTAACAATTGCTACGTCGAATGCAGGCAGGGATGCCGACCTATGTTGCATCCGGCCTGCTGAATTGTACTTAACTTGATCATGGTATGCTGCCTCGTCGTTGGCCAAGTCGTCTGGCGTATGCTCTTGTGATGGGTCGACGAGTTGCTCCTCGGCCATCGTCTCCATCTTCACCTCCTCCAGCACCATCATCAGACCCCCTAGTGTTATCCAAAACAGAACTGTCATCAGGCTTAGCACGCCCTTCTTTCCTCCGGCCATCATGCCGGTTTGTTACGTTAGGCACAATACTGCCCTGAGTTTTGTCTTTGACTTTCGTGCAGTGCGTCAGATGATGCCACGTCGATCCTCCTTCGACCTGGACTGCTGTTGGCGTTGCTCGAACCACTTTGTAGGGACCCTCTCGTCGCGGTTCGTGCCACTTCCTCCTGAAAACTTTGATGTACACCTGGTCTCCAGGAACTACCGGCCCGTCTGCGCCTGCGCTAGAGACGAGCTCCTTTCTCTTTTCCTGCAAATAGATGGCTTTATGGATGCTGGTTAGTTGCTTGATATAGCTTTTGAATTCAAGCTCTAGCTGTTCCAGCGAAGGCCCCTTGTGGGGTCCTCTAAGCTGAGGAGCTGGCATTGGCCTGCCTGTTAGGACCTCATGAGGTGAAAGATGCGTGCTTCTGTTAGTTTGCATGCGATAGCTCATTAAGGCAAGCGGCAATGCATCAACCCAGTTAAGGTTAGTACAAGCACAGATTTTGCAGATTTTAGACTTCAACGTCAGATTCGCTCGCTCGACCATCCCTTGGCTCTGGGGGTGATAAACTGATCCTAATCGTTGCTTTATCCTTAGTTGTTGCAACACACCTTTAAGGACTTTTTCAACAAAAGCAGGACCATTGTCCGAGCTTATTTCCGACGGGATACCAAAGCGAGGAATCACTTCTCTGACTAGAAACTTTACCACTGTTTCTGAACCTAGATCTTTAGAGGGAACAGCTTCGATCCACCGACTGAATCTGTCAATGATCACCAGCATGTACCGTTTCCCATGCACAGACTTAATCATGTCAACATAGTCAATGACCAAATGTTTGAAAGGACCTTCGGGCACTGGAATGTGTCCCGCTGGGACTGTGATGCCCTTTTTTACATTGTTCTCAGCACAAATGTCACACTGATCTATTACTTCCTCAACCATGGCTTTTAGGTATGGTGACCAGTAACCTTGTTTGTTAAGTCTTTTCAGCACCTCTGCACGACCACAATGATCAGGACCGTGGCTTTCCGAGATTAGCATCGTCAGCAAGGAGACAGGTGCAACGATCAAGCCCTCATGAGACCTCCACAAGCCGCTTGAGTCCATTGTTGCACCTCTTCTTCTCCAACACTGCTGCTCGCTTTTCTCTGCCTTTTCCTGAATCAGAATGATGTCTTCTGGTGTTATTGCAGGCTCTAATGATATTACAGGTGCCAAAATGGCTTCTTCACACCTGGAGGCAGATTTTGCCGCCTCATCTGCTGCATTGTTGCCTCTGATGACATCACAGTTACCCTTGCGGTGCGCAGGGCACTTTACAATGGCCAGTTTCGATGGAAGCATCATTGCTGAGATCAGCTCGTTGATCTGCTTTCCATGAAGGATGGGTGTACCATCCGTCTTCTTAAAACCTCTTTGTCTCCACACACTTCCAAACAGGTGACAAACACCATGGGCGTATGCAGAGTCAGTGTAAATAGTTGCTACCTGGCCACTTGCCAACTTGCAAGCTTCGGTCAGGGCTTTGAGTTCCGCTAGCTGCGCAGAACAGGGTTGGTTACACTTTTCAGCTTTTACTGTTTCAAATCTGTCATCTACTTTTTCCACAACAGCAAACGCTGCATGGTTTCCTAAGTAGTCTCTAAAACATGAACCATCAACAAAATAGGTGACATCAGATTGGTCGAAAGGGGTAGATTCCAAATCAGGCCTTAGCTTAGTGTATCTAGATACCTCGGCTATGCAGCAATGTGGTTCTCCTTCAAACTCAAAGGGAACACTGTTAGCAGGGTTTGCTGCGGTACACCTCTTTATGACAACGTCAGGATATGTCAGTAGTGGCATATACTGCAGGCATCTTGCTTGGTTTAACACAAACTTCCCTCGGTTGATTAGTTCAGATATTTTGTGATGTGTGTAGATGGTCACAGGATATCCCATTGTTATCACTGAGGCTTTCTCATAAGCATAATGCAAAGCAGCCAATCCTTGATAACAAGGGGGCCATCCCTGTGCCACATTGTCAAGTTTTGCACTGTAGTACGCAATAGGTTGTTTCCGACGTCCACTGCATGTGTCCTGCATTAACACTGCAGAGGCATACATGTCATGTCTGTTTGCGACGTACAGCAAAAATGGTTTTGTGTAGTCAGGTGTTGCTAAACTTGGCGCAGTTTGCATGTCTTGTTTGATGGTTTCAAAAGCTATCTTAGCTTCATTTGTCCATTTTAGAGTCGATTTTAAAGACTCACTTCCAGCATCTTTAATCAGTGCCCTAAGTGGTGCGGTTTTTTCAGCATAGTTTTCAATCCACTCGGAGTTAAAACCAGTCATTCCCAGAAATGTCATCATTTGTCCGACAGTTTGTGGTTGTGGAGCTTTGCTCACACCTTCCACGTGTTCTGGTGAGATGGCGACAGTCCCATGGGAGATTACTCTCCCTAGGTACTCTACCTGTGGTTGGCAGTACTGAAGCTTTGTTAGAGAGGCTTTGTGTCCTCCCCGAGCTAACTTCTGTAGGACTTTAATGGAGTCACGATGACAATCATCGATTGTTCGTGCGCAAATCAGTAGGTCATCAACATACTGAATCACAGTGCTGTTCACCTCGATGCCTTCGAGGCTCTGTTTCAAAATCTGATTAAAGATGTGTGGACTGTGTTTTAGCCCTTGTGGTAGCCTTCTGTACGTGAGCTGTCTCCCACGAAACGTGAAAGCAAAAAGATATTGTGATTCTTTGGCCAATGGGATGCTAAAAAATGCTGAACACAGATCAATTACCGTGAAGTATTTAGCTTCCCCATCAATGTTACTCAGTAATGTGCTTGGGTTTGGCACGTCTGCGTCAAAGTCAGTGATCACTTCATTTACAGCTCTTAAATCATGTACCAGTCGGTACTTGAGCTTGTCTGCTTTTAGCACTGGCAGAATTGGAGTGTTACATGTGCTATAGGTTTCTTTTAGTACTCCTGCTTGAATTAGACCTTCAATAGTTGCATTTATACCCTCTTCTGCTTCTGGCTTTAGTGGGTATTGGGGTCGATAAGGCAGTCTTGCATTTGGCTTCAATTCCACTTGAACTGGAGTTGCCGATGTTACCAGTCCAACATCCGTGTCATGTTTAGACCATAGCTGGTCTGGAACTTGTTTTAGCATGTTGGCTTTCAACTTGTTTTGAACTGTTTCTGATTCTGCTACACCTTGCATGTGCTTTTTGTTTGCGACTGTTACAACCTGTGGTTTTGACATCATGGTGCCGCCGCAGAGAATTTTAATCATTTCTGCATTTTTTGTAGTATAGATTAGCGGGTTATCTGTTTTCTGCCACTCTGTTTTAGTTGCTGTTAACATCATTGGTCCAAGATCTCTTGACCCAAAGCCTTTGTTTACCATTAAGGTAATGTGTGGTGCTGATTCTGGCACAGTGTGCCATTTTTCAATAAATGGGTTTTCTTCCACATTCACAGCTGCACCTTGCTGTCCTATCACGATGTATTGTGACACTAGCCTAACGTGCAAGTCTTTTGTTTCTTTGTCCCATTTTTCTTCAAAGATTCTACTGCATGATGGATCATAAGTCATTGTGCAGTGATAGTCACTGAACGGTACAGTAGCTTCTGGAATTTGAGCTTCAATAAATTTTTCCCACTGTTGAAACATCTCTGAGACTGGCTTGTTAATGTCACCAAGCCAGTAGACCTTAGCGTATTCTGTCTGAGCAGTCATTTGAAAGTTTATTCCAGAGCTATCTACATAAATTCCTTCTGGTGTGCACCAGATTTTTGTTTTTAGTTTACACAATGCATCTCTTCCTAGTAGATTAACTGGAGTTTGGTCTGAAATCAGAATTGGAATTACGATTTCACTGTCATCAACTGCTAGTCTTACTGGAGCTGTTAAGGGGTTTATTTGTTTTGCTCCCGAGAACCCTGTTGTCTTTACGCTTTTCTCAGACATGGGGAGATGAGTTGCATAATTTGATTTTATGCATGAGTAGGTTGCCCCAGTATCAACTAACATTGGGACCGATTTGCCTTCTATTTTAACATTGATCACTGGTTCTTTATTGGCGTTAGCTATTAAAATTGGTAGTTGCTCCTCCCCCCCAGGGCCCTCCGGGCATCCCTAGAATCCTTGTTGTGCTGCCCATGGATTAACTGGACCTCCTCTTCCCCGGTTTGGTCGTGTTCCACGACCACGCCCAGACCATTCAGGGTTTGGAATTGGATTCGGACAGTCTCGATACAGGTGACCCATCTGGCCACACCCCCAACATGAACCTGGAAGTGGGGGTCGGTTCTGCTGCACCCAGCCTTGTCGGGTTGGGTAGCGATTGGGGAAACGATTTGGAAATCGTCTCTGTGGTCCGGGCTGCTGTCTACCATACTGGTTTGGGTAGACATTGATAACCGGTTGAGATGGAGTTTGAGGCGGGGCCAAAGCTGTCTGCAATGCTTGGGTTTGACTGTCACTCTTGCTGTCACTTTTCTCCACTGCCGCCTGGGTCTTCGCCTTGTGCTGGAGATCATTTATGTGCAACTGCGTGAGTTTTCTCTGAGCGCACTTTTCTTGCTCAATCATTTTGTTATTGTCTTTCCGATAGCGGTCCACTGCGTGGACTACATGGTCTCTGAACTGCACATGTGGCATTGAGTCCAGTCCCACAACATCCTCCAGTTTGTCTCGCACAGGAGTCGGGAGAGCAGAAATCAGGGATGTTCGGAACAGAGAAGTCATTATCGGCGTCCCCTCAGGACCCTCCTCCGTCTCCAGCTTCCACCGTCTGAGCTGCCTGTCAACAAATGACGCAGGACTCTCAGTCTCTGAAAGTGGCTCACCTTTCAAAGCTTTGGGGTCAATCCTGTTGGGATATGCTGCTCTTAGTATGTTCCAGAGTGCATTTCTGTATGTGTTAAACTCCGTGCCGTCAGCCATTGGGTCCAGCATCCATTGGACTCCATTGGATGCTAGCAATGTTCCCATAGCTGATGTCCCAACAACTCGAGCCAAAATAGCTTTGAGATCTCCAAGGGCAAGCATTAGCCCAGTTGTCTCCTGTTCGAAGGCCCCAATCCACCTTCCAGCGCCATCTTGAATGTGGGGCAGCCGCGAAACCAAACCAGTGAGGTCGAGGCTCTGCCAGGGAATATAATTAGCTCTTGTGCCCTTAATTAAAATTGGGTACTGACCATTATTAGTGTATCGAATAGGTGGTTTTAAGTCATGTCTGGGTCTCAGCTCACGGCTTTCGCTGCTAGGACCTGGTTTTTCCTTCTCCTGAGTCAGACCTGTATTTGGGTCACCACGCTCTGGTGAGTGAATGCCTGGTTTGTAAAAAGGCTTGAAATTTTTCTCCTTGCTTGTGCTAGTGGTGTTCTCACTAACCTCATCTGAATGTGTGCCTGTGATGTGATTTAAGGTTTTCCGCAGGCCTTCAGATATATCCTGTATAATTTGGTCAACATCGTTTAGCTCATCATGTACATCCTCATCCTTGTTCTCAAGGTCAATCCAGTATGAGTTAGCCTTCGGTTGCTTTTTCAAAAAATCCTTATGTTCTGCAAAACAATCAATCTCCCTTCGTCCTTCTTCCCTTACCGCTCGACGTTCTGTACTGCAATATTTTGGATGCGTTCCACGAGGTGGAGTTGTTTGTTCGAATTCTCTTTCCTCACTTCCTTTTGCATGCTTTTCTTTGCCAGGTGCTTCATCTGATTGCTGTGATGTTGTTAATTTTAAAATTGCATTGTCAACATCTAAACCCTTAGGACCTTTGTCGAATGTGTCGCGCAAATCAAAATCTCCCGTAATTGTAACGGTTCCCAAAAGGGGATACAGGCCCTCTTCTGCTGGGGCCTTCACTTCCTTCTGGGGTTTGTCCAATTTGTCTTTCATTTTAAGAATGGCATGTTTAAAGTTCTGTCTGTAAATCTTTCCTTCATTCCTGAATAAGTCCAGGATCTGAATTTCTTTTTCTCTTTTCTGCTGTCTTTTCTTGGATCCATCTGCTTTATGATCCTGAATTCTCAATTCCAAATTATCACACGCCACTACGTCAAAAGTGCCTTCAGATGGCCACGGATTGCATAGTTTTCTCGTCCGTTTTGACCACTTCTCTGACATGTGCTTTATCTCTTTTGCTAAAGCCGGATTCTTCGCTGCCAAAATTCCTGCTGGCGTGACAGACATTTTGAAGTTTCAGTGACACTATTATTCCTTTGATTAGTTGACTAGTTTGTTTATTTATAATCTCCTGAAAATAACACAAGAATTGAAAGTTGAAACAGATACTGGTGACATATGATGCTGTGGTCTTGAGTAATCTGTTGTTGCTCTGTTTACACAAATGTTGAACAATTTATCTTCTTATTGTAAATGCCTTAAAATCAAATCTCTTCTGATGTAACACTAAAGTAAAGTTAGTTCAAAAAGCTTTAGTTATTGTTGAAAGAAAAACTTAATGCCTGAAAGTTTTTATAGGTGAACCTTTTAAATCTGGATTCAATATGTATTATTTTCCCTTTTTTCTTTTTTTTTTTTCCTCAGCAGCTGTGCAGTGGCAGGCTAAAAATAGCCTTATGCTGAATCTCAAGCTTGTGGGTGAGCAAAACTCAGCCCACAGGGTGGGGTTTCTCTACGCCCTCTGGCTCACCAACCTATCCACACACAGAGGTGGAGTCAGAGGCGGGATCGCCTCTGTACTTCTGTGTCTGTGCGTGTGTATGGAGAGGACAGCTTGTAGGTGGAGCTTTGCGCTTCTGGACTGGCCCCTCTGCTCAGTCTAAACTTGGGTCTGACAGCTCAGGGTGTCTACGGAGAAACGAACACGCTGACGACACCCAAGAGCATTCAGCCTTCAGATTTTAGCAACTCTCATACAGCTTTATAGCATCACAACACAGGAAAAAGTCAACCACAAGAGAGACCGAATCAGCAGAAGAAGAATCAGCTTCTCTCCAGTTCATCCAAGCAACAGCCCAAACAAGATCAGAGTATTTGACCTTTCACGAGTAAAACAACCACACACAGCAAAGCTTTCACACTTGCATAGAGATAAGAAAAACACACTTCAAAGCAATTTGACACCGAAGCATCATTTTATGCCACACACTCAACACGCATAAACATTATTATTTATTTATTAATCATAATCTATATTTCTCATATTTCACATTACCCAGCTGGTAAAAATAGTTATCATGCTTGTGCACTTCAGCATATATTTTTATTTATATATATGTCACTCTAAAACTAATTATTTTAACTTCTGGTTTTCTGTTTAAAGACTAATCAGAACAAGATCACAGACTTTGAAATTTGTATAACATTAAACATCAAAATTTGGCACTGCAGTGAACAATATTGATCTGTATTACTCCTTTGTTTTTCTTTTTTCCTCTAATTCTCTGGCGCCTGACACACCTTCTCAACTCACGCACCCACTTCTCAACTCGCACACACTCTTATCTCCTCCACACACACACGCTTATCTCACACGCCTGTCCCACCCACAAAACTTCTCTCACAAACACACTCACACAAACAAACAATTTCTGAGCTCTAGAGTTGTTTACAGCCACTTTGCTGCAAACTCTGACGTCAAACATATCTTTGCCAAAAACTCATGAAATTTACCAATCCCCGAGGATTCAACCGAATTACTGGCAAGCTTATCTGTCACAACTTCAGCGCTTTTTCTCAGATCCCAATCTTATCCCGGCCTCACCGGGGCATACTGGATCTCAATTGTCGACCTATTACTTGTCCTCCCTGGACTTTTTTTATCAGCTGTCAAATTCTATTCCAATTCTCGCTGTCCCAGCTTTTAATTTGTCACAAACTTTGTCCGTCATCAAAATGACTCAGCTGACTTCACACATGTGTGAATAATTTCACCGCTGCTCTGGACAAATGCCTCTTCTTGTTATTATAACTTCTAATTTATGAGAAGGGCATGTTTTTTCTCTCAGACCAGTTCTCAGTCCACGGAATAACTCCAAAATTGAACAAAAACTGTTCTTACCTAGGGCCCAGAAGTTTATTCCGTGGGCTGCGAAACGATCCGAAGAGCACACCTCTACTTCCCGCTTCGTGGTCGCCAAATGTGGTTCTTTTTCCTTATCAAAAACAAGAAAGAGACAGGTTCTTTCCAAACTCAGCGGGGGGCATTTATTTACACAACTCATCCATACATCACCAACACTTCACAGGGGACAGCGTCCAGCTTCGATCTAACCACCTCGGCTGGAGATCCTTCTGCAAAAGCCCCCTCTCCTACACCACGCAGCATCAGTTATACTATTCAACCCCCACCTCCCTTTTGATTCTGAGAAATGATGGGGTGCTACTTCCACATCCTAATATGGTCAAAAGTAGTTGAAACTTACATAAGCTGGGCAGATCAACATGTTTTTGGAGCATGTACTCAGCAGCTGGGCTGCCTGATAACCGGCTGGCATTGATGAGCAACATGTCAACATGCACGTACACAAAACACTGCTTTTAGCTCCTACAATATGTCCTAATTTCATTTTCTGGTGTGTTTTTTCACTAAATGACAAATCTGAGATTACCGGTGGTTTAAATAGTGGTGCCTGGTGATTTATTTAGTCATTTGTTTTTGGTTGGGTGCATTTTAACAGGTGCTGTGCTGAAAAAAGCATGGCTGCAGAGATTTGCGTTCCCTGTTACGAAGCACTTGGGTTGATTTTATGCTGTTGTAAGGTGCTATACAAATAAAGCTGCGTTGCCTGTTGTGGGAAAGTGCATCTAAGTAACAAGGTAGTCTTTTATTTCATTTGTAGCAGTGGTGTAGCCAAAACCCATTTGTGGGTGGGCCCATGTTTCTATTGGCCTGTGAACCACAACTGCACTCCGAGCTGCAGCGCTCTGGTCTGTGCAGGCCATCAATAGCGAGATGTTTTCCATATTTGATCATTTATAATGGTGACAGAGATATCTGAAGGTGGTCAATCCTCTCCACAGACTGTAATTAACACCCCAGTCTCATGCAGGTGTGCACACTGTAAACGTCACACACAGAGAACATCGTGGAGGTCACAAATCAAGAAAAGATTCCCATCAGAGCATTATAGCATTATTATATTAGCACACTGGGATGCATCACACTATTATCAGTGCACTGCAGATTTGGAGTTCAATGTGCGTCATAGGTCATAGGTCACAGACGCGTGCGTTCCAGTGGAACCACAGCCCACGGGTGCACATGAGCGCATGTGGGAGTGAGTGATTTTCCAACTTTGGTCGAAGTAGTGCCAGTAACGAGGTACAGTGACTGAAGTGGCTTCTGGAGCTGTGCCTCACACACACCTAGCCTGGCCTGCCAGAGTCGTCCTCTGTCTACACAGAGAACTAGTCTGGTAGCTCACAGGCAGAGAGGCACAAGAGGGGCGGGACTAGCCAGCTCAGAAATAACCAATCAGAAAAAAGGCAGAAATGCTGACTATACTGCCTGCTGTTGGTTTTTAGCTGTAGTCAAAAATGGCGTCTGGCGACGGCACGAACATCTCTCTTTAGCAGAAACGCTTTTAGTGCTTCTACTTGTTGTGGGCAGCAGCAGCTCAACAGGTAGAGCGGGTTGTCCAGTAATCGTAAGGTTCCGGACAGAGAATTCTGCTGTTGTGTCCTTGGGCAAGACACTTAACCCACTTTGCCTGCTGGTGGTGGTCGGAGGGACCGGTGGCGCCTGTGCTTGGCAGCCTCGCCTCTGTCAGTGCGCCCCAGGGCAGCTGTGGCTACATCGTAGCTCATCACCACCAGTGTGTGAATGTGTGTGTGAATGGATGAGTGATACACTGTAGTGTAAAGCGCTTTGGAGTCCTTACTCTGAGAGGCGCTGTACAAGTGCCGCTCATTTATCATTTATCATTTGTTGTGGTTTTAGACGTGTCCATGTCGTGGCCGCTTCAGTCGCCATGTTTATGACAAACTCTGCATCGCAGTATGTGATGTACGCTGCTCAGCGCTGATTGGCTCGGTTAGAATTCTCAGGGGGTGGGGTTATTTGAGTAGGAGAGCTCCCAGACTTGTGCTTCCCATAAGGAACCATGGGGCTGGCTGGTCAGGCTGACACACACTCTGGTTACATCAGAGCGCACGCTGCACAAACTCTGGCTCTGCGCTGCGCTGTCAGACTGCAGGCAGAGATGAACGCAGCCTCCTCCGTGATTAAAGCATTGAAGAGGTTTTTAACAAAAACATTTTTAAATATTGTTTTCTATTTTGGGATTACGTATGAAAGTCTGCTCCAGAGCAGCCTCTTCATGAGCTCACCACAACTCATGTTACTGCAGGAGCATTTGTTATTCCAGACCGCGTGTTCTGATTCAACCAGAACATCAAACAGCAATAAGTATGTCTGCGGCAACAGTGAACCTCTGGCTACAGCTTTTTCAGTTTTTCCCTAGAAACATTTGATTACGCACAAGCAGGTGACCAGTTCAGGTTTACGCAGAGCAGAGGGAAGGTGAGAGAGTGTGTTCTGGCCTCAAGTGGAATAGTTAAACTGCGTTGTTTGTGCTCTTAATATCCATGATGGAAAAGTAATGGTGTTGAATGCTTAATAATTATTATTTCAAAAATGAAAGTGACAGAAAAAAGATGATTATTATAATATTGGTCAGCTTCTACTATAGATATACTGTATCTGTCTGTCTGTACCGACGGAAATCAGTTGGAATAATCAGAAAAAAGTTCTGTCAAAATCTTTTCTCGCGCTCGCTTGGGTTTAGTAGTCTCGCTCTCGCTCTCTCCTGTTGCTAACTGAAACACGCACCGGTGTTGAAACGCGTTTCTCCACCTTTCTGCACCGCCCAAGCTGCCAAAACGCGCGCGCTCATTGCTCGCTCACGGTGCGCACAAACAGCGCGCGCACCAGGTGCTGGAATTCTAACAGAGCCAATAAAGCTCTGACATCACAGTGAGAGTTACCTTGATGAGCGGAACCAGGACCCAAATTCCCGGCGGGCCGATCTGAGGCCGGTGTTTTTAGTCGTCTCTGTTTTTTTCGGGCCGGTGTTCAGTCATGACTCTCTGCTGATCACCTGCTGCTGAGAGGATTTCTCCTGTCAGTGGAACAGGTGAGCTGCTGAACAAGCGTTAGTTCCTGGAAACACTTTCTATGCCCAGACTAGTGACCTGTTATTTATAACTTTATAATTAATATTAAGTGAATGCACTAAACCCACAAATGATAGAAGATAAGATTAAATATCATTAATCATATTACTATCAAATGTAAATAAGTATAACAGATGAAATGATATTAATAATTTTTATTTTAATATTGATTATATTTCATTTCTAAGGTTTGGATGTCTGTGAACATTACAGAATATTCAGACTGGTGTAAAGAACATGATGTTATTAATAACAGGTCATGATCTAAAGCTGGTCTGAGGTATAAAACTCTGCCCCGGGCCTAAAGCCCTGCAGATAGATTTAGTTTCTATAAACACCAACAACAAATAAATAACAGCAGCTGGATTCTACTTTGTTCCTTAAATTGAG